>NW_027250648.1:1311292-1611292 GCF_044704955.1 Pristiophorus japonicus | reverse complement strand
AGTTTTTCACAAAAAACCCCTTTGACCACAAGGCCATAAAACAGTGGTCAGCACGTAAGGTCCTGGACGCCCTACGAAAGAAGGAGAGGGTGGACCCTGTCGGGTGGTTCCCTGAGCGGACTGTCGAACTCGTTTGGCAGACGTCTCATCGCCAGAGCTTTCACACAAGCACCAAGACGTAGCTTGGTTGGCGGTGAGGAGGGCCCTACCTGTCAGAGCGTTCATGCACAGCCGACGTCTCACCAACACGGCACGGTGCCCCCGAGTCGGCTGCGGGGCGGACGAGACTGTCACCCACCTCCTTCAGGATTGCGCCTTTGCGACGCAGGTCTGGAAAGAGATGCAGTGGTTGCTGTCGAGGTTCATCCCGAGCAGCTCCGTAACACAGGACTCTGTGCTCTACGGGCTGTTCCCAGGGACACACACCGAGACAGACATCACCTGCTGCTGGAGGGCCATCAACTCGATGAAAGACGCACTTTGGTCTTGCCGAAACTTGCTGGTCTTCCAGAGCAAGGAGATGTCCACGTCTGCGTGTTGCAGACTGGCGCAATCCAAGATCCAGGATTACGTGCTGAGGGACGCACTGAAAATTGGTGCAGTCGCCGCAAAGGCACGGTGGGGAAGGGCCACAGTTTAAAGCCCTTCCGCCACGGTAAACCCAGGGGATGGAATCTGTATAAAACCCCCTCGGGCTGCAATGGTAAACCTTTTGTATACATCGAGCACCATGATCTGCAAACACCTGTGTAGTGCCATGCATAATGCAAGTTCTGTTGTGCAATGCATGTTGGAAACAAATGTAACTGTACCCTCACTATGTACCGTACGGTGACACATGTAATGTAACTTGATGAACGTACCACAATGTATCCTGGATTGTATGAATTGTACCTTGAAATGCAAAGTAAAGAAATGTATTGAACGGAACTGCGGTCAGCATCCAAATGTACTGAACTGCTTTCGACTGTATTGTGCAAATTTTTATGTGAATAAAGTATATTTTGAAATTTAAAAAAATTCCATATGCCTTCTTAACCACCTTATCCACCTGGCCTGCTACTTTCAGGGAATCTGTGGACCAATGGTGGAGCTTTGGAGGCGTGGCCTAATCAGTTGGAGCCTGGGGCAGTGAGAAAAGGAGCTTGCTGATGTAGCTCCTGTCTGGAAAGCCTGGAGTGAGCCCTGTGAAACAGCCCAGGAAGAGGAGGAAGGGGCTTTCTACATTACAATCCATCCAGAGGGAGAGGAGGAGAGCAGAAAATTCAACAACTTTATTACATCTACAGAGAGTTGGAGAGAGGGGGAAAAAGAACAACAACTATCCAGTGTGGAAGGAGGGAGAAACTTCATCAACCAAAGTTGGGTGTGTTTTGGTGTATTCCTCGAAAGACTTTGTTGTATCGGTGGGGGGAGGAAAGAAGACAATTTCGAGGGCCGGAACATCGCGGGGGGTGTGTGTGTGTGGAAGTGTGTGTGGGGGTCTTGCTTACAGCTAGGCCCCACACACCACTGAAGCACCCCTCCCCCATTGCCTAGCCTGGGATAGCTGGAGCTACCTGGCTGAAGAATCATTAATTACCCTATTTAACATCGTTGGGAGTGTGTGCCTAGGTGGCTCCAGCTACCCCAGGTGAAGACATCTTCTCCCCCCACCCGAAGACCATCCCATAAGACTGTGTCTTGTTTTTCCATCATCTGGGGAGTGCACCGCAGAAAAACGCCCACCCATCGCTGTGAGGGGAGACCTGCCCTCGCAGCTTCCCTCTTTCCCATCCCCAACTCTCTCTTTCTCTCTCTCTGTCTCTCCCCTCTCTCTCTGAGAGCCCTTTCCTCCTAATTGAAAAACCAATTAAGACAACTGAGCAGAGGGAGCAAGGCCCCTCCCCAATTGTCAACTAGGGGAGAGGTGTGCCTCATTGAGAGCTCCTCTGCTCATACACTTAAACGAGGCCAACTTAAGACCATTAAGGCCTGTGACTTTGGGGTGGGTGTAGCCCTTAAAGGGACCCCGTGATGGCGACCCATCCACGCCGGTGGCAGGGCCAGCAAAGACAAAGACAGGCGGCGTCCACATCCACGGCGCCTCCTGCGTCTCCTGCTGCCCTATCACCGTTCAGACTTAAAACAAAAAAACACGGGGTCAAGAGCTACACTCACCCCACAATGAGCATTGAGGAGGGCGTGCGGGCGATGGCTGGGGTAGTCGGCCCCTCGGCCATTGTCGCAGCCTCCAAGATGTCTGGGAAGGCTGTATTCTTCCTGGGGTCGGAGCGGGCGGTGTCCCTGGCCCTTGAAAAGGGGCTCACGGTGGGCGGGACGTTCCTGCCGGTGGACCCTCTCGAGGCCACCGTGCAGAGGGTCATCCTTTCAAACGTCCCGCCCTTTGTTCCCGCTGGGCTCCTCCTCCCTCACCTACACCAACTGGGGGAGGTAAGGTCAGGGATTAACCCCATACCGCTCGGCCTCAGGGAGAACAGTCTGCGCCACGTGTTCTCCTTCCGCCACCAGCTCTTTGTCCGGCTGGCGCGGGAGGAGACGACAGAGGGTAATTTTAATGTGGTGCATGAGGGGAATGCCTACCGCGTCTTCTGGATGTTGGACGGAGTGCGGTGCCATGCCTGTAGGGAGGTGGGGCACATTCGCAAGAACTGCCCCGTCTCCAAGGCCGCCAAACCACCAAAGGCGGCCAAGGCTGGCGCCGCCGCCACCCCTCCCCCGAGTAGCGTCCGCGTGCCGGGAGCTGTGGGTGCGCGGGCATCGTCGGGGGCCTTTGTTTTCACGGCCTCCGGCGGGGGGGAGGGAGAGCGTCCGATCGGAAAGAAGGCGCGGAGGAAGGCGAAACACCTCGAGGTGGGTTCCCTCAGTGCGCCAGACAGCTTGAACACCGCGCTCAGCCCAACCCTGTCACCGGCGAGCACGGGGTGCCCTGAGCCCGTGCCTGAGCCCTTGACCAATATCACAGAGGGGCTCGGGCGCGGGCAAGATAAGAAAAAGGGGGGAGTGGAGCGGGAGGCCTCGGCAGACATGGAGGTCTCCCTGCCTCTGCGCACCCCCAGGAACAAAAGGAGGCGCCGCTCCAATGAGGCGGAGGGGGAACAACATCCCTCCGCGGAGGAGTCGGTGCCCGCCACGTGTCCCGCGTCCCCCACCAGCGCCCCCAAACTGCGCCGTAGGCAGGAGGAGTCTGTCCCCGGGGAGGGTGGGGCAGTCGAGGCTGCCCGGCCTCTGCCTCCCGGGGATGGCGTGGAGGATCTGCCTGTCGTGGGGGGCGCGGGGCCAGTGAAGGAATGCGTAGCCGCCGGGTCGAGCGTCCCGGGGACTGAGGTGGGCGGGGCCGAAAAGGCCGAACCTGAGCCCGCCCAGCTATTAACCAACTTCCCCCGGGAGTCGCTCACCCGGAAGAAATACAAAGTGTTAACAATTTTAATGATTCTGTACACGCTGGGCCGGGGGGTGGCGGCGGGGAGGGGGAAGAACAACAACCCTCGCCCCCTACTTTGGAGCTGGGGGACTTGGAGGACCTGGAGAATTTCTTAAACTGGTGGCGACCTCCCGGAGGGGGACGGGGACTCGGTGGGGGACTCGGGAGAAGATCTCGAGTCCATCGCCAGTGAGGCGGTGGATCTCCTCGTGCCCGCCGCTGAGTCCCCCCTCATTCCTGCAAAGGAACTCCGGGACTTTTTGGTCCAGAGCCAGGGTCGCCGCAACCGAGCCCATCTGGCCCTGGAAAGATGGTCCGAACCGGGGCTGCTCGTCGCGTCCGTCCGCGCCGCCGCTAAAACCATGGCCGCGGGCGGGCCCTTATCAAAGGCGCAAGGCCTTGAGCTGCGCCGGCTCAAAAGGTTCCTCGCTGGGCTGCTGAAGGAGTGGAGGTCAACAAACGACTCCACTCCCCCCCCACAATAGGTTAGGTAGAGGTTGCACTATGCTTTTGTCATGAAGATAACCATAGCCAGCCTCAACATCAACGGCGGCAGAGGGGCACGCCGTAGATTTAACAATTTTTCGCTCCAGCGGGAGGGGAAATATGCGGTGTGCTTCCTGCAAGAAACCCACACCGTTCCGGGAGACGAAGCCACGTGGCTCCTGGAATGGCAAGGAGAGGTCCGCATGAGCCACCTCACTACCACTTCTTGTGGGGTGGCCATCTTTTTGGCCCCGCATTTTCAGCCGGAGATCTTGGGGGTCGAGGAGCCCGTGCCAGGCCACTTGCTGCACGTAACGGTTCGCCTGGGGCACGTGCCGCTCCATCTCGTGAACGTGTACGCCCCTCAGCCTGGCCCGCAGCAAATGCGCTTCTTCGAAGATGTGTCCGCTCTTCTTGGCTCCGTCAACGTCGGCGACTGCATTGTCCTCGGGGGGGATTTTAACTGCACCCTCGAGGCGAGGGACCGCTCCGGTGCCCCGCAGAGCATGACGGCGATGGAGAAGTTGAGGGACCTGGTCGGGTCCTTCGACTTGGTGGACGTCTGGCGAAATCTCCACCCCGACTCCAGCGCCTTCACTTGGGTGAGGCCTGGAGTGGGATGGTCCAGAGTCGACCGCCTTTACGTGTCTCGGGTGTACGTTTCCTGCGTCCCGGCGGCCTCCATGCGGCCGGTGCCGTGTTCGGACCACCACCTGGTGTGGGCGGAGCTCGCTTCGCTCCGCGCGAGGACGGGGTCCGCGTACTGGCATTTTAACAACCAGCTGCTGGAGGACGTGCGGTTCCAGGACTCGTTCCGTCGTTTCTGGGCCGACTGGAGAAGGAAGCAGGGGGGCTTCCCCTCCTTGAGGCTATGATGGGACGTGGGCAAGGCTCATGTTCGCGTCTTCTGACAAGAATACACAAGGGGGTCGACCAAGAGGCGGGCGGCCAGGGTCGGGCGCCTAGAAAAAGAAGTGCTCGACCTGGAGACCCGTCTCGGTCAAGTCGTCGAGGACCCGGCCCTGCGGACGGTGTACGAAGCGAAGAAGGCCGCGCTGAAGGACCTGCAGCTCGTCGGGTCCCGAGGCGCGTTCGTGAGGTCGCGGATCCGGTTCCTGCGGGATCTGGATCGCGGCTCCCCCTTCTTCTACTCGCTGGAAAAAAGACAGAGTGTCCGCAAGCAGCTCTTGACGCTGCTGGCCGACGACGGCTCTCTCGTCTCGGATCCGGAGGGCGTCAACAACAGGGTCCGTGAATATTACGGGGCTCTGTTCTCTCCGGAGCCGTCCAGCGAGGAAGTGCGTAGAGTTTTGTGGGAGGATCGGCCAAAGGTCAGCCCGGAGAGCGCCAAAAATCTGGAAGCTCCGCTAAGCCTGGCAGAGCTGACTGGCGCCCTCGACCTGCTCTCGAGGGGAAAAGCCCCGGGGCTGGACGGGCTGACCGTGGAGTTCCACAGGATGTTCTGGGATGTCCTGGGGGGCAACTACGCGCGGGTCCTGGGGGAAAATCTGGCGACCGGGGAGATGCCCCTCTCTTGGCGCAGGGCAGTCATCGTCCTGCTGCCTAAGAAGGGCGATCTCTGCCTCCTTAAGAACTGGCGCCCGGTCTCCCTCCTCAGCACGGACTACAAAATCTTCGCCAGGGCGATGTCTGCTCGCCTTGGCGCCGTGCTGGACCACATGATCCACCCCGACCAGTCCTACACGGTCCCGGGCCGGACAATCCACGGTAACATCCATCTGGTCCGAGACCTCATCCATCATTTCCAGGAGGCTGGTCTGTCGGTCGACTTCCTATCTCTCGACCAAGAGAAGGCGTTTGACAGGGTGGATCACGACTATCTGTTCGGGACTCTGCGCGCTTTCGGATTCGGGACGCATTTCGTCGCCCGGATCCGACTTTTGTACGCCGCCGCGGAGTGTCTGATTAAGGTTAACGGGTCCTTGACGGCGCCCCTTCGCTTTAGGAGAGGGGTGCGCCAGGGATGCCCCATGTCCGGCCAGTTATACGCCGTCTGCATGGAGCCTTTCCTGCGCCTCCTGCGGACGAGGTTGCCGGGACTGGCTCTGCAAGGGCCGGGTGTGGAGGTCGTCCTCTCGGCTTACGCCGATGACGTGCTCCTCGCGGTAGAGGATCCCGCTGACCTGCGGAGGATGCGTGAGTGCCAGGGGATTTACTCGGCCGCATCCTCTGCCAGGATCAACTGGGAGAAATCTTCCGGACTCCTGGTGGGTCAGTGGCGGGTGGACTCCCTGCCGGAGGAGCTCAGGCCTTTTGCCTGGAGCATGACCCATCTCCTCTATCTGGGAGTCTACCTTAGCCCCGACGAGGAAGCCTGGCCGGCGAACTGGCAAGAGCTGGAGGCCAAGGTCGCCGCTCGCCTAGGGCGCTGGACAGGACTGCTCCGAGTGCTGTCCTACAGGGGTCAAGCGCTAGTCATAAACCAGCTGGTGGCCGCCATGCTGTGGTACCGGCTGGTCACTTTGACCCCTCCCCCTGCGTTTGTCACCAAGATACAGAAGAAGCTGTTGGACTTCTTCTGGAACAACAGGAAGCACTGGGTCTCTGCCGTGGTCTTGAGTCTCCCGCTTGGGGAGGGCGGTCAGTCGTTGGTGTGCGTCAGCGCCCAGCTCGCGACTTTCCATCTTCAGACCCTGCAGAGATACCTTTACGTCGAGCCCCCTCCCAGGTGGCGTGCTCTGGCGACGTATTTCTTCCGCCAGCAGCACGGCCTCAACTACGACACGCAGCTCCTGTATGTGAGCTTGGGGGGCGTCAGGACCGCCTTCCAGGAGCTGCCTGTCTTTTACAAGGAACTCACCAGGGTCTGGAACAAAGTCTCCACCAAGCGCAGCTCTCCACCGGCTGGAGTGGCAGCTGTCCTGCAGGAGCCGCTGCTCGGGAATCCGTACCTCCACGACCGAGGTTTTAGGTGGCAGTCGGACGAGAGGGCTGTGGCTGGTGAGGTGACCAGGGTCAGGGACCTGCTCGATGGCGGAGGAGCGGGCTAGATGGTGCCAGACACGCTGGCGCGGTGCCTAAATTCGGCCGATGTCCGCCGCGCGGCCGATGCCATCGAGTCGCTAAAAACAGCTCTGGGCCCCGACTCCGTTAGGTGCATCGAGGAGGCTCAAGCACGTGGGGAGATCCCGTCCGAACTGACCCCCGTCCGGACGGAATTCCTCATTTGCGCCAAACCCCGGAACCTCCCTCGGGAGCCGGCGCCTTACAACTTGAGCCGCCTCGGGAAAATCTCCTCCGTGCTTTCCAGTTCCGCGCGGAGGGGTTTCCTGTACGGGCTGCTCCTGCACACTCTCAACTTTGCCATCCTCGCCTGCTGTCCGGACACGCCATGGCGTACCATCTTGCCATCCGGAGGAGGCGGGGGTCCCCACTGGAGGGCACTCTACGCAGGGGTCCTCCCACTATTTATCGGGGACTTGGCCTGGAGGGTGGTGCACGGAGCAGTGCCGTGCAATAAATTTTTAAGCCGGTTCATGGGCTCCCAGGCCGTCTGCAATTTCTGCGGTCTGGAAAAGTCCGTGTTCCATGTTTTTATCGAATGCACGAGGTTGCAGCCCCTGTTTTATTATTTAAAGGGGCTGCTCCTGAAATTCTGGCTGCACTTCAGTCCCACACTCCTGATCTTTGGGCACCCTGTGCGGAGGGGAGCGGGTAGGTCCGAGGGCCTCCTCGTAGGACTGCTCCTGGGCACGGCCAAGGGTGCCATCAGCCGGTCCAGGCAGTGGGCAGTCGAGGGGGTCGTTCAGCCTGACTGCCTGCCTCTCTTCTGCGCGTACATCCGTGCCAGGGTGTCCTTGGAGATGGAGCACGCGATGTTCACCGGTACGCTCGCGGCCTTCCGCGAGAGGTGGGCGCCAGAGGGACTGGAGTGCATCATCACGCCTGGCAACCAAATTGTAATTTGATTTTATTTATTTTACAGTTTGATTTGTTTTAATTGCCGGTTTATTGTCCCCCTCCCCTTTTATAGGGGGCACTTGTAGAATTTATGATTTTATGGCCCCAAATTTTTTTTTAAAATGTCAAAAAAAAATGCAAAAAAAAAAAAAACAAACAAAAAAACAAAAAAAGGGCAGTTTGAAAAATGTTTGGAGTGTCCCCCAGATTGGGGGGCATTTGGTTTAATGTTTATTTCGTTATCCAACCAAAAAGAGTTCTGTGGACAAGCACTCCAAGGTCCCTTTGTTCATCTGCACTGTAAAGTGGCCTACCGCTTAATGTGTATACCCTTTCCTTATTAGCCCTCCCAAGGTGCATCACCTCACACTTCTCTGAATTAAATTCCATTTGCCACTGCTCTGACCACCTGACCAGTAGATTGATATCTTCCTGCAGCCCATGACTTTCCTCTTCATTATCAAGCACACAGCCAATTTTAGTGACGTCTGCAACCTTCTTTATCATACTCCCTACATTCAAATCTAAATTGTTGATATATATCACAAAAAGCAAGGGACCCAGTACTGAGCTCTTCGGAACCCCACTGGAAACATCCTTCCAGTTACATTGGAAACCAAGCCACATTGTGAAAAACAAGCTGCTAATGCAGAGGATACTCACGACTTCTGGTCTCCTGAACCCAAGTGTCCAGAGTAATTCACTTCCACAGGGAAGTACTGGAAGTGACCCACCCACCCAGCTCTGTGGTGGGCTATCAGGCGGTCACTTGGGGAGGTGGAGCTGGACAGGGTATTGAAGGTTACTTGTTGCGAGCTCTTTGCATTCCAGGTCCTATTCTGGAATGATGGGCGAGCATGGTCGAAAGGACATTGCGGTCCGGATAAAGCCTTGTAAAGGCTTATGGAGGTAAATGATTACATCGGATTACATGGGACATATGGCACAGAAACAGGCCATTCGGCCCAGTCAGCCAATGCCGGTGCTTATGCTCCACCCACTCATCTATCAGCAGAACCCTCTATTCCTTTCTCCCTCATATGCTTGTCCAGCCTCCCCTTATAGACATTGATACTATTTGCTTCAACCACTCCCTGGGGTAGCGAGCTCCACATTCTCACCACGTTCTGGGTAAAGATTTTCAGGTACTGTATGCACCTGTTGGTGCTGAGGGCTTCTTTGGTGAGCAAGTGGAGGAGCTGCTGCATAATTTCTCTACCTTTCAATTCTACCCCTCCAGAAATAAACCCTAGTGCCTGGTCTGTTTTGTGGTCCCTTATCGACTGGTCAATAGTTCCCTGGACATGTTCTATCTCCCTTAAATACAGGAATGGATTGGTGGTGGTGCTACATTATCTAGAGGAGGAAGGTCCAGAAACAACCACCTTTACATTTCCCGGGAGTATGTCTCCCACATTCTGGCGGCTTCCATACGGCCGATGGGGCGTTGGAGGATGAGCGGCTCTGGGATTCGTTCCATCAGTTCTGGGCAGAGCTGAACGTTCTGCTACAGCAGCTCCTCCACTTGCTCACCAAAA
The DNA here is from genome assembly GCF_044704955.1 of Pristiophorus japonicus. Lineage (NCBI taxonomy): Eukaryota > Metazoa > Chordata > Chondrichthyes > Pristiophoridae > Pristiophorus > Pristiophorus japonicus. Next base: position 1,601,923 of record NW_027250648.1, on the reverse strand, counting down.
AAGCCCTCAGCACCAAATACTAAAGGGCATCTGCGGCACCTGAAAGAGTCCCAAGTTGTTTGGCCAAGCTCATTGGCAAGGCAAGACCCACTGGATGCTGGGCCCTGCTCTGATATTGAGGGCACCCACTCAGCTTGTTGCTGCAGTAGATGCTCTCTGAAGGTGGTCCTCACTCTGTGACAGGGATTTCTCCCTCACTCACCTGCGAGACATTAGGCCGCTGGTCAGTAAAGCCAGCCCCAATGTATCTGGTGGCAGGGAATTCGGGACATGCGCTCAACCCTGCAGGAAGGGCCGCCAGACCCCAAATGTGGGTGAACCAGGACGAGTTTCACTCGGCAGTAACCTTCCTTCTGATGCCTTCACCACTGAAGTTCACCAGATGCCAATAAACTGCAAGGTGTGAAAGCAGGGTGACAGAGGCACTATGGATGCTGCCGACCTTGGCCTTAACTGGAGGGTGCATATTAAGTCCACCCAAACTGTCCAGGAAATTGGTATGATGAATACAGCTACAGCCTGAGGCCTTTGCAAGAGCCCAAGTAAAAACTAAAGCCCCCACGCTCCCCCCCCCCCACTCTCCCCCAAGTGAAGGGGCTTCTGGAACCCACAGTTTCAGACTCACTCACCTTCGTGTTAAATACATGAAAAAGCCTAAACGACTGGAGATTGTGGTCCAACTCAGGCTCCCAGTTTGGCTTCTGAAGGCGGGATGGCTCTGGGAAGCTGCCTCGGGCTGAAGAGACAGGGAAGGTTGATAGTGAGGCTCTGGGAACAGAGATGAGGGCCTCACGATCAGCCTTCCCTGCCAGTTCAGCCCGAGGAAGCTACCTGGAGGCTTCCTGCCTTCAGAAGCGATTAGCTACAGGCTCATGAATACAAAGGCCGATTGAGTTAGACCCTCCAGACATGACCCCCCGCCTCGTGGGGGAGGTGCCACTGAGGCACACATATCCTCCCTTGGAGTGAGAGCCCTTGGAACCTAGATGCCCCATAGGAATTGGGAGAGATCCTGGCACCAGCAGTCACAGACTCCTCCGAGCTAGCTGGTGCCAGGGGAGGACTCCCTCTTAATTCTGGGAAGTCTCGGGGCAACAACCGGAGCATCCCTTCTTGAGACTTTCCTGTTTAGTCCCAAGGTGGACCCCTGGCTGGCACTGGTTGGGGATGACTGCACAGACTGGGCTTTACACAGTGCCAGTGCAGTTCACACCAAGCAATGCTCAACTGAGCCTGGAGTTGGAGCAGGGTTGGTGCTTGATGCCGATGCAGGGACATGAGGGCTAGATGGTTCTGTGGTAGGGGGAGAGGCGGGTGTTGGTTATTGGCCGTCAAATTAAACACAAATTGAAAGGTGTGGAGTTGGCACTGAGAAATGGATGGGACACAGAGGGATGGCATCAGGAGAATTTCAGTTACACCGCTCCGCTCCTTCTGTGGTTTCTCTGCTGGCATGGATTTGATTTCTGTCACAATGTGCTCTCTCTTGTGTGTCTGATCCACTTGTCTTTGTGGTTTTGTTACTCACAACTTTAGTCTGCAGGTACTTTGATGAAACCGCCCATTTTCTCTCTCTCATCCTGACGCCAACCATGTCCCTCTAACAGAAGAAGAAATTACAGATTTGTTTTTAAATGACTGGATCGCAACAAGACAACTACAGGTACTTTAGAGCTGCCCTTGTATAGTGAACCATTGAAGCTGTAAATGCTTAATGCAGATTCTGGGTGCAAAACTATCAACTTGTTTCTTTTCAGTCATGTTACTGGCCACAGATTCTGATGCCACCTGAGTATTAAAGGTTGTGCAGTTGGGGAATGTACACCTTCTTCAGAATCCGAGAGATGGTCCAGAATGGCGGCAATGCCATCAGGTGAACCTGGATGACTGGGACAAGAAACTTCTCTGACACAATCCGAGGGCTATTGGTGGCAGTACCTGAGCCAGCTGACCTGGGAGCTGGTCCTTGACAAGGACCCAGGGATTGGCAAGGTCAGAGGGCACCAGTAACAGCTGGGACAAGAGTTTCCCATCGACTCCTTGTCCCACGGATTAGCCCAGTTGATCAGAACAACGAGCGAGTACTGATCTGGTTTCAGATTCCAGGGTATGAGCATTGATGTCTGCATGGTCACTGCAGTGGATTATGATGTTATGCACTCGGACTTTCACGGGGAATTATACAAGCTGAAATAAACAAACCTTCTACAGCAATACCCTTCCGACTGTCAGCTGGTTAGCGATGATTCCATTGTTCACGCTTCCTTCACCAAGTCTTCTAGCCGGCCACATTCACTCCTAGAGAGATCAGCCAGTTAGTCACAGTCAGTGCTGAAACTGGTTATGTCTCAGGTTGCCCCAGGGTAGGGTCAGGCTTGCCCTGTGATGTCACGGTTTGACCCGTCCAGTGAAAGGGCCTCACCTTGATGTAACAGTATTTGGCCAAAGACCCTGGACTTTAGATTACAATGACTAGATGCACTAGAATGCAATAACAGCTTTACACTTAGTTATGACCCAGAGAAGAGGGTGCACGGGCGATGGACAATGATAAGCTTGTTTGCCTTCTCCGTGCCCCCATCTCTGGGTGGAGGATGGTTCTAGCGTTCCAAGGTCCTTCTGAAACAGCGTTTGTGTCTCTTGGGTTTGGAGTGCTGGACGCTCAGATCAACGGTGGTGCAGCAATCATAAGAACAGAAGAAATAGGAGCAGGAGTAGGCCATACGGCCCCTCGAGCCTGCTCCGCCATTTAATATGTTCATGGCTGATCCGATCATGGACTCAGGTCCACTTCCCTCCGCGTTCCCCATAACCTCTTAATCCCTTATCAGTTAAGAAACTGTCTCTCTCTGTCTTAAATCCATTCAATGACCCAGCATCCAAAGCTCTGAGGCAGTGAATTCCACAGATTTACAACCACTTGTGAGAGTAGAAATTCCTTCTCATCTTAGTTTTAAATGGGCGGCCCCTTATTCTAAGATGCTGCCCCCGAGTTCTCGCTGAAATAAACAAACCTTCGACAGCAACACCCTTCTGACTGTCAGCTGGTTAGCGATGATTCCATTGTTCACGCTCCCTTCCAGCCGGCCACATTCACTCCTAGAGAGATCAGCCAGTTAGTCACAGTCAGTACAGCTCACTTTCCTTCACTTAAGCTGCTTGTGCAGCCTCTCTGCCTCATGTTGTCTCTGTTTACAAACCTATCGTGATGTCAGTGATCACGTGATGCACAGGGTAGGGTCAGGCTTGCCCTGTGATGTCACAGTTTGACACGTCCAGTTAAAGGGCCTCTCCTTGATGCAACAGTGTTTGGCCAAAAAGCCTTGGGCCTTAGGTTGGATGTGCTACAATGTAATAAACAGCTTAGCCCTTGGTTATGAACCAGAGAGTTGGGTGTGCGGGCAATGGGCAGTGATGGGATTGTTTGCCTTCTCTATGCCCCCTTCTCTTAGTGGGGCCCAGTTAACTTTGTGACTGTTGCTCACCCTGCAGACTGTCCCGAGCAATGCCCCGGGAGATCTACCAATGATAAGTAGTTGTCTACATTTACAGAACATGGAGTGAGCACCAAACTCAAGGGCTGGGAGGAGCTGGTCAGTGAGGGAGCTGAGAGTGGGGCTCAGTAACCATCTGTGAGCAGGCTGCAGGCTCCAGACTACCTATTAACAACGCCAAAGAAGATCTAATAACTACAAAATGAACTGTTCCAACAACCTACTGTGCATCAGTATTACTGTATCTATTAAAGTTTATATTGCTCATTCTGACTTTCACAAATGATGATACAAGATCAATAGGTTAATACCAACTTTTCAAAGCTCACAACCTTCTCTCTAATCTGCTGGTTGATGATGTTTTCATTGTTTGTATTCTCTTCAGAAAGCAACGATGGTGAGATATTGTAGCCGGCCACATTCACTCCTCGAGAGATCAGCCAGTTAGTCACAGTCAGTGCTTTCCTTCACTGACACAGGTTCTGTCTCAGGTTGCCCCAGGTTACAAACCTATTGTGATGTCTGATCTCATTGTGATGCACAGGGTGGGGTCAGGCTTGCCTTGTGATGTCACGGTTTGACCCGTCCAGTTAAAGGGCCTCACCTTGATGTAACTGTGTTTGGCCAAGTACCCCTGGACTTTAGATTACAATGACTAGATGCGCTACATTGCAATAACAACTTTACACTTGGTTATGACCCAGAGAAGAGGGTGCACGGGCGATGGACGATGATAAACTTGTTTGCATTCCCCGTGCCAACATCTCTGGGTGGAGTCTGATTCTAGCACACCAATGTCCTTCTGAAACAGCGTTTGTGTTTCTTGGGTTTGGAGTGCTGAACGCTCAGATCAACGGTGGGGCAGTAGTCATAAGAACATAAGAACATTAGAAATAGGAGCAGGAGTAGGCCATACGGACCCACGAGCCCGCTCCGCCATTTTATACGATCATGGCTGATCTGATCATGGACACAGGTCCACTTCCCTGCCCGCTCCCCATAAACCCTTATCAGTTAAGAAACTGTCTATCTCTGACTTAAATCCCTTCAATGTCCCAGCTTGCACAGCTCTCTGCAGCGAATTCCACAGATTTACAACCCTCTGAGAGAAAAAATTCCTCCTCATTTCTGTTTTAAATGGGCGGCCCCTTATTCTAAGATCATGCCCCCTAGTTCTAGTCTCTCCCATCAGTGGAAACATCCTCTCTGCATCCACCTTGTCAAGCCCCCCTCATAATCTTATACGTTTCGATAAGATTGTCATGTATCTTACATTATTATATATAACTGTATCCTAACATGCGATACATGACTGTAATAAGATATGACCTGTAACCACCAGCATACCTTACCACCAGGGGTGCACTTGCAAGCAACAGGTATATAAGGACAGGCCTCAGGCAAGTGCAGCATTCCAGAGCTGTGAAATAAAGGTGCAGGTCCAGAGTGACCTTGACTTCACTACATGCCTTGTGTGAATCTGTACAGAGGGGACAGGACTTTACAAAGATCACCTCTCATTTTTCTGAATTCAATGAGTAGATGCCCAACCTACTCACCCTTTCCTCATAAGTCAACCCCCTCATTTCCAGAATCAACCTAGGAAACCTTCCCTGAACTGCCTCCAAAGCAAGGATATCCTTTCTTAAATATGGAAACCAAAACTGTACACAGTATTCCAGGTGTGGCCTCACCAATACCCTGTATAACTGTAGCGAGACAGCCTTGCTTTTATAATCCATCCCCTTTGAAATAAAGGCCAGGATACCATTGGCCTTCCTGATCACTTGCTGTACCTGCATACTAACCTTTTGTGTTTCATGCACAAGTAACCCCCAGGTCCCGCTGTACTGTGGCACTTTGCAATCTTTCTCCATTGAAATAATAACTTGCTTTTTGATTTTTTTTCTGCCAAAATGCATAACCTCACACTTTCCAACATTACACTCTTTCTGTCAAATTTTTGCCCACACACTTAGCCTGCCTATGTCCTTTTGCAGATTTTTGTGTCCTCCTCACACATTGCTTTTCTTCCCATCTTTGTTTCGCCAGCAAACTTGGCTACATTACACTCGGTCCCTTCTTCCAAGTCGTTAATATAGATTGTAAATAGTTGGAGTCCCAGCACTGATCCCTGCGGCACCCCACTAGTTACTGGTTGCCAACCCGAGAATGAACCATTTATCCCGACTCTCTGTTCTCTGTTAGTTAGCCAATCGTCTGTCCATGCTAATATATCACCCCCAACCCCGTGAACTTTTACCTTGTACAGTAACCTTTTATGTGGCACCTTGTCAAATGCCTTCGGGAAGTCCAAATACACCACATCCACTGGTTCTCCTTTATCCACTCTGTTCGTTACATCTTCAAAGAATTCCAGCAAATTTGTCAAACATGTTTTCCCTTTCATAAATCTATGTTGACTCTGCCCAATCCTATTATTATTTTCTCAGTGCCCTTAATAATAGATTCTCGTATTTTCCCTGCTACTGATGTCAGGCTAACTGGTCTGTAGTTCCCTGTTTTCTCTCTCCCTCCTTTCTTAAATAGTGGTGTTACATTAGCGACCTTCCAGTCCACGGGAACCGTTCTAGAACCTACGGGGCTAGACTTTCGGCACATCACCGCCCATTTATCGCCCATTTATCGCCCATTTATCGCCCATTTATCGCTGAGATGCAGGTGTCGCCCAGTTTTGCTAAAAAGTGGAAACTAGCGCCCGATTATCGCCCATTTATCGCCGGCCCAACTTTCGGCACACATGAATGTGCAGCATCGCGTGGCCTAATGTAAAAAAAAATATGAGGTGATCCGCGTGCAAGGCCGAGAACAGTGCTGAAAATGGAAACTTGCGCCCGATTATTGCCCAGATGATCACCACTGCAACTTTCGGCATTTCGCCCACACTTCACCGAAATGGTCGCTGGCCGAAAAAGTCGCTGAATAAAGCTGCACTGACCTGACCTTAAGTCGGCACTACTCGGCATAACTCGGCACTACCGACACCTTTTTGAAAGTCGGAGGATCTGTACTGAAAGGCTGCTTCGAGTGTTTGTGAGGAGAATCAATTTGTGAGTGATTTTAAGGGCCATTTTGACTTTTGCCAATCATCTAATCATATTTGTATCTGTTGAGGACAAATGAAGGGCATTTATAGCGATTTATAGTGATGGGCCTGTAATTTCTCAACCAGTATTGGTCTCTAATCACATGCTGCAGACTGAAGATGGGAGAAGGTATATTGAACATTATGTGCCCAATCAAAGGGATGGCAGACTGCTGCGGAGGAGGAGACGTTACACCCAACGCATTTACAGGGAAAAGTGATCAGACCTGAACTTGTCCGATAACATGTGCTTCAGGCTGTGCTTCCGAAACGAGGTCATCAGCGGGATACGCCAGCTAATTAATGGACATCTGCAGCCTACCAACACCATCAGGACCACGCTGTTCATTGAGGTTAAGGTTACTGCGACACTTTCGTACGACGCATCGGGCTCCTTTCAGGCCTCAGCTGGCAACATTTGCGTATCACTCAGCACGCCACACATTGCTCCATTCGACAGGTGACTGAAGCCCTTTACACACGAAGGATGGACTTCATAAGCTCCCTATGACCAGGGAGGCACAGACTGAGAGGGCTTTGGGTTTCTCGCGAATAGCAAACTTCCCCAAGGTGCAGGGGGCAATAGATAGTACACACATCGCCCTGCGAGCACCTTTACAGGGTGCAGAGGTGTTTCAGAACCGAAAGGGATTCCACTCCCTGAATGTGCAGTTTGTTGACGACCACAGGCAAATAATCATGGCAGTAAATGCAAATTTTGCAGGCAGCATCCACGGTGCGCACATCTTGCGTGAGGTTACTGTCTCTGACCTGTTTCAGGGTCAGCCACAAGGTCACGGTTGGATGCTGGGGGATAAAGGATATGGCCTTGCCAGCTGGCTCATGACCCCCCTGCGTAAGCCCCAGACGGAAGCCGAGAAGCACTACAATGGAAGCCATATCGCTCCAGGCAATGTCGTCAAAAAGACAATTGGAGTGTTTAAGCAGGGCTTCAGATGCCTGGACCACTCAGGAGACAACCTACAATACCACCCTGAGCAGGGCGCTGAGTTTATTGTGGCGTGCTGCATGTTGCATAACCCAGTTATCAGGAGAGGACAACAATGATCAGATGGGACCGCCGGAAGAGGAGGATGAGGAGGAGGAGGAGGACCTTGGGGAGGACAATCAGTCTGGCGATGAACCCATCCCCCACGGCCCCCCCCGCAAGACTGGAAAAGCCCCGTGGTAGTTCCGCAGCTTCAAACCCCTTGGGTCAGCAGCACATAAATGAACACTTTGCGTGACGTCGGCAGAATCTCCTCAGTAGCAGGAGAAAAAGACGTTTCGGAAGAAACGTTTTCCGAGTCAGATGGAAGTTCTTCCTCCTGACTCACATCTGTCCGGGTGATTGGTGGGACAGCACCTTGGGGTGCCGCAAGGCATGGACAGCGTCGGTCGTTTGGCCCATTGCCACAACTATCCGCTCCATGCCCTCCGTTATTCGTGCGGACATTGCGGCAATGTTTCCGGTCAACCCACCAATCGCCTGGAGGAGCTCTCGACCTATGTCGACGCACCGTCGCAGTGCGTGCCTACCTCGCTGACTCAACCTCCGGGGGTCGGCATGGGCACTGTACGCCTCGGAGTGGCCTGCTGCAAGCCGCTTGGCCCCGCTACTTCATCCGTCGATGAAGACGTGGCCACGGGTACAACAGATGACAATTGGTCATCTTCCTCCTCCTCAGTAGTCTCCTCCGGACCCGTGGTGATGACCACCTGCAATGGCACAGGCGTTCATGGAGGGGCCTCCCTTTGTGCCTCGGGAGTCTCGGGACCTGCAAAACATAATTGAGGTTATTAGAACAGAAGGGTAGACATGAGAATGCTTGCGCTGCACTGGCATATGTACGAGGAGCAACACTACTGCAATAAATGTGAACGAGAGACGTTACATATGATAGAGTACTTAAGGAGGTGGCCTTGGAAATAGCGGATGCATTGACAGTCATTTTCCAACATTCCATTGACTCTGGATCAGTTCCTATGGAGTGGAGGGTAGCCAATGTAACCCCACTTTTTAAAAAAGGAGGGAGAGAGAAAACAGGGAATTATAGACCGGTCAGCCTGACCTCAGTAGTGGGTAAAATGATGGAATCAATTATTAAGGATGTCATAGCAGTGCATCTGGAAAATGGTGACATGATAGGTCCAAGTCAGCATGGATTTGTGAAAGGGAAATCATGCTTGACAAATCTTCTGGAATTTTTTGAGGATGTTTCCAGTAAAGTGGACAAAGGAGAACCAGTTGATGTGGTATATTTGGACTTTCAGAAGGCTTTCGACAAGGTCCCACACAAGAGATTAATGTGCAAAGTTAAAGCACATGGGATTGGGGGTAGTGTGCTGACGTGGATTGAGAACTGGTTGTCAGACAGGAAGCAAAGAGTAGGAGTAAACGGGTACTTTTCAGAATGGCAGGCAGTGACTAGTGGAGTGCCGCAAGGTTCTGTGCTGGGGCCCCAGCTGTTTACATTGTACATTAATGATTTAGACGAGGGGATTAAATGCAGTATCTCCAAATTTGCGGATGATACTAAGTTGGGTGGCAGTGTGAGCTGCGAGGAGGATGCTATTAGGCTGCAGAGTGACTTGGATAGGTTAGGTGAGTGGGCAAATGCATGGCAGATGAAGTATAATGTGGATAAATGTGAGGTTATCCACTTTGGTGGTAAAAACAGAGAGACAGACTATTATCTGAATGGTGACAGATTAGGAAAAGGGAAGGTGCAACGAGACCTGGGTGTCATGGTACATCAGTCATTGAAGGTTGGCATGCAGGTACAGCAGGCGGTTAAGAAAGCAAATGGCATGTTGGCCTTCATAGCGAGGGGATTTGAATACAGGGGCAGGGAGGTGTTGCTACAGTTGTACAGGGCCTTGGTGAGGCCACACCTGGAGTATTGTGTACAGTTTTGGTCTCCTAACTTGAGGAAGGACATTCTTGCTATTGAGGGAGTGCAGCGAAGGTTCACCAGACTGATTCCCGGGATGGCGGGACTGACCTATCAAGAAAGATTGGATCAATTGGGCTTGTATTCACTGGAGTTCAGAAGAATGAGAGGGGACCTCATAGAAACGTTTAAAATTCTGACGGGTTTAGACAGGTTAGATGCAGAAAGAATGTTCCCAATGTTGGGGAAGTCCAGAACCAGGGGTCACAGTCTGAGGATAAGGGGTAAGCCATTTAGGACCGAGATGAGGAGAAACTTCTTCACCCAGAGAGTGGTGAACCTGTGGAATTCTCTACCACAGAAAGTAGTTGAGGCCAATTCACTAAATATATTCAAAAGGGAGTTAGATGAAGTCCTTACTACTCGGGGGATCAAGGGTTATGGCGAGAAAGCAGGAAGGGGGTACTGAAGTTTCATGTTCAGCCATGAACTCATTGAATGGCGGTGCAGGCTAGAAGGGCTGAATGGCCTGCTCCTGCACCTATTTTCTATGTTTCTATGTCTATGTTTCTATTACATCATATGGTTGTACATCTATGGAATTCACTGCCCCAGAGAGCTGTGGAGACTGGGGCAGTGAAAATATTTAAGGCAGAGATAGACAGATTTTTGAGCGATAAGGGAGTAAAGGTTATGGGGAACGGGCAGGGAAGTGGAGCTGAGTCCATGATCAGATCAGCCATGATCTTATTGAATGGCGGAGCAGGCTCGAGGGGCCAAATGACCTACTCCTGCTTATATTTCTGATGTTCTTATGTTCTTAACTTGAGAGTACTACAGAAGCTGCATGCATAACGTGGCATCATTATTATATTATAATGAAATACCATTAAATGACTTTAAATTACCACTGGTTTACCACTGCTTTACACATTACTCACAAGGTGCAACAACAGGACCTGCACCACCACGGGTGGCAGAGCGACTATGGCTGCCCACTAGTGCTGCAGCACATCCCGCCAAGTCAGTCAGGGTCTGTCTATCAGCAGGGCCTCCTCCGGTGTGCCTCTGCTCTGCCTGATTCTTGGGTATCTTCCTCTGCAAACGTGACAAGAGCATGGCATAAGCTAATTGACCAGGTACTATGACGGAAAGCCAACAGATTCTAATGTTATATGCTAATATGGTTTGTGTCCACAATGGATACATGATTATAACATCTACGTTCAGAGAAAATATTTAATTACATCGTGTTTAGGAACTAATGCTTGACACCAAACATCTCGCGTACAATCTCCAGGAAGGGCCCTATCCACGGGCCGTTGCATTTGGCGCCTGAGGGAGGTAGGCGGTTTATTTGACTGGATGGAGGTCCCCCAGGGGGGGAATCAGGACTGCTGGTGAGCTTGCCAATGACAGGAGGGGCTGTGCTCAGAGACCTCCATGTGACCGGAGCTAATGTCCCAAAGTGTCCCAGGGCAGACAGTGAGCCAGGGCAGCTCTCCCCAGTCCAAGCTGGGTCACTGTGTGAGTGACAGCAGCCGGAGAGACTGACAGTCTGGATAAAGGTGACCGGACCCCTCATTGCTCAGTCGTGCCCCATCCACCAACGTAAACCAAAAGCAGACGGTACCCAAATTAGACTTAAAGGGCGCAGGTTCCGACTCCAGTCCAAATCTTAGCAGGGAAGCTACGTAAGATTACCCAGCTTCATTACAAGCCAGCAGATCTACATATTCAGTGGATCATTACAATTTAAAATCTATTTAATACTTACTCTTGCGGAAGCAACCAGGCTGTTCCACGTCTTGCGGCACTGGTCGGATTCACGCTTATCGTGGGACACTGACGTCAGTATATCGGCGATCTTGCCCCATATTTTCTGATACATCCAGGGTGGAGGTTTCCCACTCCCACCCCGGGTTAATTGCCCCACCGCGTTGCGACTTCATTGACCAATGCGTCATTTGCTTCGTCAGAGAAGGGTTTTGCCCTCCTTCTCCCTGCAACCTCCTGCACACTCACTCCCGAGTCCTCGTGCGACATCTCCAGAATGTTTTTCTTTCTAATGATTTACAACAATCTTTTCACTTTATAACTAACTCCTTCACAACTATAGCACTTGAATAATCAGCAATCCTTCACTCCTTCAAAAATCAGCAATCCTTCACTCCTTCACAAAAGCTCTTCTCTCTCTCCACTACAAACACTCTCTCTCCCTCCCTTTGTCTTCTGAGCATGCGCAGATGACCCCTGACCTCTCGAATCACAGGAAAAGCTCTTTGCTAAAAAAAGCGCATGCGCAGAACGGCCATTGCTATGGACGCCAGCCTTGCATGACTGAATACATTGTTAAGGCCCATTGCACATCGCTAAGGCCCATTGCACATCGCTAAGGCCCATTGCACATCGCTAAGGCCCATTGCACATCGCTAAGGCCCATTGCACATCGCGAAGGCCCATTGCACATCGCTAAGGCCCATTGCACATCGCTAAGGCTAGCGTCCAAAATAAAAAGCTGAAACTAGCGGACAAAAAAATGGGCGATATTCCAGTGATCCTGAAAAATAAAAAGTCACTAAGGCCGGAAATATCGCCCAATCTTATTGGAAAGTCTAGCCCCATATGGAGTTCTCAACAAATTAAACAAATAGGCCAAGAAATAGCAGACAGATTATACTACAGGCAAGTGCCAAGTAATGCATACTGCAACAGGAACTACAATGAATAGGATCTGTTTCGAAGTAGGCCAGTTTAAATGCAGGGCCAGGGATTCAAGCAAGTGCGTGTATTTATATGGCCCCTGGTAGTATTTGTAATGAGTGAATCCTGTTTTAAGTAGGCCAGAGGAATCATGGGGTGATACAAACCTATTTCATTGGGATTCAGTGAGATAGGGTGGGGCCTGTGACTTGTCCAGGAGATGGTGGGTAGGGGAAGAGGGTAAGGAGGTAACTTGTGATCCCTGATCTCTTCTCTCATCTTTGGGCTGCCTCGAGGATCCCTGCAGACCGTTTAGCCCATGGAGGACTCTCGGGCAAGTCCCCCAACCAGCTTTCTTGCAGCACCTTTCTACAGGGACACCCAATGGTCTGCTGAAGAGGAAACTGAGACCGGAGAGCTGGGCAGGGCCAGGAACACCACCCCACCCCACATATCGCCACCCACAGCAGGCTCAATCCCAGTCCCACCTATTTCAGTTGGGAGCATCATGAGGACTAGAGGGATGGTGTACTAGATCGCTGAGTCCAGTTCAGTGAAGGTTGACTAGATTGATTCTGGAGATGAGGGGGTTGACTAATGAGGAAAGGTTGAGTCGGTTGGGCCTCTACTCATTGGAATTCAGAAGAATGGGAGGTGATCTTATCGAAATGTATAAGATTATGAGGGGGCTTGACAAGGTGGATGTAGAGAGGATATTTCCACTGATAGGGAAGACTAGAACTAGGGGACATAATCTTAATCTGAGGGGCCGCCCATTTAAAACTGAGACGAGGAGGAATTTCTTCTCTCAGAGGGTTGTAAATCTGTGGAATTCGCTGCCTCAGAGAGCTGTGGAAGCTGGGACATTGAATAAATTTAAGACAGATGTTATGTAGGTAACTATGTAATACTTACCACCAGAGGACACGACTGTTGGAGTCCCAATGGTCACCAGAACACATGTGCAGGGCCAGTATAAAAGGTTGGCTGCCATGTTGTTTAGGCACTCTGGAGTTGTGATAAAGAAGACTAAGGTCACACTAAGTTGAGCTCACAGTACTCAGCCTCGTGGAGCTCTTCCCTACCTAACAATTGGCGACGAGTAACAGAATACGAACCTTCACGCAACCATGGCTGTCGTTGGAATATGAGCGAGATTCGTAGAGGGTGATGATTGGGAAGCCTTCGTCGAGTGTCTCGACCAGTACTTCGTGGCCAACGAGCTGGAAGGAGACACTAACGCGGTCAAGCGCATTGCGGTTCTCCTCACCATCTGTGGGCCGAAAGTATACGGCCTCATCAAGAATCTGCTCACACCGACAAAACCAACGGAGAAGGAATATACAGAGCTGTGCACGCTGATTCGAGACCACCTCAAACCGAAGGAGAGCATCCTCATGGCCAGGTATCGTTTTTACACAAACCATCGCTCCGGGGGCCAGGACATGGCGGATTATGTCGCCCTGAGACGCCTCGCGGGACCTTGTGATTTTGGAGCTGCGTTGGGGCAAATGCTGAGGGACTTTTTCATGCTGGGCATCAGCCACGAGGTCATTCTCGGAAGCTGCTGACTGCCGAGACCCTAGACCTGAGCAGGACTATCGCGATCGCCCAAGCATGCATGGTCACGGATGATAACACCAAACAGGTATCTTCTCAACATCGAATCTTACCGGCAAGTACTGTGCATAAAATGACGTCGCTAGCAGGCCGAACTGCATATGGCAGGGCCTATACATCTGCGGCTGCAAGACCTGTGATGACTCAGAGTCCGCCATCGTGGGTGAATGTGAATCCATTAGCACCGTGTTGGCACTGCCGGGGTAATCATCGGGCCTATCAATGTCGATTCAAGCATTACATGTGCAAAGGCCGCGCAACAATGGGGCACCTCCAGCGAATGTGCAAACGTGCTGCGACATACCACGTGGCAGAGGATGATCAATCCAGCGTGGATCACGCAGCACAGGCAACTCAACCCGAGGAAGAAGTGTATGGGATACATACCTTCACCACCAAGAGCTCTCTTATAATGCTGAAAGTCAAATTAAATGGAGTTCCAGTATCCATGGAGTTGGACACGGGTGCGAGTCAGTCAATAATGAGCCAGAAGGCTTTCGAGAAACTGTGGAGCAATAAGGCACAAAGGCCCAAATTGAGCCCGATTGATGCAAAGCTGCGTACCTTCACCAAAGAGCTCATACCAGTCATTGGAAGTGCGGCACTGAAGGTATCGTATGATGGAGCTGTGCATGGAGAGAGGCGGGAGTCGAGAGAGGCAGCGACCTATAAAAGGCTCAGCAGTCCGGGGAGCGTCCAGAGAGGCAGCGGCCTATAAAAGGCTCAGCAGTCCAGGGAGCGTCGAGAGAGGCGGGAGTCGAGAGAGGCAGCGGCCTATAAAAGGCTCAGCAGTCCGGGGAGCGTCGAGAGAGGCGGGAGTCCAGAGAGGCAGCGGCCTATAAAAGGCTCAGCAGTCCGGGGAGCGTCGAGAGAGGCAGCGGCCTATAAAAGGCTCAGCAGTCCGGGGAGCGTCGAGAGAGGCGGGAGTCGAGAGAGGCAGCAGCCTATAAAAGGCTCAGCAGTCCGGGGAGCGTCGAGAGAGGCGTACCAGTGCAGCTCCAGCTGAGAGAAGTCAAAAAAGAAGTAGAAAGAAATCAAAAGGTGACGTCACAGCCAACGTGGTAAGTGATTGGCTGCGGATTGGTGAGTAGTTTTTCTTTTTCTTTATTAGTCAGTAACTTTTAACATTGTTGTCGGCAATTTAAGTGTATCTAAGGGTTAAGTCATGGCAGGACAGCTCGGTCATGTGATATGCTCCTCCTGTACCATGTGGGAACACGGGGACAACACCAGTGTCCCTGACGACTACATGTGCGGGAAGTGTGTCCACCTCCGGCTACTGACGGTCCGCGTTGCGGAGTTGGAGCTGAAGGTGGATTCACTCTGGAGCATCCACGATGCTGAGAATGACGTGAGTATCACGTGTAGCGAGTTGGTCTTACCGCAGGAGAAGGGTCCACAGCCAGCGAGGGAATGGAAGACCAGCAGGAAGAGTAGTGCAAGGAAGGTAGTGCAGGGGTCCCCTGTGGTCATCCCCCTGCAAAACAGATACACTGCTTTGAGTGCTGTTGAGGGGGATGACTCATCAGGAGTGGGCAGCAGCAGCCAAGTTCATGGCACCGTGGCTGGCTCTGTTGCACAGGAGGGCAGGAAAAAGAGTGGGCGAGCGATAGTGATAGGGGATTCAATTGTAAGGGGAATAGATAGGCGTTTCTGCGGCCGCAACCGAGACTCCAGGATGGTATGTTGCCTCCCTGGTGCAAGGGTCAAGGATGTCTCGGAGCGGGTGCAGGACATTCTAAAAAGGGAGGGAGAACAGCCAGTTGTCGTGGTGCACGTTGGTACCAATGACATAGGTAAAAAAAGGGATGAGTTCCTACGAAATGAATTGAAGGAGCTAGGAGCTAAATTAAAAAGTAGGACCTCAAAAGTAGTAATCTCGGGATTGCTACCAGTGCCACGTGCTAGTCAGAGTAGGAATCGCAGGATAGCTCAGATGAATACGTGGCTTGAGCAATGGTGCAGCAGGGAGGGATTCAAATTCCTGGGGCATTGGAACCGGTTCTGGGGGAGGTGGGACCAGTACAATCCGGACGGTCTGCACCTGGGCAGAATCGGAACCAATGTCCTCGGGGGAGTGTTTGCTAGTGCTGTTGGGGAGGAGTTAAACTAATATGGCAGGGGGATGGGAACCAATGCAGGGAGATAGAGGGAAACAAAAAGGAGGCAAAAACAAAAGACAGAAAGGAGATGAGGAAAAGTGGAGGGCAGAGAAACCCAAGGCAAAGAACAAAAAGGGCCATTGTACAGCAAAATTCTAAAAGGACAGAGGGTGTTAAAAAAACAAGCCTAAAGGCTTTGTGTCTTAATGCAAGGAGTATCCGCAATAAGGTGGATGAATTAACTGTGCAAATAGATGTTAACAAATATGATGTGATTGGGATTACGGAGACGTGGCTCCAGGATGAGCAGGGCTGGGAACTTAACATCCAGGGGTATTCAACATTCAGGAAGGATAGAATAAAAGGAAAAGGAGGTGGGGTAGCATTGCTGGTTAAGGAGGAGATTAAGGCAATAGTTAGGAAGGACATTAGCTTGGATGATGTGGAATCTATATGGGTAGAGCTGCAGAACACCAAAGGGCAAAAAACGTTAGTGGGAGTTGTGTACAGACCTCCAAACAGTAGTAGTGATGTTGGGGAGGGCATCAAACAGGAAATTAGGGGTGCGTGCAATAAAGGTGCAGCAGTTATAATGGGTGACTTTAATATGCACATAGATTGGGCTAACCAAACTGGAAGCAATACGGTGGAGGAGGATTTTCTGGAGTGCATAAGGGATGGTTTTTTAGACCAATATGTCGAGGAACCAACTAGGGGGGAGGCCATCTTAGACTGGGTGTTATGTAATGAGAAAGGATTAATTAGCAATCTCGTTGTGCGAGGCCCCTTGGGGAAGAGTGACCATAATATGGTGGAATTCTGCATTAGGATGGAGAATGAAACAGTTAATTCAGAGACCATGGTCCAGAACTTAAAGAAGGCTAACTTTGAAGGTATGAGGCGTGAATTGGCTGAGATGGATTGGCGAATGATACTTAAGAGGTTGACTGTGGATGGGCAATGGCAGACATTTAGAGACCGCATGGATGAACTACAACAATTGTACATTCCTGTCTGGCATAGAAATAAAAAAGGGAAGGTGGCTCAACCGTGGCTATCAAGGGAAATCAGGGATAGTATTAAAGCCAAGGAAGTGGCATACAAATTGGCCAGAAATAGCAGCGAACCTGGGGACTGGGAGAAATTTAGAACTCAGCAGAGGAGGACAAAGGGTTTGATTAGGGCAGGGAAAATGGAGTATGAGAAGAAGCTTGCAGGGAACATTAAGACGGATTGCAAAAGTTTCTATAGATATGTAAAGAGAAAAAGGTTAGTAAAGACAAACGTAGGTCCCCTGCAGTCAGAATCAGGGGAAGTCATAACGGGGAACAAAGAAATGGCGGACCAATTGAACAAGTACTTTGGTTCGGTATTCACGAAGGAGGACACGAACAACCTTCCGGTTATAAAAGGGGTCGGGGGGTCTAGTAAGGAGGAGGAACTGAGGGAAATCCTTATTAGCCGGGAAATTGTGTTGGGGAAATTGATGGGATTGAAGGCCGATAAATCCCCAGGGCCTGATGGACTGCATCCCAGAGTACTTAAGGAGGTGGCCTTGGAAATAGTGGATGCGTTGACAGTCATTTTCCAACATTCCATTGACTCTGGATCAGTTCCTATGGAGTGGAGGGTAGCCAATGTAACCCCACTTTTTAAAAAAGGAGGGAGAGAGAAAACAGGGAATTATAGACCGGTCAGCCTGACATCGGTAGTGGGTAAAATGATGGAATCAATTATTAAGGATGTCATAGCAGTGCATTTGGAAAGAGGTGATATGATAGGTCCAAGTCAGCATGGATTTGTGAAAGGGAAATCATGCTTGACAAATCTTCTGGAATTTTTTGAGGATGTTTCCAGTAGAGTGGATAAGGGAGAACCAGTTGATGTGGTATATTTGGACTTTCAGAAGGCGTTCGACAAGGTCCCACACAAGAGATTGATGTGCAAAGTTAGAGCACATGGGATTGGGGGTAGTGTACTGACATGGATTGAGAACTGGTTGTCAGACAGGAAGCAAAGAGTAGGAGTAAATGGGTACTTTTCAGAATGGCAGGCAGTGACTAGTGGGGTACCGCAAGGTTCTGTGCTGGGGCCCCAGCTGTTTACACTGTACATTAATGATTTAGATGAGGGGATTAAATGTAGTATCTCCAAATTTGCGGATGACACTAAGTTGGGTGGCAGTGTGAGCTGCGAGGAGGATGCTGTGAGGCTGCAGAGCGACTTGGATAGGTTAGGTGAGTGGGCAAATGCATGGCAGATGAAGTATAATGTGGATAAATGTGAGGTTATCCACTTTGGTGGTAAAAACAGAGAGACAGACTATTATCTGAATGGTGACAGATTAGGAAAAGGGAAGGTGCAACGAGACCTGGGTGTCATGGTACATCAGTCATTGAAGGTTGGCATGCAGGTGCAGCAGGCGGTTAAGAAAGCAAATGGCATGTTGGCCTTCATAGCAAGGGGATTTGAGTACAGGGGCAGGGAGGTGTTGCTACAGTTGTACAGGGCATTGGTGAGGCCACACCTGGAGTATTGTGTACAGTTTTGGTCTCCTAACCTGAGGAAGGACATTCTTGCTATTGAGGGAGTGCAGCGAAGGTTCACCAGACTGATTCCCGGGATGGCGGGACTGACCTATCAAGAAAGACTGGATCAACTGGGCTTGTATTCACTGGAGTTCAGAAGAATGAGAGGGGACCTCATAGAAACGTTTAAAATTCTGACGGGGTTAGACAGGTTAGATGCAGGAAGAATGTTCCCAATGTTGGGGACGTCCAGAACCAGGGGTCACAGTCTAAGGATAAGGGGTAAGCCATTTAGGACCGAGATGCGGAGGAACTTCTTCACCCAGAGAGTGGTGAACCTGTGGAATTCTCTACCACAGAAAGTTGTTGAGGCCAATTCACTAAATATATTCAAAAAGGAGTTAGATGAGGTCCTTACTGCTAGGGGGATCAAGGGGTATGGCGAGAAAGCAGGAATGGGGTACTGAAGTTGAATGTTCAGCCATGAACTCATTGAATGGCGGTGCAGGCTAGAAGGGCCGAATGGCCTACTCCTGCACCTATTTTCTATGTTTCTATGTTTCTATGTTTCTATGGATTGTTCCAGGCAATGGCCCAACGCTGTTCGGCAGAAGCTGGCTAGAAAAGATTAGATGGAATTGGAACGACAGCAAAGCACTATCTTCAATGGATGATGCCTCGTGTGCTCAAGTGCTGAGAAGGTTTCCCTCACTATTCGAACCAGGCATCGGCAACTTCACAGGCGCCGAGGTACAGATCGATCACGGCCCTGATGCACGGCCCGTCCATCACAAGGCTCGGGCAGTTCTGTACATGATGAGGGAGAAAGTCGAGATCGAATTGGACAGACTCCAACGTGAAGGAATCATATCGTCAGTCGAGTTCAACGAGTGGGCCAGTCCAATTGTTCCGGTGTTGAAAAGCGATGGAAAGGTCAGAATCTGTGGAGACTACAAGGTAACGATTAACCGAGTCTCACAACAGGACCAGTACTCGCTGCCCAACGCAGATGACCTGTTCACAATGTTAGTGGGGGGGGGGGCGGGGGAGGGGTGCGGGGGGAAGTCGTTCACCAAGTTGGACCTAACCGCTGTATCAGGCAACCTCCAACCGGTTGCATACATGTCCAGAAGTCTGTCTACGGCTAAGAGAGCCTTTAGTATGGTCGAGAAAGAGACATTAGCATGTGTATATGGGATTAAGAAAATGCACCAATACCTATTTGAACTTGAAACTGACCACAAGTCGCTCATTTCGCTGTTTTCAGAGAGCAAAGGTAGAAACACCAATGCTTCATCCCGCATCCAAAGATGGGCACTAACACCCATGACTATGTTATTCACCACAGACCAGGCACTGAAAACTGTGCCGATGCTCCCAGCCAGCTACCATTAACCACCACTGGGGTTGAAATGGTGCAGCCCACAGACTTGCTCCTGGTCATGGGTGCTTTTGAGAGCGAGGGGTCACCCGTCACGGCTTGCCAGATCAGGACCTGGGCAGCGTCCTAAATGGGAACTGGTCGGCAGTTCCTGGGGAAATGTGAGATGAAATTAAGCCCTTTCACCGACGTAAAGATGAAATCTCCATCCAGTTGAATTGTCTCTTATGCGTTAATTGTGTGGTTTTGCCAAAAAATGGCAGGAAACGTTTATACGTAACCTGAGGACTGGTAGAAATTTAGAATCCAGCAGAGGATGACTAAGGGTTTAAATAGGAGGGGGAAAATAGAGTACGAGAGCAAGCTTGCAGGGAACATAAAAACTGACTGCAAAAGCTTCTATAGATATGTGAAGAGAAAAAGATTAGTCAAGACTAATGTAAGTCCCTTGCAGTAAGAATCAGGTGAATTCATAATAGGGAACAAGGAAATGGCAGACCAATTGAAAAAATACTTTGGTTCTGTCTTCACGAAGGAAGACATGAAGAACCTTACGAAAATAATCGGGGACCGAGAGTCTAGCGAGAAGGAGGAACTGAAGGAAATCCTTAATAGTCAGGGAATTGTGTTCGGGAAATTGATGGGTTTGAAGGCCGATAAATCACCAGGGCCTGATAGTCTGCATCCCAGAGTACTTAAGGAGGTTATCCTAGAAATAGTGGATGCATTGGTGGTCATTTTCCAACATTCTATAGACTCTGGATCACTTCCTCTCCCACTTTAAAAAAGGAGGGAGAGAGAACCAGGGAATTATAGACCGGTTAGCCTGACATCAGTAATGGGGAAAATGTTGGAATCAATTACTAAAGATGTAATAGCAGCACATTTGGAAAGCAGTGTCAGGATCGGTCCAAGTCAGCATGGATTTATGAAAGGGAAATCATGCTTGACAAATCTTCTAGAATTTTTTGAGGCTGTAACTAGTAGAGTGGACAAGGGAGAACCAATGGATGTGATGTATTTGGACTTTCAAAGGGCTTTTGACAAGGTCCCATACAAGAGATTAGTGTGCAAAATTAAAGCACATGGTATTGGGGTAATGTATTGACGTGGATAGAGAACTGGTTGGCAGACAGGAAGCAAAGAGTAGAAATAAACCGGTCCTTTTGAGAATGGCAGGCAGTGACTAGTGGGGTACTGCAAGGTTCAGTGCTGGAACCCCAGCTATTTACAATATACTTTAATGATTTAGACGAAGGAATTGAATGTAATATCTCCAAGTTTGCAGATGACACTAAGCGGGGTGGCATTGTGAGCTGTGAGGAGGAAGCTAGGAGGCTGCAAGGTGACTTGGACAGGTTTGGTGAATGGGCAAATGCATGATAGATGCATTATAATGTAGATAAATGTGAGGTTATCCACTTTGGTGGTAAAAACAGGAAGGCAGAATATTATCTGAATGGTGATATATTAGGAAATGGGGAGATGCAACGAGACCTGGGTGTCATGGTACATCAGTCATTGAAAGTTGGCATGCAGGTACAGCAGACGGTGAAGAAGGCAAATGGCATGTTGGCTTTCATTGCGAGAGGATTTGAGTATAGGAGCAGGGAGGTCTTACTGCACTTGTACAGGGCCTTGGTGAGGTCACACCTTGAATATCGTGTACCGTTTTGGTCTCCTAATCTAAGGAAGGACATTCTTGCTATTGAGGGAGTGCAGCGAAGATTCACTAGACTGATTCCCGGGATGGCAGGACTGACATATAAAGAAAGATTGGATCGAATAGGCTTATATTCACTGGAATTTAGAAGAATGAGAGGGGATCTCATAGAAACATATAACATTCTGACAGGATTGGACAGGTTAGATGCAGGAAGAATGTTCCCGATGTTGGGGAAGTCCAGAACCAGGAGTCAGAGTCTAAGGATAAGGGGTGAGTCATTTAGGACTGAGATGAGGAGAAACTTCTTCACTCAGAGAATTGTGAACCTGTGGAATTCTCTACCACAGAAAGTTGTTGAGGCCAGTTTGTTAGATATATTGACCAGGACACTGTAGGGCTGTGGACAGGCTAATGGGACTCAAGGTAGACAAGTCTTCCTTCAAGTATTATCCAAATTAACTTTTCCACATTACTATTCAATGTGCTTCCACCACCTTTTCACACAGCTCACAACAATTTGCTGCATAATGTTGTTTTACCTTCAGTCGCTTCAGGTCGGGGGGGCGGACATCCTCCTGTTGCCTCTCGTTCTTTGGCAAATTTTCTTCAATCTCTGTCCACTGGTTAATGACCTTCTGACACTGGAAAAAGTTTATCCTTATTTACTGATCAATGTGTCATTTATATAGCGCCTTTAACGTAGTAAAACATTCCAAGGCACTTCACAGGAGTGTTATCAAACAAAACTTGACACCGAGCCACATAAGGAGTTGTGAGGAAAGGTGACCTAAAGTTTGGTCAAAGAGGAAGGTTTCAAGGAGCGTCTTAAAAGAGCAGATGTTTTTGGGGGAATTCCAGTGTTTAGGGCCAGTACCCCACAAATTTTGCAGTCGAGAATTGCTCATTTGAGGACATCCGAAATGCAATGGGCTAGCCTCATCCTGAGAGAATCAATTTCTTGATCATGGTTAATCCCCTGCCAGGTAAGTATGCTTAATTTTAGCACACACTGCCTCCCGACATCATCCGCTGCCAAATTTTAAATGTTTCTATAAGATCACCCCTTCTGAACTCCAAGGAGATAAAGACCTAGTCTACTCAATCTATCATCATAAGGTAACCCCATCCTTTCTGGAATCAGCCTAGTGAATCGTCTCTGTACCCCTTCCAAAGCTAGTATATCCTTCCTTAAGTAAGGTGACCAAAACTGCATGCAGTACTCCAGGTGCGGCCTCACCAGTACCTTATACAGTTGCAGCAAGAACTCCCTGCTTTTGTACTCCATCCCTCTCGCAATGAAGGCCAACATTACATTCGCCTTCCTGATTACCTGCTGCACCTGCAAACTAACCTTTTGGGATTCATGCACAGGGACCCCCAGGTCCCTCTGCACCACAGCATGTTGTAATTTCTCCCCATTCAAATAATATTCCCTTTTACTGTTTTTTTCCCCAAGGTGGATGACCTCACACTTTCCGACATTGTATTCCATCTGCCAAACCTTAGCCCATTCGCTTAACCTATCCAAATCTCCTTGCAGCCTCTCTGAGTCCTCTACACTAATCTTAGTGTCATCTGCAAATTTTGTTGCACTACACTCTGTCCCCTCTTCTAGGTCATCTATGTATATTGTAAACAGTTGTGGTCCTAGCACTGATCCCTGTGGCACACCACTAACCACTGATTTCCAACCGGAAAAGGACCCATTTATCCCGACTCTCTGCTTTCTGTTCGCCAGCCAATTCTCTATCCATGCTAATACATTTCCTCTGACTCCGCGTACCTTTATCTTCTGCAGTAACCTTTTGTGTGGCACCTTATCGAATGCCTTTTGGAAATCTAAATACACCACATCCATCGGTACACCTCTATCCACCATGCTCGTTATATCCTCAAAGAATTCCAGTAAGTTAGTTAAACATGATTTCCCCTTCATGAATCCATGCTGCGTCTGCTTGATTGCACTATTCCTATCCAGATGTCCCACTATTTCTTCCTTAATGATAGTTTCAAGCATTTTCCCCACTACAGATGTTAAACTAACCGGCCTATAGTTATCTGCCTTTTGTCTGCCCCCTTTTTTAAACAGAGGCGTTACATTAGCTGCTTTCCAATCCGCTAGTACCTCCCCAGAGTCCAGAGAATTTTGGTACATTATAACGAATGCATCTGCTATAACTTCCGCCATCTCTTTTAATACCCTGGGATGCATTTCATCAGGACCAGGGGACTTGTCTACCTTGAGTCCCATTAGCCTGTCCAGCATCAGCCCCCCTAGTGATAGTGATTGTCTCAAGGTCCTCCCTTCCCACATTCCTGTGACCTGCAAATTTTGGCGTGGTTTTTGTGTCTTCCACTGTGAAGACGGAAGCAAAATAATTGTTTACGGTCTCAGCCATTTCCACATTTCCCATTATTAAATCTCCCTTTTCATCTTCTAAGGGACCAACATTTACTATAGTCACTCTTTTCCATTTTATATATCTGTAAAAGCTTTTACGATCTGTTTTTATGTTTTGCGCAAGTTTACCTTCGTAATCTATCTTCCCTTTCTTTATTGCTTTTTTAATCATTCTTTGCTGTTGCTTAAAATTTTCCCAATCCTCTAGTTTCCCACTAAACTTGGCCACCTTATACGCATTGGTCTTTGATTTGATACTTTCCTTTATTTCCTTGGTTATCCACGGCTGGTTATCCCTTCTCTTGCCGCCCTTCTTTTTCACTGGAATATATTTTTGTTGCGCACTATGAAAGAGCTCCTTAAAAGTCCTCCACTGTTCCTCAATTGTGCCACCGTTTAGTCCTTGTTTCCAGTCTACTTTAGCCAACTCTGCCCTCATCCCACTGTAGTCCCCTTTGTTTAAGCATAGTATGCTCATTTCTGACACAACTTCCTCATCCTCAATCTGTATTACAAATTCAACCATATTGTGATCACTCATTCCGAAAGGATCTTTTACTAGGAGATCGTTTATTTTTCCTGTCTCATTACACAGGACCAGATCTAAGATGGCTTGCTCCCTTGTAGGTTCTGTTACATACTGTTCTAAGAAACAATCCCGTATACATTCTATGAATTCCTCCTCCAGGCCACCCTGTGCGATTTGATTTGACCAATCGATATGTAGGTTAAAATCCCCCATGACTACTGCCGTTCTTTTTTCACATGTCTCCATTATTCCCTTGATTATTGCCCGCCCCACCGTGAAGTTATTATTTGGGGGCCTATAAACTATGCCGACCAGTGACTTTTTCCCCTTACTATCTCTAATCTCCACCCACAATGATTCAACATTTTGATCATTAGAGCCAATATCATCCCTCACAACTGCCCTGATATCATCTTTTATTAACAGAGCTACCCCCACCTTCTTTCCCTTCTTGTCTATCTTTCTGAATCGTCAGATACCCCTGTATGTTTAATTCCCAGTCTTGGCCACCCTGCAACCATGTTTCTGTAATGGCCACCAAATCATACCCATTTGTAATGATTTGTGCCGTCAACTCATTTACTTTATTTCGAATGCTGCGTGCATTTAGGTAGAGTGTTTTCATCCTAGTTTTTAAACCATAATTTTTAGTTTTGACGAGGGACAAGTGTGGAACTGTGCTGTCCAACAGGGGGAGGGGGGGAGAATATTTCAGTCTGCCGGTTTAAAGTAACAACAATAAATCACATTTCAGTGGCTTAAATGTCTCCCTTGTGTCTCGGGGACCACAATTGGACACAGTACGGAAGCTATGGTCTCAGCAGAACATCACGCACTTTCAGCATCACGCACTTTCACTTGCTTTAGCGTCATAGTTCAGCATTCTTCAGCTTTGTTCACTGGGTACTTTGTAGAAATTGGTTGGGCATTTTGAGCATTAAATCAACTAGAACCCATAAATCTCTTTAAATTCATCTGGAGCTATCTTAGCACACTTATTTTGGATCAGGTCGGTGATTGGCGCGTGGGCAGACACAGCAGGAGCGACGAGGTCGGGGCGAAGGGGCGGTAAGAGACTGTGGAGGGACGTGATCGGGGACCAGGAGAGGCCTGAGTTCGGGGACAGGGGCCCAGGGACAGCACGGGGCCAGCCCACACTGCAATATAAAAAGGGAGGGAGAGAGAAAGTGGGTCATTATAGAACGGTTAGCCTGACATCAGTGGTGGGGAAAATGTTGGAATCATTTATTAAGGATGAAATAGCAGCGCATTTGGAAAGCAGTGACAGGATCGTTCCAAGTCAGCGTGGATTTATGAAAGGGAAATCATGCTTGACAAATCTGATGGAATTTTTTGAGGATGTAACTAGTAGAGTGGACAAGGCAGAACCAGTGGATGTGGTGTATTTGGACTTTCAAAAGGATTTTGACAAGGTCCCATTGGTGTGCAAAATCAAAGCACATGGTATTGGGGGTAATATACTGATGTGGATAGAGAACTGGTTGGCAGACAGGAAGCAGAGAGTCGGGATAAACAGGTCCTTTTCAGAATGGCAGGCAGTGACTAGTGGAGTGCCGCAGGGCTCAGTGCTGGGACCCCAGCTCTTTACAATATACATTAATGATTTGGATGAAGGAATTGAGTGTAATATCTCCAAGTTTGCAGATGACACTAAACTGGGTGGTGGTGTGAGCTGTGAGGAGGACGCTAAGAGGCTGCAGGGTGACTTGGACAAGTTAGGTGAGTGGGCAAATGCATGGCAGATGCAGTATAATGTGGATAAATGTGAGGTTATCCATTTTGGGGGCAAAAACACGAAGGCAGAATATTATCTGAATGGCGGCAGATTAGGAAAAAGGGAGGTGCAACGAGACCTGGGTGTCATGGTTCATCAGTCATTGAAAGTTGGCATACAGGTACAGCAGGTGGTGAAGAAGGCAAATGGTATGTTGGCCTTCATAGCTCGGGGATTTGAGTATCGGAGCAGGGAGGTCTTACTGCAGTTCTACAGGGCCTTGGTGAGGCCTCACCTGGAATATTTTGTACAGTTTTGGTCTCCTAATCTGAAGAAGGACGTTCTTGCTATTGAGGGAGTGCAGCGAAGATTCACCAGACTGATTCCCGGGATGGCAGGACTAACATATGAGGAGTGACTGGATCAACTGGGCCTTTATACATTGGAGTTTAGAAGGATGAGAGAGGATCTCATAGAAACATACAAGATTCTGACGGGACGGATCGGGACAGGTTAGATGTGGGTAGATTGTTCCCGATGTTGGGGAAATCTAGAACCAGGGGATACAGTCTTAGGTAGGCCATTTAGGACTGAGATGAGGAGAAACTTCTTCACTCAGAGAGTTTTTAACCTGTGGAATACTCTGCCGCAGAGAGTTGTTGATGCCAGTTCATTGGATATAGTCAAGAGGGAGTTAGATATGGCCCTTATGGCTAAAGGGATCAAGAGGTAGGGAAAGAAAACAGGAAAGGGGTACTGAGGGAATGATCAGCCATGATCTTATCGAATGGTGGTGCAGGCTCGAAGGGCCGAATGGCCTACTCCTGCACCTATTTTCTATGTTTCTATGTTTCTATGTGTGCGCAATACGAGAACCACAATCCCTGTCACAGGTGGGACAGATAGTTGTTGAAGGAAAGGGTGGGTGGGCTGCCTGTACTTGGTTTCTGCATGCTCTCGGCGATGAGACGCGAGGTGCTCAGCGCCCTCCCGGATGCACTTCCTCCCAGGTGTCAGTGGCGATGTTGCATTTTATCAAGGAGGTTTTGAGGTTGCCCTTGAAACTATTGTGTCTGTGAGCACTCTAGTAATGACTCCACGAGATAAGGTATTGTACTTGAACTGTGGTGACCTTAGTCCATTTATTACAGCTCCTGAGTGAGGGTACAGCATGGTGAGCTCCATTTTATACCTGGTTACCTGTCGTGTACAGTGCAACATCGCCACCGACACCTGGGAATCCCTGGCCAAAGACTGCCCTAAGTGGAGGAAGTGCATCCGGGAGGGCGCTGAGGGAATGTGGTTCGGAGCGGATGGGGCGTGCGCCAAAAACTGGGAAGAGCGTATCGCCAAAGTGAAGCAAAAACTGGGATGGTGGAAGCTGCGCTTCCTCTCCATGGCAGGAAAGAACCTGGTCATCAGGAGTGAGGTGCTCTCGGGGTTGCTGCACGTAGCACAGGTCTGGCCCATCTCTCGCTCCTGTGCTGCGGCAGTCACCCGAGCCATCTTCCACTTTGTCTGGAGATCCAAAATGGACCGTGTCCGCAGAGACAAAATGTACAAATCTCTGGACAGTGGAGGAAAGGATGTTCCGAACGTGGCCCTCATCCTGATGGCCACCTTTGTGTGCGGCTACATCAAGCTGTGCACAGACCCCCGGTACGCAAACACCAAGTGTCACTACGTGCTGAGGTTCTACCTGTCCCCGGTGTTGCGAAGGATGGGCCTGGCCACGCTGCCGCGAAACGCCCCCACCAGCTGGACCATGCCTGTCCACCTGTCCTTCGTGGAAAAGTTTTTCACAAAGAAACCCTTTGACCACAAAGCCATAAAACAGTGGTCAGCACGTAAGGTCCTGGACACCCTACGAAAGCAGGAGAGGGTGGACCCTGTCGGGTGGTTCCCTGAGCAGACTGTCGAACTCGTTTGGCAGAACGTCTCATCCCCAGAGCTTTCACACAAGCACCAAGATGTAGCTCGGTTGGCGGTGAGGAGGGTCCTACCCGTCAGAGCGTTCATGCACAGCCGACGTCTCAGCAACACGGCACGGTGCCCCCGAGTTGGCTGCGGGGCGGACGAGACTGTCACCCATCTCCTTCAGGATTGCGCCTTTGCAAGGCAGGTCTGGAAAGAGATGCAGTGGTTGCTGTCGAGGTTCATCCCGAGCAGCTCCGTAACACAGGACTCTGTGCTCTACGGGCTGTTCCCAGGGACACACACCGAGACAGACATCACCTGCTGCTGGAGGGCCATCAACTCGGTCAAAGACGCTCTTTGGTCTTGCCAACACTTGCTGGTCTTCCAGAGCAAGGAGATGTCCACGTCTGCGTGTTGCAGACTGGCGCAATACAAGATCCAGGACTACGTGCTGAGGGACGCACTGAAAATTGGTGCAGTCGCCGCAAAGGCACGGTGGGGAAGGGCCACAGTTTAAAGCCCTTCTGCCACGGTAAACCCGGGGGCAGGAATCAGTACAAAACTCCCCTCGGGCTGTACTTGTAATTTCTTTTTTGTGTACATGGAGCACCATGATCAGTAAACACCTATGTAGTGCCATGTACAATGCAAGGTCTGTTTCATAATGCACGTTGAAAAGAAAAATGTAAATGTACCGTCACCCATTCCGTGTACTGTATAGTGACACATGTAATGTCATTTGTTGAATGTACCACAATGTATCCCGTATTGTATCGAATTATACTTGAACTGAAAAGCAAGGAAATGTATCGAACGGAACTGCCGTCAGCACCCAAATGTAGTGTATGGGATTGCTGACGGCAGCTAAATGTACTGAACTGCTTTTGAATGTACTGTACAAATTTTTATATGAATAAAGTATATTTTGAAATAAAAAAAAACTTTCTCTCTAACTCAGAGGCCATTCTTGTCATCCCCTATTTAAACCTTTTTTTAAAATGTGTTCACAGGATGTGGGTGTTGCTGGCAAGCCCTGCATTTATTGTCCATCCCTAATTGCCCTTGAACAACAGAGTGAATAATGAATACCTGGGAATGATTGAAGGCAGAAATATCATCCTTTCACTCCTGGGTGTCCTCAATTACTTTATTGATGGAATTGTGAATGCATAGGGGGGCCGTTCAGCCCATCGTGCCTGTGCCAGCTCTTAGAAAGAGCGATCTCATTAGTTCCACTCACCTGCTCTTTCCCCACAGCCCTGCTAACCTTTCCTTTTGAAGTATTCACTTTGAAATTTATTCTTGAATCTGCTTCCATCTCCCTTTCAGACAATGCATTCCAGGTCAGACCCACACACTTGTCACAAAAGACACTCTCCTCATTTTGCCCCTGGATTTTTTGCCAATTTTTTTAAATCACTGGAACTGGTCAGAGAACCAATTTTAAGACACACTATGATAAAAGCTATTTCAGTGTTTAACAAACAGACCCCATTCATTCCCGTGAGGACTTTCCCGATCACCAGCTGTAACATCAGCAGAGAATCGACGGTGACCCTGGAGAAATGATGTAGAGAGGGTGTATTTCGCTTCTCTGGGCTTTCTGTGGATTTTCTGCCAAAGTGTCATGATTAGGAGAACCCCCTGGACTCCTTGACAGAAGCATTTTCGGTGTTTTAAATGGTCAATCTCTGCAAATGCTTGTGTCTTTAAATTTAGGAAAAGTGAGTGGTCCCAGAATCTGTTGACAGCTGATGTGTGCACAAATCAGAAGGCCGTGGGTCCAAGCCCAACTCCAGAGACTTTTGCACAGTGCAGTACTGAGGGAGCGCCGCACTGTCAGAGGGGCAGTACTGAGGGAGCGCCGCACTGTCGGAGGGGCAGTACTGAGGGAGTGCCGCATTGTCGGAGGGGCAGTACTGAGGGAGTGCCGCACTGTCGGAGGGCCAGTATTGAGGGAGCGCCGCACTGTCGGAGGGCCAGTATTGAGGGAGCGCCGCACTGTCGGAGGGGCAATACTGAGGGAGCGCCGCACTGTCGGAGGGCCAGTACTGAGGGAGCGCCGCACTGTCGGAGGGGCAGTACTGAGGGAGCGCCGCACTGTCGGAGGGGCAGTACTGAGGAAGTGCCGCACTGTCGGAGGGGCAGTACTGAGGGAGCGCCGCACTGTCGGAGGGACAGTACTGAGGAAGCGCCGCACTGTCGGAGGGGCAGTACTGAGGGAGCGCCACACTGTCGGAGGTGCTGTCTTTCGAACGAGACGTTAAACCGAGGCCCCGTTTGCTCTCTCAGGTGGATGTAAAAGATCCCATGGCACTATTTCGAAGAAGAGCAGGGGAGTTCTCCCCAGTGACCAGGCCAAAAAATTGTTGCTCACCCAAAGTCACTAACACAGATTATCCAGTCATTATCACGCTGCTGTTTGTGGGGGCTTGCTGTGCACACATTGGCTGCTGCAGATTTTACATTACAACAGTTTTTCGAAGCATTTCATTGGCCATAAAGTGCTTTGGTGTGCCCTGAGGTAGTGAAAGTGCTATATAAATACAAGTTGGCCTTTATTGCAAAGGGGATGGAGTATAAAAGCAGGGAAGTCTTGCTACAGTTATACAGGGTATTGGTGAGGCCACACCTGGAATACTGCATGCAGTTTTGGATTCTATATTTACGAAAGGATATACTTGCTTTGGAGGCAGTTGAGAGAAAGTTCACTCGGTTGATTCCGGGGATGAGGGGGTTGACTTATGAGGAAAGGTTGAGTAGGTTGGGCCTCTACTCATTGGAGTTCAGAGGAATGAGAGGTGATCTTATCGAAACGTATAAGATTATGAGGGGGCTTGACAAGGTGGATGCAGAGAGGATGTTTCCACTGATTGGGGAGACTAGAACTAGGGGGCATAATCCTGGAATAAGGGCCCGCCCATTTAGTACATCTGTGGAATTCACTGCCTCAGAGAGCTGTGGAAGCCAGGTCATTGAATGGATTTAAGACAGAAATAGACAATTTCTTAACCGATAAGAGGATAAGGGGTTATGGGGAGCGGGCAGGGAAGTGGACCTGAGTACATGATCGGATCAGGCATGATCATATTAAATGGCGGAGCAGGCTCGAGGGGCCGTATGGCCTACTCCTGCTCCTATTTCTTACGTTCTTATGTTCTTTCTTTTCCCTAGTGGCAGCATTTGTTCATCTGCAGTTTATTAAAGGCAGGAACAGCAGCAATGGAACACGGGCTGCCTATGGACACCGAGCGGCAGTTCTCCCTTTCAGATCCAGGTTGGCTTGCAGTGGGTCACCAACATTTACTGTTTTGATAACAAGACATTAAAGGAGCATGTAGCAAAAAGCAGAGAATGTTGGGCGAGTCAGTCAGCATCTGTTCTCTGTCCACAAATGAGGAGTGCTTCAGGCACTCTGTGTTTCTGTTTCAGATTTCCAGCAGTTGCTTTGTTATTTGAATGTATGAATATGATGTTTGTCAATAGATGATGCAATTCTGTCCACTCAATGTAACTTTATGTAACCTTGTCTTTAATTTCCATTTGTTTCAGGCACTGAGTGCAGTCACGAATACAGAGGATGCCTGCATTTAATATTGGCCGTAACCGCACCACAAGAATAGCACTCAATTTAAGTTACTGTCTTCAAAGGGTTAAACTGTACATAGAATTTGACACAATCTAATAAACTACGTTTAGAAGTAGCTCTGACTCCAATTTCAGTTAGTCTGGTGGTGCAGGCTAGAAGGGTCAAATGGCCTACTCCTGCACCTATTTTCTATGTTTCTATGTTTCTAAAACACCAGTGGGCTGGAATTTCCCTGCACAATGGACAGTCACCAGTCATCAAAAAATAAAATAACAGTATCATGTTAACCGAGCAGTGCTATGAGGCTTTTTCACTTCTCTCCCCACCAGTACTATGGCTGTAGTGCTACAGATATGTGGAAGGGTGAGTTGTCGTACCTGTACTACAGATATCTATCTATCTATATATATATATATATATACAAGGGTAACCTGTATTGCTGTAGTTATATAGAAGGGTAACCTATAGTACTACAAATATGTAGAAAGGTCACCTGTAGTATAACAGGCATGCAGAAAGTAGACCTGTAGTGATACAGGTATAGGAAATGGTCATCTGCAGTGTGACAGTTATACAGAAGGGCAACCCATCGCTTCTCGGCCTTTTGGCTAAGATCAAGTGTAGTATCTGTTCTTATCAGCTTAAGTTGGGGGCACACGCCCACCTCCATGGCACGAACCTGGTATTGCAGTACTTCCAGGAACGGTGCAGTGGCTCTAGGCCTTTTGGCTAAGAGCATTGGCGCAGAGTGATCCTTGAATGGGCCCAAGGTGACCTCTGGCGTTTGTAATCTGACAAGATGATCTGACAAAGAATTGGAAAGATTGGCAACGAATAAATTTTTTTAAAAAATAATTTAAAAAAATAAATAAAAAATAATTTTTTTTAAAAAAAAATAAAAAAATCTGTTCTTATCAGTTTAATATCCCCTATGGGGACCTGATATTAAATTGTTTTTTGGAACAGGGAGCTGGAACAGGGTCTTGCCCGGTCCACTCCATGCACCGACCTGGTATTGCAGTGTTTCCAGGAACGGTGCAGCTTCCCCTCTCGGCCTTTTGGCTAAGATCAAGTGTAAATTGCGCAAAGTGATCTTTGGCGCTAGAGTTGATCTGACAAGAATTGACACCAAAAAAAAAAAAAACCTGTACAGGCTGAGAAGCCTGTAGTGCTATCGGTATGCAGAAAGTTAACCTGTATAGGTATAGGGTGCCCAATGGTGCCATCGGAATGTAGAAGGTTACCTGTAGAATGACAAGCATTTGGAAGGGTGACCTGCAGTGCTCCAGGAATACAGAAGGGTGACCTTTGGTGCTATTGGTATGTAGATGGTTAATCGGTACCATTGCGGGTATGTAGATGGTTAATCAGTACCATTACGGGTATGTAGATGGTTAATCGGTACCATTGCAGGTATGTAGATGGTTAATCGGTACCATTGCGGGTATGTAGATGGTTAATCGGTCCCATTACGGGTATGTAGATGGTTAATCGGTCCCATTACGGGTATGTAGATGGTTAATCGGTACCATTGCGGGTATGTAGATGGTTAATCTGTAGTGGCACTGGTTTTTCAGAAAGTTGACCGACAGGTATTCAGAGGGGTGAACGATTGTACTACAGGAATGTAGAAGGTAACTTGTTCTACAGGTATTTTGAAGGGTAACCTGCAATGCTACAGGTTTAGGGAAGGGTAACCTTTGGTACTACAGGTGTGTAGATGGTAACCTCTGGCATTGTAGAAGGTAATCCCTGTACTACAGTTTTTAATAGAGTGTTCTGTAGTGCTTCAGCTATACAGAAGGTTGCCCTGTTGTTCTACAGGTAGTTAGAAGGGTTGTGACCTGTTGCATTACAGCTTTTACAGAAGGGTAACTTGCAGTGCTACAGGAATGTAGAAATATGACTTGTAGTGCTACAGGTATATACAATGGTAACCTGTAGTTCTACAGACATTTAGATGGGTGCCCTGTCGTGCTGCAAGTATACAGAATTGTGAGCTGTACTGTTGGTCCAGTTAAGCTTCTGGCCAATGGTGCCTGGCACTTGTGTGGTGCGAATGTTACTTGTCACTTATCAGCCCAAGCCTGAATGTCATCCAGGTCTTGCTGCATGTGGGCACGGACTGCTTCATTATCTGAGGAGTTGCAAATAGAGCTGAACACTGCAATCATCAGCGAACATCCCCACTTCTGACCTTATGAAGGAGGGAAGATCATTGATGAAGCAGCTGAAGATGGTTGGGCCTAGGACACTGCCCTGAGGAACTCCTGCAGCGATGTCCTGGGGCTGTTTGACCTCCAACCACCACAACCATCTTCCTTTGTACTAGGTACGACTCCAGCCAGTGGAGAGTTTTTCACCTGATTCCCATTGACTTCAGTTTTACTAGGGCTCCTTGATGCCACACTCAGTCAAATGCTGCCTTGATGTCAAGGGCAGTCACTCCCACCTCACCTCTGGAATTCAGCTCTTTTGTCCATATTTGGACCAAGGCTGTAATGAGGTCTAGAGCCGAGTGGTCCTGGCGGAACCCAAACTGGGCATCGGTGAGCAGGTTATTGGTGAGTGAGTGCTGCTTGATAGCACTGTTGACGACACCTTCCATCACTTTGCTGATGATTGAGAGCAGACTGATGGGGCGGTAATTGGCCGGATTGGATTTGTCCTGCTTTTTATGGACAGAACATACCTGGGCAGCTTTCCTCTGTTCATACTGACCGTTCCGGATTTGAGCAGCTTCATACAGGCATCCAGATTGGTCCCAAATGCCGATATCTTGGGTCCCGATGCATCCCTCAGCTCATCGCAGTAACACTTAATGTGAAAGAGACATGAAATGGCTGGTCCCCCTCATGGAGTGGATAGCCAGGGCTGTGAGTTATATTTTATGCAGATTTGGAAACGTACGCATTGAGAGGAGAGCTCAGGGAATACTCCACACACTATGGTCCCTCTCTGGATGGGCACTAAGTAACCATTAGCCTAATTTGCTCATAATTTTATTAACATTTGGTAAAACGAACTCCTATCTAGATCAATAAAATTGGAACAGAAAGTGGAATGTTTCAAAAGACTATGGGGCTAATTGTAACTCTGGGGAATAGTGTAACATGGGTGATATTGGATCTGTTAAGTATGGAAGAACTCCACAAGACTGCATACTGTGAGCTAAAACTGATGTGACATTAGTCTCTTTAATACAACTCCAGAGTGCCCAAACAGCATGGCAGACAACCTTTTATACTCCCTTGCATGAGGTGTGCAGGTGACCCTTGCCCTCCAACAGTTGCACCCTCTGTTGGCAAGTCTTACACAGTTACAATGTTTACATACATAACATCACTCCCCCACCCCCCCTCCCCCAAAGTCTTTGATACACATTATTTACAAGTTGAGGCGATCCGGGGCCTTACGCTCCCTGGTTGATCGTCTGAGTTCAAACTCTGGCATGGGTGAGTTGGTCGGACCATTGCTGCACTGCGGAGCGGCTGGTCTGACAGGACTGTTGGGAACGGTGGGTTCATCCTCTTGATTAACAGTGAGGTCGATTGCTGGTTGGGTGTGTGTTGGTGGATCGATGATGGTGATGTCCTCTTCAGGTTGTTCCTGGTTGTCGGTGAACCGCAGTTTGGTCTGATTCAAATGCTTTCTGCGCGTTTATCCATTCAATAGTTTGACTGTAAACACTCTATTCCCCTCCTTGGCCAAGACAGTGCCAGCGACCTATTGAGGACCATGACCGTAATTCAGGACAAACACAGGGTCGTTAACATCAATGTCACGCGATACAGCCGCACGATCGTGGTACATGTTTTGCCGGTGATGCCGGGTTTCCACATGATCATTTAGATCCGGGTGGACTAGAGAGAGCCTGGCTTTGAGTGCTCTCTTCATTGTGGGGTCGCATCCAGTAACTGAGCAGAACCCGGGATAAGCGGGTCTGCAAGGAGCCTTCCATTACACATTTCAAGCTCTGTTTGATAGTTTGGACTGCCCATTCCGCTTGATCGTTGGATGTGGGCTTAAACGGGGCAGACCTGACATGCTTGATGCCATTGCGGGTCATAAACTCGTTGAATTCCGAGTTGGTGACAAGGACATCGGGCAAGCCATGGGTGCCGAACATGGCCCGGGGGCTTCCAATGGTGGCAGTGGATGTGCTAAATGACATGATTACGCATTCAATCCATTTAGAGTAAACGTCCACTACAACTAAAAACATCTTTCTGAGAAAGGGGCCAGCAAAATCTACGTGGATCCTGGACCACGGTTTGGAGGGCCATGACCATAGACTCAATGGAGCCTCCCTTGGTGCATTGCTCAATTGTGAGCACGTGTTGCACTGGTGTACCATCTTGGGAAGAGTGATCATAGCATTGTAGAATTTCAAAGTCAGTTTTAGGGTGAGAAACTTGGGTCTGAAACTAGTGTGCTGAACTTAAATGAAGGCTAACGTGGACTGGGGAAATAGATTAAAGAGAAAGGCAGTGGAAAAGCAGTGGCAGACATTTAGGGATATATTTCATAACTCTCAGCAAAGATATATTCCAATGAAAAAGAAAGACTTAAGAGAAGGAAGTAAAGGATGGTATCAAATTGAAAACAAAGGCATACAATGTTGTGAAGATTAATGGTAGGTCAGAGGATTGGGAGATTTTTTAGAAACCAGCAAAGGCTGACTAAAAAAATAATAGAAAGAAGATAGATTATGAGAGTAAACTAGCAAAAAATATCAAAACAGACAGTAAGAGCATCTACGGGTGTATAAAAAGGAAGAGAGTCGCTAAAGTAAATGTTGGTTCATCAGAGGATGAGACTGGAGAATTAATAATGGCAAACAGGGAAATGGCAGCGACTTTGAACAAATATTTTGTGTCGGTCTTCATGGTAGAAGACACTATAAGCTTCCCAATATTAATAGATATTCAAGGGACTATTGGATGGTGGGGGGAACTTAAAACAATCACTATCACTAGAGAAAAAGTATCTGGCAAACTAATGGGACTAAAGGTGGACAAATCCCCTGGACCTGATGGCCTGCATCCTAGGGTCTTAAAAGAAGTGGCTGCAGAGATAGTGGATGCATTGGTTGTAATCTACCAAAATTCCCTGGATTCTGGAGAGGTCCCAGCAGATTGGAAAACTGCTAAGGTAATGCCCCTACTCAAGAAAGGAGGGAGACAGAAAGCAGGAAACTATAGAGCAGTTGGGCTATCATTGGGAAAATGTTGGAGTCCATTATTAAGGAAGTAGTAGTAGGACATTTAGAAAATTGTAATAAAATCAAGAAAGTCAGCATGGTTTTATGAAAAATTGTTTTGACAAATTTGCTAGAGTTCTTTATGGATGTAACGAGCAGGGTGGATAAGAGGGAACAGTAGATGTAGTGCATTTGGAGTTCCAAAAGTCATTCAATAAGGTGCCACATAAAAGCTCAAGATAAGAGCTCACGGGGTTGGGGTTAAAATACATAGAGAGAGGATTGGCTAACTAACAGAAAACAGAGAGTAGAAATAAATGGGTTATCTTCAGGTTGGCAAACTGTAACTAGTGGGGTGCCGCAGGGATCAGTGCTGGGTCCTCAACTATTTACAATCTATATTAATGACTTGGATGAAGGGACCGAGTGTATTATCGCCAAATTTGCTGATGATATAAAGATTGGTGGGAAAGCTAGATGTGAAGAGGACACAAAACATCTTCAAAGGGATATAGATAGGTTAAGAGAGTGGGCAAAATTTTGGCAGATGGAGTATACTGTGGGAAAATATGAGGTTGTCCACTTAGGTAGGACGAAAAAAAAGCAAATGATTATTTAAATCTAGAGAGACTACAAAATGCCGTAGTACAGAGATCTGGGGGTCCTTGTACAGTGAACACAAAAAGTATGCAGATACAGCAAGCAATTAGGAAGACACATGGAATGTTGGCCTTTATTGCAAGGGTGATGGAATATAAAAGTAGAGAAGTCTTGCTACAATATACTGGGCGTTGATGGGACCACACCTGGAGTACTGTGTACAGTTTTGATCTCCGTATTTAAGGAGGGATATACTTGCATTGGAGGCAGTTCAGAGAAGGTTCACTAAGTTGATTCCTGAGATGAAGGAGTTGCCTTATGAAGAAAGATAGACTTCCTGTTTGTGTCCCACACGCTCAAGGTCAGATCCACCGACGTCACGCCGGTGTTCTTCTCTGACCACTGCCTCCTACTGGCCGACTGTCGCCCACAGGAAAACCAGAAAGTTGGCAGGGGGATATGGAAGCTCAACATGAAACTGTTGACCCCGGAAAACGTTGAGGAACTCAAGAGGGATTACAAAGGTTGGAGAACCGTAAAACCCCTCTGTGATTCCCCGATGTACTGGTGGGAAACAATCAAGACAAACATCAAGAGGTTCTTCATCCTCAAAGGTGTTCAGGAGGCGAGAGGGAGACAGAGGGAATTATCCCAACTCCAGGAGAGCATGCAAAACCTGCTCCTGCTGCAGTCGATGGGGGTCGATGTCGCGGAGGAACTCCAAGAGGTGAAGGGCCAGCAAGCCTCACTCTTTGCCTCAGAGTCCTCCAAAATCATCTTCCGCTCCAGAGTCCGCTCCGTCGAGCAGGATGAGACGTGTTCGCGTTTCTTCTTCCAAAAGGTACACAGAGGGAGCTCTGTGATCAGCAGCCTAAAGGAAGAAGATGGTTCTGTGACATCTTCACAGCCCGACATGCAGAGGATCAGCAAATCCTTCTATGCCAGGCTGTACGACGTCAAGCCCACAGACCGCGCAGCCGCCCAGTCTTTCCTGTCATCTATCTCAGAGGTCTTAGACGACAGCGAGCGGGAGAGTCTGGACCACCTGCTTACTCTGGACGATATGACAAAGGCCATGCTGTCCTTCGAGACGAGTAAAACTCCCGGAAGCGACGGCTTACCGATCGAGTTGTACTCGGCTCTGTGGGACTGGATAGGCCCAGACCTGCTGGAAATGTACGGGGGTATGCTTCTGGCTGTCAGTATGCCAGAATCGATGAGGAAAGGCATCATCACCCTCATCTACAAGCAGAAGGGGGAGAGGGCGGAAATCAAAAACTGGCGACCCATTTCGCTGCTCAATGTGGACTACAAGATCCTGTCAAAGGTCATGGCCAACAGGGTCAAGTCTGCTCTGGAGCTGGTGATTCACCCGGACCAGACCTGCGCTGTCCCCGGCAGGAAGATCTCTGATAGCCTGGCGCTACTCAGGGATACGATCGCCTACGTGCGGGACAGGAGGGTGGACACCTGCTTAATCAGCTTAGACCAGGAGAAGGTCTTTGACAGGATATCGCACACGTACCTGATGGATGTGCTCTCCAAGATGGGGTTTGGGGAGGGTATCTGTCATGTATCTCACACTACTGTACATAACTGTATCTCACCATGCTATACATGACTGTAACCAGATATGACCTGTAACCACAAGCTTACCTTACCACCAGGGGTGCACTTGCAGGAGACACTGGATATACCTGTTCCACACAGGTATATATAGACAGGTCTCAGGCAAGTGTGCCATTTGAGAGCTGTAATAGAGGTGCAGGTCCTGAGTGATCTTGACTTCAGCATGTGCCTCGTGTGAGTCTGTACTGCAGGGACAGGACTTTATAGTATCCGCAATTGGATCCAACTGCTCTACACAGACACCAGTAGCACAGTTCTAATCAACGGGTGGGAAACTGAAAGCTTTCCGACCAGGTCTGGAATCAGGCAAGGCTGTCCCCTCTCCTCTGTCTTGTTTGTGTGCTATATCGAGCCCTTTGCTGAGTCCATTAGGAAGGATGTGGGCATTAGAGGGGTGACGATCCCAGGCAGCGGAGGCGCTCAGGTCAAGACCTCCCTGTATATGGACGACGTCACCATCTTTTGCTCGGATCCGCAGTCGGTCCGCAGATTGCTCACAATCTGTGACCAGTTTGATCTGGCCTCGGGACCAAAGGTCAATCGCAGCAAGAGCGAGGCCATGCTCTTTGGCCACTGGGCCGACCGATCCTTTATTCCCTTCACCGTTAAGCCAGATTACCTGAAGGTGTTGGGAATATGGTTCGGAGCGGACGGGGCGTGTGCCAAAAACTGGGAAGAGTGTATCGCCAAAGTGAAGCAAAAACTGGGATGGTGGAAGCTGCGCTTCCTCTCCATGGCAGGAAAGAACCTGGTCATCAGGAGTGAGGTGCTCTCGGGGTTGCTGCACGTGGCACAGGTCTGGCCCATCTCACACTCCTGTGCCGCGGCAGTCACCCGGGCCGTCTTCCACTTTGTCTGGAGGTCCAAAATGGACCGTGTCCGCAGAGACACAATGTACAAATCTCTGGACAGTGGAGGAAAGGATGTTCCGAACGTGGCCCTCATCCTGATGGCCACCTTTGTGTGCGGCTGCATCAAGCTGTGCACAGACCCCCAGTACGCAAACACCAAGTGTCACTACGTGCTGAGGTTCTACCTGTCCCCGGTGTTGCGAAGGATGGGTCTGGCCACGCTGCCGCGAAACGCCCCCACCAGCTGGACCATGCCTGTCCACCTGTCCTTCGTGGAAAAGTTTTTCACAAAAAAACCCTTTGATCACAAAGCCATAAAACAGTGGTCAGCACGTAAGGTCCTGGATGCCCTACGAAAGAAGGAGAGGGTGGACCCTGTCGGGTGGTTCCCTGAGCAGACTGTCGAACTCGTTTGGCAGAACGTCTCATCCCCAGAGCTTACACACAAGCACCAAGACGTAGCTTGTTTGGCGGTGAGGAGGGCCCTACCCGTCAGAGCGTTCATGCACAGCCGGGGTTTCAGAGACACGGCACGGTGCCCCCGGGCCGGCTGCGGGGCGGACGAGACTGTCACCCACCTCCTTTGGGACTGCGCCTTTACAAGGCAGGTCTGGAAAGAGATGCAGTTGTTGCTGTCGAGGTTCATCCCGAGCAGCTCCGTAACACAGGACTCTGTGCTCTACGGGCTGTTCCCAGGGACACACACCGAGACTGACATCACCTGCTGCTGGAGGGCCATCAACTCGATGAAAGACGCACCAGAGCAAGGAGATGTCCACGTCTGCGTGTTGCAGTCTGGCGCAATCCAAGATCCAGGACTACGTGCTGAGGGACGCACTTAAAATTGGTGCAGTTGCCGCAAAGGCACGGTGGGGAAGGGCCACAGTTTAAAGCCCTTCTGCCACGGTAAACCCGGGGGGCAGGAATCTGTACAAACCCCCCTCGGGCTGTACTTGTAAACTCTTTGTATACATAGAGCACCATGATCTGCAAACACCTATGCAGTGCCATGTATAATGCAAGTTCTGTTTAGTAATGTATGTTGCAAAGAAATGTAAATGTACCCTCACCCATTCTGTGTCCCGTATAGTGCCACTAGTAAATATGATGACTGTATTACAATGTATACTGGATTGTACTGAAATGTACCTTGAAATGTAAAGTAAAGAAATGTATTGAACGGAACTGCAGTCAGCATCCAAATGTAATGTATGGAATTGCTGACCGCATCCAAATGTACTGAACTGCTTTCGAATGTATTGTGCAAATTTTTATATGAATAAATTATATTTTGAAATATTTTTTTTTTAATTGAACAGGTTGGGCCTGTACTCATTGGAGTTTAGAAGAATGAGAGGTGATCTTATTGAAACGTATAAGATTCTGAGGGGGCTGAACAGGGTAGATGCAGAGAGGATGTTTCCCCTCGTGGGGGAATCTAGAACTAGGGGTCATAGTTTCAGAATAAGAGGTCGCCCATTTAAGACGAAGATGAGAAGATATTTTTTTTCTCAGAGGGTCATAAATCTGTGGAATTCTCGACTCCAGAGAGCTGTGGCGGCTGGGTCATTGAATATATTCAAGGCTGAGATCGACAGATTCTTGAACTATAGGGGAGTCAAGAGTTATGGGGAACAGGCAGGAAAGTGGAGTTGAGGCCAAATTCAGATCAGCCATGATCTTATTGAACGGCGGAGCAGGCTCGAGGGGCTCTTATTTCTTATGTGCTTAAATGCACCATTCCAACAGTAACTGCACTTCAAAACCACTACATTGGCGTTGGGATGTCCTGGGCTCAACAAAGGCCCTGTATAAAGTCACACTTTCTTTATTTCTAATGTCCCTTCTAAACTCTGCCATGCCTCTGTAACCTGAATTTCCTGTCTCTATTCACAGGTGCATTTTGGCTGCTGATCCAACCTATGTCCATGACTTCAATCTCCCTTTTTCTTTCTCTTCCTATTACCCCTCTGTCCTTCTCCCCTGTTTCTTCTCCTAGCTGTCACCCAGCCATACCTTCTTTCATTTCTCCCCTCGCCCGATACCGGACATCAAACCATGGCTACTCGACAACCTACCAAATCTCCTGCCTCTGTCCTAGCCTCAAGTCCCCCGGATATGGCCACAGCTTCCCTCTGTGCCTCTCAGCATTTTCTGAAGGACCCATTGCGGCTCTTGATGCTGCTTCCTTGCGAGCAGAAACTTTGACTGCCCCACACACATTCTCGCTGACCTCCCAGCGCTGACATCACAATGAATATTGAGGCGCACTTGGCCTGTAGCGATGCTGATGTCACAATGACTCGATACTGCGTCGTGTTGTTGACACCTCGTGCTTTATGGTTGGGTAATGGGCT
This sequence comes from Pristiophorus japonicus, assembly GCF_044704955.1. NCBI lineage: Eukaryota > Metazoa > Chordata > Chondrichthyes > Pristiophoridae > Pristiophorus > Pristiophorus japonicus. The sequence goes on along the minus strand of NW_027250648.1, from coordinate 1,559,618 downwards.
TGTCGTTGGGGTTAGGGGTTAATGTTTGGAGTTAGAATCATAAAATTTTACAGCACAGAAGGAGGCCATTCAGCCCATTTTGCCTCTGCTGGCTCTTTAAAAGAGCTCTCCAATTTCACCCCACACCTTAGGTTTTTTTTCCCCTCCTAACCCTGCAATGGGTTGGAGTTAGGGCTGGGGCTAGGAGCTGGAGTAAAGGTAGACAGTTGGGGCTAGTTCATTGGGGGTTATTGGGGGTTAAGGGTTGGAGTTAGGGTTAGGAACTGGAGTTAGGTTATAATGTTAGGGTTAGTCGTTGACATGAGGGTTATGGGTTGGTACAAGGTTTAGAAACCATTAGTGGTGATGTCAGTGTCATTAGATGCCTCCAGAATGCAGTGTTGTGAGTTTTCATCCCACATAAACGGCCATGGAGTCAGTGTATGTCCAGCATTACAACAGCAGCAGGACCTTATTCCCAGTGACTGGCCCAGGTTACTCAAGCTGCCTCTTTAGTAGATGAGCAGAGGTAATGGGTGGCCATCTTTGTACAGCAACAGAGGGCGGGTGGGCCTCATGGTCCCAGTGACCCGGAGCGAAAATCATTGCCTCAATGATTTTATTCTCACTCTGCACATGGACTTTCTCATCTCCTCTCCTGAAGTTGCTGTTCGATGTAAACCAACCTCACAGTTCCTTAGGCCTGCCCACAGGCTTAAATTTGTCTTGTAAAAGTCCAAAATTCGATTAAAGTTCGTAGTTTCTTCCATAAGCATTTTAGGATTTCAAACTTTCCGGTAGATAGTCCCAAATTAAATTTCCTTTCGAATGAGCCTAAACACAGCGGGGGTTTCTTGTGAATTTTGCTCTCTGCAGTCCCCCCTGTTGACACTCCACTCTCCTGAGTGTCAATCAAGGTAAGCAAAATTCCTGTTCCTGAGAGTCAACCTTCCCTGCATTTATACTAGCTAAACATTAACGTGCATCCCCTGTTGAAATGCAATGCAATTTACAGGCGAATACAATCATTACAATTCGGTTACAGCATAGAGGGGGTACGATGCCCCTCTATTACTCGGTTTTCACAGTAAAATAACGGTATACAGTCAACGACAACCTTAAGTTCAGTAAAATTAAAGGTACATAGTCAAACACATTTTAAGTAACACCCTTACAACACTCGATATTTTACGGTTTACAGCAGGTAAAATTAAACACAAATTAAACATGGTAGTATGGTGTCACCCCTCCCTGCGTGATTCCCAAGTTTGGCCAAGGAGCGTACAGCACCCTTTGGTGCCTGACCTGACGGCCTCTGCGTTTCACTCGGCAAGTGAGACACCATAAGTAAAGAATAATCGCGAGTTGACAAATAACTAAAGTGTGGGAAGTGATTCGGATCCAGACTGGGACCTCTGTATTTCTGAAAAGGCGGAATGGTGATCTCAAGAATCTTTTTCCCTATCTGTTCTCTGTTCGGTTTTCTGTTCTAGAGTATAGAAGTGTTTTTGTGAGATAATTACAGCTTTTAGCAGAGCGGTAAGATGTTTGGGTAGAGGGGGAATTACATAGCCAAAATGTACAACATAATCCTGCAGGTTTGTAATGTTTTCTCTCACAGTGAGGTAGACAGTGGAGGGTTCAGGAATGGGGACAATCCGTTCCTGGGCCACTTGAACTGATGCCTCAAGTTTGAAGCAAAAACTGCTGTCACTGAGCGGACACCAGAAGTGTCCATGCTGGTAGTGGGGCGACTGGTGGTGACACAATATGTCCCACCCCCTATGTATGCTACCTGTGGAGGGACAAGGTCTTGTGTCATTACATCCACGGTGCAGTTAATAGGCTGTGCGCCAGCAGCTTTAAACCCACACTGTGACTTTGAATGGGCACTCAAGTACTGGGGACACAGTATTACGTGTGCATCCCGGCCCCAGCACCCGGAGAGGTCAGTACCCGTTACAGCGTGCTCCCACTTTATGACATAGGGTGGGACCACTGCGAATCGAATGTGTGCACCTCCCTGAATAACTCCAATGTTTTCCACCCTGTATACCAGTGCGGGTCGGGCTGTCCCACCCATGACCGGCATCCTTAGTACTATCCCCATGATGGTGTGGTTAGATTTCCCACAGTCTACTGGGACAGGGTAGGCTTCAGAGGCTAGGCGGAGCTGGCAGGGGCTTCGTGACTTGCTGTACGGATGGAGGGCTGCAAGGTGCTTGTTCCTGATCCAAGAGGGGACTACACCTTGTTTTAAATCCTCCAGGTTGTTGCGGCCCTCGCCCAACAACCGTGCCCCATATAGTACGCACACCTCGTTCTGTGCAGCCTGGTCCGAAGCGTTTCTATCCTCCCGTATGAGTGCATTCACTGTCTGTGCATGTTTTTCCAGCTCAGCCACTATTTCTTTTAAATGGACAGTCATAGCCTGGTCCTCGTGTAGCTCTGAGCCGACTACGGTGTTCTCCTGTTTCAGGATTTTTCTCACTTGGTTCTTTAATCTTTAAACCGTTTATCTGTGTTTGCAATGCTATGTTATCGAAGCTATTTATTACAGAGGATCCTGTATTGTAGGCAGTGAAAACGTTGTTTATGATTCCTCTTCTAGGTCTCCCCGAGCCCATGGTGTCCCTAGCGTTTAGGGTGTATAGGTCTGCTTTATCTACATTTCCAAAGTCTAACTCGTAAAATTTCTTGAACATGTCTCTAAGTAGGGCCTGGTATAGCAGCTCTGTTTCCTTCAGACACCATGCAGGTAAGTGTACCTCGGTAAGGTTTAATATTACTGAAGCTACTGCATAATGTACCCCCTGATATAACACCTTTTCGGTCAGTCCCAATACTAATCCGTTCCCAGGTCCCTTGGTGGTGGTAGGACACCTTTCTATTACTGTGCGTATTGGCGGGGTTGTGGGCAGGGGTTTCTTAATGTGTGCTCTTAGTTCGGTGGCGTTAATTGGGAGTGGGGAGTGTGGGACCGAGCACCCATGTAGGCTAGAATCCCACCCCATTCCTTCCTTCAACTTGCCATTGCCTGGCGAAGGCGATCGATATGCCTGCGGGACAAATACTCTCTGATCCCCACATGCAAACATAAATTCCTTGTTCGGATTCCCACCATTTGTCCCAACACACTTTTACTCCTCCCCGTGTCCCCGTGATGGTGCGGTACATATCATTACCGAGTCTTTCCCAGTCCGATTCCTGGTCCCATGCATCCTTGCTGAGTTTTCTGAGCCAACACCATCTTCCCAGGGGACTGTTCCCTTTGCAAGTCAAACACACACCCTTTCCCTCTTTAACACTGACTCGGGAGCGATGATCCGTATCCGGGGGCATGGAACTGAGGCCTCCCCGTAGGTAAACCCTTCCTGGCTGGAGTAGTGGGTAGAATTAGATCCCAGCCACCCTGGCCACCTTCCCTCGTGGGCGTAAACGGCGAGTTCTTCCACGTCTCGGGGGCCACCCCCGGCGGTTACGATCGGTGCTCTCCCTCCTGAACACCCGTAAATGAGGGATTCTTCCACGTCTCCTCGGTCGCTGCTGCTCATCCTTATCAGGGCGAGCGGGAACAGGATCCTTCTCATGCTGCTCTCTTTCCTGTAGGAGCACATAAAACAGATTGTCTGGCCCTGAGAAAGCTCTCTGGCTTGACAAAGGTGACCCAGTTCCAATTTGGGCTCGTAGTCTTTAATTGACTGGCTGGTTTTTTTTTGCCAATTCTTGTCAGATCAACTCTAGCGCCAAAGATCACTTTGCGCAATTTACACTTGATCTTAGCCAAAAGGCCGAGAGGGGAAGCTGTACCGTTCCTGGATACACTGCAATACCAGGTCGGTGCATGGAGTGGACCGGGCAAGACCCTGGTCCATCTCCCTGTTCCAAAAATTAATTTAATATTTGGTCCCCAGATAGGGGACGTATCAGATATTAAACTGATAAGAACAGAGTTTTTTTTAATTTCAAAATATACTTTATTCATTAAAAAAATCTGTACAGTACATTCAATGGCATTTCAGTACATTTCGCTGCGGTCAGCAATCCCATACAATACATCTGGGTGCTGACGGCAGTTCCGTTCGTTACATTTCTTGTTTTTCAGTTCAAGTGCGATTCGGTCCAATAAACGGGATACATTGTGGTACATTCACACAAATTACGTTTCATGTGTTACAATCCAGTGCCCGGAATGGGTGACGGTACATTTACATTTTTCTTTTCAAACATGCATTTCGTAACACACCTTGCATTGTACATGGCACGACATTGGTGTTTACAGATTTGGTGCTCCATGTACACAAAAAGTAAATTACAAACACAGCCCGAGGGGGGTTTGTACAGATTCCTGCCCCTGGGTTTACCGTGGCAGATAAGAACAGATACTACACTTGATCTTAGCCAAAAGGCCGAGTTTTTTTTTAAATGTCCAATTTCTTTCCAGATCAACTCTAACGCCAAAGATCACTTTGCGCCAATGTGTTTGATCTTAGGCCAAAAGGCCGAGAGGCGAAGTTGCACCGTTCCTGGAAATATTGCAATACCAGGTCGGTGCATCGAGTGGACGGGGCATGCCCCTGATCCAGCTCCCTGTCCAAAAATCAATTCAATATCATGTCCCCATAGGGGATATTAAACTGATAAGAACAGATACTACACTTGATCATAGCCAAAAGGCCAAGCCCGAGTTTTATTCAGTTCCTTGTGGACTGATGTCTGCTTTTAACTTTTATCTCACAGCCGTTTTGCTTGTTATCTCACCGGTGCTTCCCTTAACAGTTATACCGGTAGATTCTTCTTACTCCCGGGTATTACCCGGCATGTGCCTCTTTTAATAGCTGCAAAGGTAAATTCTTTTCCTAACCCCGGTAACTAATACATATATCACTATCATTACATATAATCTTACACAACTATAAATTACTCACTAAACATCCTTAAATTCACATCGCTATATATATACATCTGCCACCCGTCTCCAGGTGGCCAGGTTAATTCCTGCCTTTCTTTCTTCTTTTGCCTCTGTGTTTCCAGCGAGGTCGGTAATGGCCGGTCTGCACCGCCGGATCCGGAGTGTCCTGACCGGACGTGGGTTCGAGTCCCACACTATCGGGGGAACGTCCCCTCCGGTGCTGCAGCACACCGCTCCTTTGGGGGTGGCTGCCTGGTTCGTTTCTTCCCCTGGGGGCTCTGCCTGGTCGAGGGCTACGGGCCGGGGACTCTCACTTGGTGGCTGGTCCACTGCTATCTCTTCTGGGGGTCCCTTGTTTCCCGAGGCTACCGGCTGGGGGTCTCTGACATTAGGTGCCCTTTTGCAGCTGGTCCCTCTCCCGGGGCTGAACCATTTAAATTGGGGCACTGGTGACCACGGTGTCTTTGGTCGTGGTGTGCGGGGAGTCCTTCTTTAAGGCTCCGGCTGCTGGGGGTGCGATCGAGTCCCAAATGATTGGGGGGACAGCTCCTCCAGTAACACAGTCCACCGCCCCTCTAGGTGCAGTCTGTGGGTCTGACATGTCCCCTGTGGGATTTCCACAGTCGGGAGCCGTTGGCTGGGGGTCCCTGTCCTTAGTGCGGTTTAGTTTTTGGCTGTCCCTTGCGTTTAGCTGCTGCCCCTGGGTTGAACAGTTTGCACTGATTTATGTGGAACCACTTTGTTCGGTGGGGCAATTTTATGGCATAGACCATGGGGCTTGCCTTGTCGACAATGTGGTACGGTCCCATGTACAGTGCCTCAAAGACCCCTACTCTAGCGTAGTTCCTTACCATGACCTGGTCCCTTACCTCCCACTCATGGTGTTTACGGGTTCTAGCAGCAGTTGGTTGCTCCAATGCAGTTTTCCCATGTTGTTAGCAGCCTGCCAGTGAATCTGTTTAAGATGTTCAAACAGATTCCTGACAAAGCTGTCCCGGCTCGCTTCCCTAAGCTGACCTTCCGTGAGTACCGGGGCTAATACATGGGTGGGGGTTCGCATGGCTCTGCCGGTCAAGAGCTCGTACGGGGAGTACCCCGTGCTCTTTGACTGGCTGGCCCGGATCCCCATGAGGACCAGTGGTAGGACCTCTACCCACCCTTTGGGTGAGTCCACTGTCTCCTTATGCAGCCTTTCTTTTATAGTGCGGTTTAAACGCTCCACAGGCCCGGACTCTACCACAGAAAGTTGTTGAGGCCAATTCACTAAATATATTCAAAAAGGAGTTAGATGTAGTCCTTACTACTAGGGAGATCAAGGGGTATGGCGAGAAAGCAGGAATGGGGTACTGAAGTTGCATGTTCAGCCATGAACTCATTGAATGGCGGTGCAGGCTCGAAGGGCCGAATGGCCTACGCCTGCACCTATTTTCTATGTTTCTATGTTTCTATGTCTGCAGGTTGTGGGCGACATGCCATTTTCCTTTGATGCCGAGCACCTTAAGGGTCTCCTGCATCACCTGCCCAGTGAAGTGGCTCCCACATATTATGGTAGTCCCCATCGGGAGAACAGTTCTCTGACCAGGATCCTAGCTGTTCCCAGGGCAGTGGCTGTTCGGCATGGGAAGGCTTCCACCCATTTGCTGAATACATCCATCAATACTAGACAGGACTTGTAGCCTCCCTGGGCAGTGGGTAGGGGCCCGATGTAATCGACCTGGATCAACTGCCAGGGTCCCTCGACCCTCCTGATATGTCCCATAGACACCTTTCTTTTATGGGGGTCAGGGTTGTTGGCCGCGCACACCAGACAGCTACCACAGAACTCGTGGACGTCTTCCCTGAGTCCCGGCCACCACCCTGCCTGTTCCACTCGTTGCCAAATGGTCTCAGGTCCGAGGTGTCCTGCTCCAGGACCCTCGTGGGCCAGCTGGAGGGATTCTCTCCGGTGTTGTTGCGGCACTACCCATTGCTCCCCCCTGAACAGCATGCCTTCTTTAATGGCAATTGCTGCGATGCCGTACAGGCCTGTAATGTCTGTAAGCTTGTAATGTTTGTAACTCCACGTTGTGGATGTGGACATATTGTGTACTGCAATTGCAGAGTTAATCATTAAACAGAACCAGGCAAATTTCCGGAGGCTTCCGAGAGAGCTGCCTGCCATGTTAGGCAGCTCTGTGTGCTGTGCTCTGTCAATATATTACATTTGGCGGCGAGATGGGATTTTTCGGATGATTTAAAGCTTAAATTTTTTTGGGGAAGGATTCAGCCAGCCGACAGAGAAACTTTGGAAGTTTCTGTCTTTGGAAAAAGCTACAAAAATCTGAGGTAAAATACAGCACACAGTGAACAGCTAGAGATTAAAATGGCAGGTGTAATCGTACATTTGGGGGAATATAGACACGACCGGGAACGTTTTAAAGCCTATGTGGATCGGCTAGAAATGTATTTCACTGCAAATAACATAATCGAAGTTCCAGACAATGCAGTCCAGAACCGGGCTGTGTTGGAACATAAGAAAGCTATTTTCTTATCGGTGGCAGGTCCTGCATTGTACGAAACCCTTGTAAATCTGCTTGTGACTGACGAGCCAAAGGACACAACACTTAGAGATTTTAACGAAGCTGGAGCAGCACTATAACCCCAAACCATTAGAAATTGCTGAAAGCTATCGTTTCGTGATTCGGAATCAAAAGGCTGATGGAAGTATCAGTGATTACATTGTAGCATTAAAAAGGCTATCGATACATTGTAATTTTGGAAACTTTCAATACCGCGCATTATGGAATCGTTTTGTTTGTGGTGTGAAAAATGATGCGATCAGAGGAAGTTATTGACAACGGATGACTTAACTTTTGAGATTGCTTGTCAGACAGCGAGGTCGATGGGCATGGCCAAATAATATTCCCGAGAATTAAATAATAATTACGGTCGTCAGTCAACCGAGGTAAATCACCTGCTCAAATTAAAAGATGGTGGGGGCCCAAAGTCTCAGAAACTGGAAATTCTAACAGAGCGTCGAAATCGTGCTATAGGTGCCTGGGACATTGCTCAAAGTTGTCCATACGTGAAGGCAGAGTGTTTCTCCTGCAGGAAGACTGGGCATCTTGCGAAGGCATGCCGACTGAAGGGTAAACCAGGTTTCAAAACTATGAGTCCAGCGTTCAAAGCTATGAGTAGAAATCCCAAGAGACTACAAAGCATGGAATCAGAGTAGGAATCACAGGATAACGCAGATGAATACGTGGCTTGAGCAGTGGTGCAGCAGGGAGGGATTCAAATTCCTAGGGCATTGGAACCGGTTCTGGGGGAGGTGGGACCAGTACAAACCGGACGGTCTGCACCTGGACAGGACTGGAACCAATGTCCTAGGGGGAGTGTTTGCTAGTGCTGTTGGGGAGGAGTTGAACTAATATGACAGGGGGATGGGAACCAATGCAGGGAGACAGAGGAAAACAAAATGGAGACAGAAGCAAAAGACAGAAAGGAGATGAGTAAAAGTGGAGGGCAGAGAAACCCAAGGCAAAAAACAAAAAGGGCCACTGTACAGCAAAATTCTAAAGGTTCAAAGTAGCCTGAAAGCTCGGTGCCTCAATGCGAGGAGTATTCGGAACCCAGGAGAGGGCTCTAAGCTAGTTAGAGTGGGTGAGAGCACAGATGAACAGGACCCCATGAAAGAATGCAAAAGGCAGGAGGCAACAGAGCAGAGTAGCACTGGGGTAAGGGTAAACCACAAGGTGATAGGAAGGGACAATATGTATGAATATAAAGGGGCTGCAGGAGGGGTCAAAACTAAAAATCATGGTTTAAAAACTAGAATTAAAACACTCTACCTAAATGCACGCAGCATTCGAAATAAAGTAAATGAGTTGACGGCACAAATTATTACAAATGGGTATGATTTGGTGGCCATTACAGAAATGTGGTTGCAGGGGGGCCAAGACTGGGAATTAAACATACAGGGGTATCTGATAATTCGGAAGGATAGACAAGAAGGGAAAGGAGGTGGGGTAACTCTTTGGCTAAGATAATGCGTAACTGACCTTACAGGGGAGTAACCATGACCAGAAAGTGGTTCTCCTATGCTTTTTGGAAATAGGAGGTGTGTGGGGGGCCTGCCCCCCGTCCACCTCCATGGTACGAACCTGGTTTGCAGTACTTCCAGGAACGGTACAGCCTTGGCTCTAGGCCTTTTGGCTAAGAGCAAAATCATTGGCGCAGAGTGATCTTTGATGGGTGCAAGGTGACCTTTGGCGTTTATGATCTGACAAGTTGATCTGACAAAGAATTGGAAAGATTGACAACGAATAAAACATTTTTTTTTAAAAAACGCTGTTAATAAAGGATGATATCAGGGCAGTTGAGAGAGACAATATTGGCTCCAATGAACAAAATGTTGAATCATTGTGGGTAGAGATTAGAGATAGTAAGGGGAAAAAGTCACTGATGGGCGTAGTTTAAAGGCCCCCATGTAATAACTCCAGACAATTTAACTTAGTCCCAATACCCAGACAGTTCCAATAATCGAGTGGGCTTCTTTAGTTCCTTAGGCCCGCCTACAGACTTAAATTTGTCTTGTAAAAGTCCAAAATTCGATTAAAGTTCGTAGTTTCTTCTATAAGCACTTTAGTATTTCAAACTTTCCAGGCGATAGTCCCAAATTAAATTTCCTTTCGAATGAGCCCAAACACTGGGGGGTTCCCGTGAATTTTGCACGCTTCATTTTGAAAGCCACAACTGATTCTGCCTCCACCACCCTCCCAGGCAGTGCATTCCAGATCCTAACCACTCACTGCATAAAAAATGTCTTTACTCGTGTCGCCTTTGGTTCTTCTGCCAATTTCTTGACCCTTCCGTCAATGGGAACAGTTTCTCTCTATCAACTCTGTCCAGACCCCTCATGATTTTGAACACCTCTATCAAACCTCCTCTCAACCTTCTCTGCTCCAAGGAGAACAACCCCAGCTTCTCCACTCTATCCACATATCTGAAGTCCCTTATCCCTGGACCCAACTATTTACAAGCTATATTAACAACTGGAAGAAGGGACTGAGTGTAATGTAGCCAAGTTTGCTGACGATACAAAGATGGGAGGAAAAGCAATGTGTGAGGAGGACACAAAAAATCTGCAAAAGGACATAGACAAGTTAAGTGAATGGGCAAAAATTTGGCAGATGGAGTATAATGTTGGAAAGTTTGACAGAAAAAAATCAAAGAGCAAGTTATTATTTAAATGGAGAAAGACTGCAAAGTGCTGCAGTACAGCGGACCTGGGGGTACTTGTGCATGAAACACAAAAGGATAGTATGCAGGTACTGCAAGTGATCAGGAAGGCCAATGGAATCATGGCCTTTATTGCAACGGGGATGGAGTATAAAAGCAGGGAAGTTTTGCTGCAGCTATACAGGGTTTCCATATTTACAAAAGAACAGACTTGCTTTGGAGGCAGTTCAGAGAAGGTTCACTAGGTTTGATTCCGTAGATGAGGGGGTTGACTTATGAGAAGAGGTTGAGTAGGTTGAGCCTCTACTCATTGGAATTCAGAAGAATGAGAAGGGAACTTATAGAAATGTATAAGATTATGAGGGGGCTTGACAAGGTGGATGCAGAGAGGATGTTTCCCCTGATGGGGCAGACTAGAACTAGGGGGCATGATCTTAGAATAAGGAGCCACCCATTTAAAACTGAGACGAGGAGAAATTTCTTCTCTCAGAGGGTTGTAAATTTGTGGAATTCACTGCCTCAGAGAGCTGTGGAAGCCGGGACATTGAATAAATTTAAGATAGAAATAGACAGTTTCTTAAACGATAAGGGGTTATGGGGAGCAGGCAAGGAAGTGGAGCTAAGTCCATGATCAGATCAGCCATGATCTTATTGAATGGCGGAGCAGGCTCGAGGGGCTGTATGGCCTATTCCTGCTCCTATTTCTTATGTTCTTATTCTTGTAAATCTTTTCTGCACACTCTCCAAGGCCTTCACATCCTTCCTAAAGTGCAGTGCCCAGAATTGGACACAAGTCCAGTTGAGGCTGAACCAGTGTTTTATACAGGTCATAACTGTTCTATCTTGAATAAAGCAATGTAACTGAGTACTGTTATAAGTGTGACCTTAGTCTCTTTATTCTAACTCCAGAGTGCTGGTACAGCATAGGAGGCCTGCTTATATACAGTGCTCCCAAGGGATGCTGGGATCCCTTGCGACTCCAACAGATAACCACCCCCACTGGTAGCGGTATAATACTGGTTACATAGGGTTGCATACATAACATCACTCCCTCCCAAAGTCAATAGTACACTTATTTACAGGGTGAGACGATCTGGGGCTTTTAGTTCCCTAGTCGATCGTCTCGGTATAAATGCTGGTGCAGGTGAGTTGGTTGGGCCTTCGCTGGGCTGCTGCGCAGCTGGCCTTGCTGGACTGCTGGGGATGATGAGTTCAGCTTCGTGGTCAACCGTGATGTCGGTTGCCACTTGTGTATGTGTCGGAGGGTAGAAATTGGTGGTGTCCTCTTCAGGTTGCTCGTGGCTGTCTGTGATTTGGTCCAAATGCTTTCTGCAAGTTAGTCCATTTGCGTGTTTGACCTGAAACACCCTACTCCCTTCTTTGGCTATGACAGTGCCAGCAAGCCATTTGGGACCATGTCCAAATACAGGGTTATTGACATCAATATCGCGTGACAAATTTGCGCGATCATGCTACATGCTTTGTTGATGCCGCCTGCCCTCGATGTGATCATGGAGATCAGGGTGGACGAGAGAGAGCCTTGTTTTGAGCACCCTTTTCATGAGCAGCTCGGCTGGGGAAACCCCGGTGAGCGAGTGGGGTCTTGTGCAGTAGCTGAGCAGGACTAGGGACAGGCGGGTCTGCAGGGAGCCTTCCGACACACGTTTCAAGCTTTGCTGGATGGTTTGGACTGCCTGTTCTGCCTGGCCATTAGATGCAGGCTTGAACGGGGCAGATGTGACGTGCTTGATCCCATTGCGGGTCATGAATTCCTTGAATTCAGCGCTGGTGAAGCATGCCCCGTTGTCGCTGACAAGGACATCAAGCAGGCCGTACGTGGCAAACATGGCTCGTAGGTTTTCGATGGTGCCAGTGGACGTGCTTACAGACATTATTACACACTCAACCCATTTTGAATAAGCATCCACAACAACCAGCGAAGGCAACATGGATCCTAGACCACGGTTTGGAGGGCCATGACCACAAACTTAGCGGTGCCTCCCTGGGTGCATTGCTCAGTTGAGAGCAAGTGTTGCATTGGTGCACGCAAGACTCCAAATCTGAGTCGATGCCGGGCTGTCACACATGGGATCTGGCTATAGCTTTCATCATTACTATGCCTGGGTGGGTACTGTGTAGGTCGCGTATGAACGTTTTCCTGTCTTTCTTGGGCAAAACCACACGATTACCCCACAAAAGACAGTCCACCTGTATGGACATTTCATCTTTACGCCGCTGGAATGGCTTGATCTCTTCATGCATCTCTGCTGGGATGCTGGACCAGCTCCCATGGAGGACATAATTTTTTACAAGGGACAGTAAAGGATCCTGGCTGGTCCAGGTCCTGATCTGATGGGCCGTAATGGGTGACTTTTCATTTTCAAATGCATCCATCAACCAAGAGCAAGTCTGCAGGCTGTGCCATTTCCACCCTGGTGGTGGGCAATGGTAGCTGACTGAGAGCATCAGCGCAGTTCTCTGTGCCTGGTCTGTGGCGAATGAAACATAGAAACATAGACATAGAAAATAGGTGCAGGAGTAGGCCATTCGGCCCTTCTAGCCTGTACCGCCATTCAATGAGTTCATGGCTGAACATGCAACTTCAGTACCCCATTCCTGCTTTCTCGCCATAACCCTTGATCCCCCGAGTAGTAAGGCCTACATCTAACTCCTTTTTGAATATATTTAGTGAATTGGCCTCAACAACTTTCTGTGGTAGAGAATTCCACAGGTTCACCACTCTCTGGGTGAAGAAGTTTCTCCTCATCTTGGTCCTAAATGGCTTACCCCTTATCCTTAGACTGTGACCCCTGGTTCTGGACTTCCCCAACATTGGGAACATTCTTCCTGCATCTAACCTGTCTAAACCCGTCAGAATTTTAAACGTTTCTATGAGGTCCCCTCTCATTCTTCTGAACTCCAGTGAATACAAGCACAGTTGGTCCAGTCTTTCTTGATAGGTCAGTCCGGCCATCCCGGGAATCAGTCTGGTGAACCTTCGCTGCACTCCCTCAATAGCAAGAATGTCCTTCCTCAGGTTAGGAGACCAAAACTGTACACTAAACTCAAGGTGTGGCCTCACCAAGGCCCTGTACAACTGTAGCAACACCTCCCTGCCTCTGTACTCAAATCCCCTCGCTATGAAGGCCAACATTCCATTTGCTTTCTTAACCGCCTGCTGTACCTGCATGCCAACCTTCAATGACTGATGTACCATGACACCCAGGTCTCGTTGCACCTCCCCTTTTCCTAATCTGTCACCATTCAGATAATAGTCTGCCTCTCTGTTTTTACCACCAAAGTGGATAACCTCACATTTATCCACATTATACTTCATCTGCCATGCATTTGCCCACTCACCTAACCTATCCAAGTCGCTCTGCAGCCTCATAGCATCCTCCTCACAGCTCACACTGCCACCCAACTTAGTGTCATCCGCAAATTTGGAGATACTACATTTAATCCCCTCGTCCAAATCATTAATGTACAATGTAAACAGCTGGGGCCCCAGCACAGAACCTTGCAGTACCCCACTGGTCACTGCCTGCCATTCTGAAAAGTCCCCATTTACTCCTACTCTTTGCTTCCTGTCTGACAACCAGTTCTCAATCCATGTCAGCACACTACCCCCAATCCCATGTGCTTTAACTTTGCACATTAATCTCTTGTGTGGAACCTTGTCGAAAGCCTTCTGAAAGTCCAAATATACCACATCAACTGGTTCTCCCTTGTCCACTCTACTGGAAACATCCTCAAAAAATTCCAGAAGATTTGTCAAGCATGATTTCCCTTTCACAAATCCATGCTGACTTGGACCTATCATGTCACCTCTTTCCAAATGCGCTGCTATGACATCCTTAATAATTGATTCCATCATTTTACCCACTACCGATGTCAGGCTGACCGGTCTATAATTCCCTGTTTTCTCCCTCCCTCCTTTTTTAAAAAGTGGGGTTACATTGGCTACCCTCCACTCGATAGGAACTGATCCAGAGTCAATGGAATGTTGGAAAATGACTGTCAATGCATCCGCTATTTCCAAGGCCACCTCCTTAAGTACTCTGGGATGCAGTCCATCAGGCCCTGGGGATTTATCGGCCTTCAATCCCATCAATTTCCCCAACACAATTTCCAGACTAATAAGGATTTCCCTCAGTTCCTCCTCCTTACTAGACCCTCTGACCCCTTTTATATCCGGAAGGTTGTTAGTGTCCTCCTCAGTGAATACCGAACCAAAGTACTTGTTCAATTGGTCCGCCATTTCTTTGTTCCCCGTTATGACTTCCCCTCATTCTGACTGCAGGGGACCTACGTTTGTCTTTACTAACCTTTTTCTCTTTACATATCTATAGAAACTTTTGCAATCTGTCTTAATGTTCCCTGGAAGCTTCTTCTCGTACTCCATTTTCCCTGCCCTAATCAAACCCTTTGTCCTCCTCTGCTGAGTTCTAAATTTCTCCCAGTCCCTGGGTTCGCTGCTATTTCTGGCCAATTTGTATGCCACTTCCTTGGCTTTAATACTATCCATGATTTCCCTTGATAGCCACGGTTGAGCCACCTTCCCTTTTTTATTTTTACGCCAGACAGGAATGCACAATTGTTGTAGTTCATCCATGCGGTCTCTAAATGTCTGCCATTGCCCATCCCCAGTCAACCCCTTAAGTATAATTCGCCAATCTATCCTAGCCAATTCACGCCTCATACCTTCAAAGTTACCCTTCTTTAAGTTCTGGATCATGGTCTCTGAATTAACTGTTTCATTCTCCATCCTAATGCAGAATTCCACCATATTATTGTAATACAGATTGAGGATGAGGAAGTTGTGTCAGAAACGAGCGTACTATGCTTAAACAAAGGGGACTACAGTGGGATGAGGTCAGAGTTGGCTAAAGTAGACTGGAAACAAGGACTAAACGGTGGCACAATTGAAGAACAGTGGAGGACTTTTAAGGAGCTCTTTCATAATGCGCAACAAAAATATATTCCAGTGAAAAAGAAGGGCGGCAAGAGAAGAGATAACCAGCCGTGGATAACCAAGGAAATAAAGGAAAGTATCAAATCAAAGACCAATGCGTATAAGGTGGCCAAGGTTAGTGGGAAACTAGAGGATTGGGAAGATTTTAAGCAACAGCAAAGAATGACTAAAAAAGCAATAAAGAAAGGGAAGATAGATTACGAAGGTAAACTTGCGCAAAACATAAAAACAGAGAGTAAAAGCTTTTACAGATATATAAAACGGAAAAGAGTGACTAAAGTAAATGTTGGTCCCTTAAAAGATGAAAAGGGGGATTTAATAATGGGAAATGTGGAAATGGCTGAGACCTTGAACAATTATTTTGCTTCCGTCTTCACAGAGGAAGACACAAAAACCATGCCAAAAATTGCTGGTCATAGGAATGTGGGAAGGGAGGACCTTGAGATGATCACTATTAGTAGGGAGGTAGTGCTGGACAGACTAATGGGACTGAAGGTAGACAAGTCCCCTGGTCCTGATGAAATGCATCCCAGGGTATTAAAAGAGATGGCGGAAGTTATAGCAGATGCATTTGTTATAATCTACCAAAATTCTCTGGACTCTGGGGAGGTACCAGCGGATTGGAGAACAGCTAATGTAACGCCTCTGTTTAAAAAAGGGGGCAGGCAAAAGGCAGGTAACTATAGGCTGGTTAGTTTAACATCTGTAGTGGGGAAAATGCTTGAAACTATCATTAAAGAAGAAATAGCGGGACATCTGGATAGGAATAGTGCAATCAAGCAGACGCAGCATGGATTCATGAAGGGGAAATCATGTTTAACTAACTTACTGGAATTCTTTGAGGATATAACGAGCATGGTGGATCGAGGTGTACCGATGGATGTGGTGTATTTAGATTTCCAAAAGGCATTCGATAAGGTGCCACACAAAAGGTTACTGCAGAAGATAAAGGTACGCGGAGTCAGAGGAAATGTATTAGCATGGATAGAGAATTGGCTGGCGAACAGAAAGCAGAGAGTCGGGATAAATGGGTCCTTTTCCGGTTGGAAATCAGTGGTTAGTGGTGTACCACAGGGATCAGTACTGGGACCACAATTGTTTACAATATACATAGATGACCTAGAAGAGGGGACAGAGTGTAGTGCAACAAAATTTGCAGATGACACTAAGATTAGTGGGAAAGCGGGTTGCGTAGAGGACTCAGAGAGGCTGCAAGGAGATTTGGATAGGTTAAGCGAATGGGCTAAGGTTTGGCAGATGGAATACAATGTCGGAAAGTGTGAGGTCATCCACCTTGGGGAAAAAAACAGTAAAAGGGAATATTATTTGAATGGGGAGAAATTACAACATGCTGTGGTGCAGAGGGACCTGGGGGTCCTTGTGCATGAATCCCAAAAAGTTAGTTTGCAGGTGCAGCAGGTAATCAGGAAGGCAAATGGAACGTTGGCCTTCATTGCAAAAGGGATGGAGTACAAAAACAGGGAGGTGTTGCTGCAACTGTATAAGGTATTTGTAAGGCCGCACCTGGAGTACTGCGTGCAGTTTTGGTCACCTTACTTAAGGAAGGATATACTAGCTTTGGAAGGGGTACAGAGACGATTCACTAGGCTGATTCGAGAAATGAGGGGGTTACCTGATGATGATAGATTGAGTAGACTGGGTCTTTACTCCTTGGAGTTCAGAAGGATGAGGGGTGATCTTATAGAAACATTTAAAATCATGAAAGGGATGGACAAGATAGAGGCAGAGAGGTTGTTTCCATTGGTGGGGGAGACTAGAACTTGGGGGCACAGCCTCAAAATACGGAGGAGCCAATTTAAAACCAAGTTGAGAAAGAATTTCTTCACCCAGAGGGTTGTGAATCTGTGGAATTCTCTGCCCAAGGAAGCAGTTGAGGCTGGCTCATTGAATGTTTTCAAGTCAAAGATAGATAGATTTTTAAGCAATAAGGGAATTAAGGGTTACGGGGAGAGGGCGGGTAAGTGGAGCTGAGTCCACGACCAGATCAGCCATGATCTTATTGAATGGCGGAGCAGGCTCGAGGGGCTAGATGGCCTACTCCTGTTCCTAATTCTTATGTTCTTATGGTCACTCTTCCCCAAGGGGCCTCGCACAACGAGATTGCTAATTAATCCTCTCTCATTACACAACACCCAGTCTAAGATGGCCTCCCCCTAGTTGGTTCCTCGACATATTGGTCTAGAAAACCATCCTTTATGCACTCCAGGAAATCCTCCTCCACCGTATTGCTTCCAGTTTGGTTAGCCCCAATCTATGTGCATATTAAAGTCACCCATTATAATTGCTGCACCCTTATTGCATGCACCCCTAATTTCCTGTTTGATGCCCTCCCCAACATCACTACTACTGTTTGGAGGTCTGTACACAACTCCCACTAACGTTTTTTGCCCTTTGGTGTTCTGCAGCTCTACCCATATAGATTCCACATCATCCAAGCTAATGTCCTTCCTAACTATTGCATTAATCTCCTCTTTAACCAGCAATGCTACCCCACCTCCTTTTCCTTTTATTCTATCCTTCCTGAATGTTGAATACCCCTGGATGTTGAGTTCCCAGCCCTGATCATCCTGGAGCCACGTCTCCGTAATCCCAATCACATCATATTTGTTAACATCTATTTGCACAGTTAATTCATCCACCTTATTACGGATACTCCTTGCATTAAGACACAAAGCCTTCAGGCTTGTTTTTTTAACACCCTTTGTCCTTTTAGAATTTTGCTGTACAGTGGCCCTTTTTGTTCTTTGCCTTGGGTTTCTCTGCCCTCCACTTTTCCTCATCTCCTTTCTGTCTTTTGCTTTAGTCTTCTTTTTGTTTCCCTCTTTCTCCCTGCATTGGTTCCCATCACCCTGCCATATTAGTTTAACTCCTCCCCAACACCACTAGCAAACACTCCCCCTAGGACATTGGTTCCGGTCCTGCCCAGGTGCAGACCGTCCGGTTTGTACTGGTCCCACCTCCCCCAGAACCGGTTCCAATGCCCCAGGAATTTGAATCCCTTCCTGCTGCACCACTGCTCAAGCCATGTATTCATCTGCGCTATCCTGCGATTCCTACTCTGACTATCACGTGTCACTGGTAGCAATCCCAAGATTACTACTTTTGAGGTCCTACTTTTTAATTTAGCTCCTAGCTCCTTAAATTTGTTTCGTAGGACCTCATCCCTTTTTTTACCGATGTCGTTGGTACCAATGTGCACCACGACAACTGGCTGTTCTCCCTCCCTTTTTAGAATGTCCTGCACCTGCTCCGAGACATCCTTGACCCTTGCACCAGGGAGGCAACATACCATCCTGGAGTCTCAGTTGTGGCCGCAGAAACGCCTATCTATTCCCCTTACAATTGAATCCCCTATCACTATAGCTCTCCCACTCTTTTTCCTGCCCTCCTGTGCAACAGAGCCAGCCCCGGTGCCATGAACTTGGCTGCTGCTGCCCTCCCCTGATGAGTCATCCCCCTCAACAGTACTCAAAGCAGTGTATCTGTTTTGCAGGGGGATGACCACAGAGGACCCTGCACTACCTTCCGTGCACTGCTCTTCCTGCTGGTCTTCCATTCCCTATCTGGCTGTGGACCCTTCACCTGTGGTAAGACCAACTCGCTACACGTGCTACTCATGTCATTCTCAGCATCGTGGATGCTCCAGAGTGAATCCACCCTCAGCTCCAACTCCGCAACGCGGTCCGTCAGGAGCTGGAGGCGGATACACTTCCCGCACACGTTGTCGTCAGGGACACAGGTAATGACATAGTTATATGCAGGTAGCATGAGTGCCCATCTTTGGATGCGAGCAGAGGCATTGGTATTGATATCTTTGATCTCTGAGAATAGCGATATGAGCGGCTAATTTGAACTTAAGCCCAAACAGATACTGATGCATTTTTTTTTACCCCATAAACACATGCCAGAGCTTCTTTTTCAATCATGCTGCAGGCCCTTTCGGCCTTGAACAAGTTCCTGGATGCATAAGCAACCGGTTGCAATGTTCCCGATTCGTTTGCTTGTTGTAACACACACCTGACCCCATACGAAGATGCATTGCAAGCTAGCACTAAACGTTTACAAGGATCATACAGGACAAACAGTTTGATGGAACATAACAGATTTCTGGCTTTCTCAAAAGCTGTCTCTTGTGATTTCCCCCATACCCAGTTATCTCCCTTGCATAGCAACACGTGTAGAGGCACTAGCAAGGTGCTTAACCCGGGTCGGAAATTACCAAAATAATTAAGAAGTCCCAGGAACGACTGCAGCTCCGTCACGTTCTGTGGTCTCGGCGCGTTCTTGATGGCCTCCGTCTTGGCGTCGGTGGGTCTGATGCCGTCTGCCGTGATTCTTCTCCCTAAGAACTCGACCTCTGGCACCAGGAAAACACACTTCGAGCGTTTCAACCTGAGTCCCACACGTTCTGCAAGTGTTCGATGGTGTCCCGACCTGTGATCAATATGTCGTCCTGGAAAACCACGGTTCGTGGAACCGACTCCGTGTTCCTTTGAAAAATAGCCGCGGCCAATTGAATCCCAAAATGGGCATCTATTGTAGATGAACAGACCTTTGTGCGTGTTGATGCAGGTGAGACCTTTCGAAGATTCCGCCAGCTCCTGCGTCATGTCGGCCGAGGTCAGGTCCAACTTGGTAAACGTCTTCCCTCCTACCAGCGTCGTAAATAGGTCATCTGCCTTGGGTAGCGGGTACTGGTCCTGCAGCGAAAAACAATTAATCGTTACTTTATAGTCCCCACAAATTCTGACCATGCCATCGCCCTTGAGAACCGGAACAATCGGACTGGCCCACTCGTTGAACTCCATCGGCGTGATGATGACCTCTCATTGCAGCCTGTCCAGCTTGATCTCCACTTTCTCTCGCATCATGTATGGCACCGCACGTGCCTTGTGGTGGATGGGCCGTGTACCGGGAACCAAGTGGATCTGTACCTTCGCCCCCAAGAAACTTCCGATGCCTGGCTCAAACAACGATGGAAACTTGCTAAGAACCTGGGCACATGAGGCGTCGTCGACGGACGAAAGCACTCGGATGTTGTCCCAGTTCCAACGGATTTTTCCCAGCCAGCTTCTGCCGAACAGTGTGGGGCCATCTCCTGGTACAATTCACAGCGGTAGTTCATGCACCGCTCCATCATAGGAGACATTAACTGCTGTGCTGCCAATTACAGGGATCAGCTCTTTAGTGTAAGTTCTCAGCTTGGTATGAATAGGGCTCAGCTTGGGCCTTTGTGCCTTGTTGCACCACAGCCTCTCGAAGGCCTTTTTGCTCATGATAGACTGACTCGCACCCGTGTCCAATTCCATGGATACTGGAATTCCGTTCAGTTCATCTTTTAACATGATCAGTGGACATTTCGTGGTGAAGGTGTGTACCCTGTACACTTCTGCCTCCTCGGTTTGAGTCTCTAGTTGGTTTTATCTGCCATGGATCGGTCTTCCTCTGCGATGTGGTGATTTGCAGGATTTGCTGCTCGTCTGCACATTCGCTGGAGGTGTCCCATTGTTCCACAGCCTTTGCACGCATAGTGTTTGAAGCGGCATTGATGGGCTCGATGATCACCTCCGCAGCGCCAACAAGTTGTTAATTGCCTCACATTCACACTTGGTGGCGGACTCTGAGTCATCTGAGGTCATGCAGCTGCAGGCGTGTACGTTCTGCCATATGCATTCCTGCCTGAAAACGTCGTTACTTTGTGTACAGTACTTGCCGATGCATCTTTATGCTGTGAAATTTGTTTGGTGTTATCGCTGGTGGACATAAATGCCTGGGCTATCGTTATGACTTTGCTCAGGTTCGGTGTTTCGACAGACAATAGTTTGCGAAGGATAACCTCATGGCCAATGCCAAGCACAAAAAAGTCTCTGAGCATTTGGTCCAGGAATCCATCGAATTCGCAATGTCCTGCAAGGTGCCTTAGTTCGGCGACGTAGCTCGCCACTTCCTGGCCTTCAGATCGTTGACATGTATAAAATCGATACCTTGCCATCAGAACGCACTCCTTCGGATTGAGGTGCTCCCGGACCAGTGTACTTCATATGATTTGGTTATTGGTTTCACCGGAGTAAGAAGATTCTTCATGAGGCCATAGGTTGTTGCCCCGGAGACAGTGAGGAGGATTCACCTTCGTTTGGCAGCGTTCTCATTCCCTTCCACTCATTGGCCATGAAGTATTGGTCGAGTCGCTCCACGAAGGCTTCCCAATCGTCACCTTCTGAGAATTTCTCCAGGATACCAACAGTTCCCTGCATTCTCTGCATAGTTCATTATCTCATCAACCGTTGTTATGTCTTGAATAAAGCAATGTGACTGAGTACTGTCGACGTAAGTGTGACCTTAGTCTCTTTATTCTGACTCCAGAGTGCTGGTACAGCATGGGAGGCCTGCTTATATACAGTGCTCCCAAGGGATGCTGGGATCCCTTGGGACTCCAACAGATGCACCCTCTGGTGGTGGTAGAATGCTGGTTACATAGGGTTGCATACATAACAATAATTTCCTTGCTTTTGTACTCTATGCCTCTATTTATGAAGCCCAGGATCCCGTCTGCTTTTCTAACCACTTTCTCAACCTGCCCTGCCACCCTCAACAATTTGTGCACATATACCCCCAGGTCTCTCTGTTCCTGCATCCCTTTTAGAATTGTACCCTTTAGTTTATATCGTCTCCCCTCGTTATTCCTATCAAAATGTATCACTTCGCACTTTTATGCATTAAATTTCATCTGCCACGTATCCACCATTCCATCAGCCTGTCTGTCTTTTTGAAGTCTATCCCTATCCTCCTCACTGTTCACCGTACTTCCAAGTTTTATGTCATCTGCAAATTTTGAAATTGTGCCCTTTACACCTAAGTCCAAGTCATTAATATATATCACAAAAAGCAGTGATCCTAGAACCAAGCCCTGGGGAACACCACTGTATACCTTCCTCCAGCCAGAAAAACAACTGTTCACCACTACTCTCTGTTTCCTGTCACTGAGCCAGTTCCATATCCATGCTGCCAGTCCCTTTTATTCCAGAAAGAGGAAAAGAACGCTCTAACCGAGGTTCAAGTGGAGAACACAATTATGTTGGACGAGGATGGTGAAATGCATCTGGATGGAGACTGATTGTAAGTAGCCTGCCAAGGCAAAGGTGGACACGACTGAAAGTACGAACGGGACGGAAAGTTGCCAGCAGGAGCATGAAGTGGAAGAGGTAGAGACTGGGAGCACGGAGTAAGAACCACAGCCAAGACCTGAGGAATGTAAAGACGATGCAAGGAAACTAGGTTCTGACGAAGCAGTAAGAAAGAACCTTCAATTGTAGAGGGCAGTGATCAGAACATAAGAACATAAGAATTAGGAACAGGAGTAGGCCATCTAGCCCCTCGAGCCTGCTCCGCCATTCAACAAGATCATGGCTGATCTGGCCGTGGACTCAGCTCCACTTACCCGCCCGCTCCCCATAACCCTTAATTCCCTTATTGGTTAAAAATCTATCGATCTGTGATTTGAATACATTCAATGAGCTAGCCTCAACTGCTTCCTTGGGCAGAGAATTCCACAGATTCACAACCCTATGGGAGAAGAAATTTTTTCTCAACTCGGTTTTAAATTGACTCCCCCGTATTTTGAGGCTGTGCCCCCGAGTTCTAGTCTCCCAACATCTCTGCCTCCATCTTGTCTATCCCTTTCATTATTTTAAATGTTTCTATAAGATCACCCCTCATCCTTCTGAACTCCAACGAGTAAAGACCCAGACTATTCAATCTATCATCATAAGATAGCCCCCTCATCTCCGGAATCAGCCTAGTGAATCATCTCTGTACCCCCTCCAAGGCTAGTATATCCTTCCTTAAGTAAGGTGACCAAAACTGCACGCAGTACTCCAGGTGCGGCCTCACCAATACCCTATACAGTTGCAGCAACAACTCCCTGCTTTTGTACTCCATCCCTCTCGCAATGAAGGCCAACATTTCATTCGCCTTCCTGATTACCTGCTGCACCTGCAAACTAACTTTTTGGGATTCATGCACAAGGACCCCCAGGTCCCTCTGCACCGCAGCATGTTGTAATTTCTCCCCATTCAAATAATATTCCCCTTTACTGTTTTTTTTCCCAAGGTCGATGACCTCACATTTTCCGACATTGTATTCCATCTGCCAAACCTTAGCCCATTCACTTAACCTATCTAAATCTTTTTGCAGCCTCTCTGTGTCCTCTACACAACTCGCTTTCCCACTAATCTTTGTGTCATCTGCAAATTTTGTTGCACTACACTCTGTCCCCTCTTCCAGGTCATCTATGTATATTGTAAACAGTTGTGGTCCCAGCACTGATCCCTGTGGCACACCACTAACCATTGATTTCCAACCCAAAAAGGACCCATTTATCCTGACTCTCTGCTTTCTGTTAGCCAGCCAATTCTCTATCCATGCGAATACATTTCCACTGACTCCGCGTACCTTTATCTTCTGCAGTAACCTTTTGTGTGGCATCTTATCGAATGCCTTTTGGAAATCTAAATACACCATATCCATCAGTACACCTCCATCCACCATGCTCGTTATATCCTCAAAGAATTCCAGTAAATTAGTTAAACATGATTTCCCCTTCATGAATCCATGTTGCGTCTGCTTGATTGCACTGTTCCTATCTAGATGTCCCGCTATTTCTTCCTTAATGATAGTTTCAAGCATTTTCCCCACTACAGATGTTAAATTAATCGGCCTATAGTTACCTGCCTTTTGTCAACCCCTTTTTTAAACAGAGGCATTACATTAGCTGCTTTCCAATCCGCTGGTACCTCCCCAGAGTTCAGAGAATTTTGGTAGATTATAACGAATGCATCTGCTATAACTTCCGCCATCTCTTTTAATACCCTGGGTTGCATTTCATCAGGACCAGGGGACTTGTCTACCTTGAGTCCCATTAGCCTGTCCAGCACTACCTCCCTAGTGATAGTGATTGTCTCAAGGTCCTCCCTTCCCACATTCCCGTGTCCAGCAATTTTTGGCATGGTTTTTGTGTCTTCCACTGTGAAGACCGAAGCAAAATAATTGTTTAAGGTCAGCCATTTCCACATTTCCCATTATTAAATCCACCTTCTCATCCTCTAAGGGACCAACATTTACTTTAGTCACTCTCTTCTGTTTTATATATCGGTAAAAGCTTTTACTATCTGTTTTTATGTTTTGCGCAAGTTTACTTTTGTAATCTATCTTTCCTTTCTTTATTGCTTTCTTTGTCATTCTTTGCTGTCGTTTACAATTTTCCCAATCCTCTAGTTTCCCACTAACCTTGGCCACCTTATACGCATTGGTCTTTGATTTGATACTCTCCTTTATTTCCTTGGTTATCCACGGCTGGTTATCCCTTCTCTTACCGCCCTTCTTTTTCACTGGAATATATTTTTGTTGAGCACTATGAAAGAGCTCCTTAAAAGTCCTCCACTGTTCCTCAATTGTGCCACCGTTTAGTCTGTGTTCCCAGTCTACTTTGGCTAACTCTGCCGTCATCCACTGTAGTCCCCTTTGTTTAAGCATAGTACGCTCGTTTGAGACACTACTTCCTCACCCTCAATCTGTATTACAAATTCAACCATACTGTGATCACTCATTCCGAGAGGATCTTTTACTTGGAGATCGTTTATTATTCCTGTCTCATTACACAGGATCAGATCTAAGATAGCTTGCTCCCTTGTAGGTTCTGTAACATACTGTTCTAAGAAACAATCCCGTATGCATTCTATGAATTCCTCCTCCAGGCTACCCCGTGCGATTTGATTTGACCAATCGATATGTAGGTTAAAATCCCCCATGATTACTGCCATTCCTTTTTCACATGCCTCTATTATTCCCTTGATTATTGTCCGCCCCACCGTGAAGTTATTATTTGGGGGCCTATAAACTACACCCACCAGTGACTTTTTCCCCTTACTATCTTTAATCTCCACCCACAATGATTAAACATTTTGTTCATTAGAGCCAATATCATCTCTCATAACTGTCTTGATATCATCCTTTATTAACAGAGCTACTCCACCTCCTTTCCCTTCTTGTCTATCCTTCCGAATTGTCAGATACCCCTGTATGTTTAATTCCCAGTCTTGGCCACCCTGCAGCCACGTTTCTGTAATGGCCACAAAATCATACCCATTTGTAATGATTTGTGCCGTCAACTCATTTACTTTATTTCGAATGCTGCGTGCGTTCAGGTAGAGTGTTTTAATACTAGTTTTTAAACCATGATTTTTAGTTTTGACCCCTCCTGCAGCCCCTTTATATTCAAACATATTGTCCCTTCCTATCACCTTGTGGTTTACACTTACCCCAGTGCTACTCTGCTCTGTTGCCTCCTGCCTTTTGCATTCTTTCTTGGGGTCCTGTTCATCTGCGCTCTCACCCACTCTAACTAGCTCAGAGCCCTCTCCTGGGTTCCGAATACACCTCGCATTGAGGCACCGAGCTTTCAGGCTTGCCTTTTTATTACACTTTGACCCTTTAGAATTTTGCTGTACATTGGCCTTTTTTGTTTTTTGCCTTGGGTTTCTCTGCCCTCCACTTTTACTCATCTCCTTTCTGTCTTTTGCTTCTGTCTCCATTTTGTTTCCCTTTGTCTCCCTGCATTTGTCTCCTGGGTTCCCATCCCCCTGCCATATTAGTTTAACTCCTCCCCAACAGCACTAGCAAACACTCCCCCTAGGACATTGGTTCCGGTCCTGCCCAGGTGCAGACCGTCCGGTTTGTACTGGTCCCACCTCCCCCAGAACCAGTTCCAATGCCCCAGGAATTTGAATCCCTCCCTGCTGCACCACTGCTCAAGCCACGTATTCATCTGCGTTATCCTGTGATTCCTACTCTGACTAGCAAGTGGCACTGGTAGCAATCCCGAGATTACTACTTTTGAGGTCCTACTTTTTAATTTAGCTCAGATGAAGAGCTTTATTGTTTATTAGTTCTAGACCAGATTTTCTTTGATGCTAAGATAATTCCAAACTTGTCTTGTGAATTGGCCCGTGCAGTGGTGGTAATTTCAGTTGATTTTATTTAAAAGCTCTGGATAATCTTTTCCCTGTACCATTAGAGGCTGCTTTTGTTTATTCTTACCACTGTCCTCCAACCTGCCAAGATTGCTTACAAACAGCGACTTTGCTCTGTGTCTATTCTTCACTGATGGTATCAAAATATAATTGAGGCAATTCTTGTACGGATCTATTTGTAGCTGCGACTAAACTGTCATTGATGTTCACCTGCAAACGTGTTTCATTCACAGTGATGTACAGCTAACGGTAGCTGCAGTACACTTGGATAGTCACCCAGTTGCCCCCCTGGAATGGCACGTGCTGCACCTTGTAGTGGCATGTTACCTCGCTGTCCAGAGCCACCACTACACTCCTCCTCTTGTAGCCCCGACCTGTGGCTGGTGCATCACCAAAACCCAGGTCACTGAGTGGAGCGTGGGCAGGACCACCGGCGGGATCCAGGTACAGCGGGGAGGTCAGGGCGGAGAGAGATCAGGACCCAGGAACATCGTGATCAGGGCCCAGGAGAGGCGAGGGTTCGGGGCCCCAGGGGCAGCACAGGCCAGTCCACTCTGCAATCTATGGATAGTAGGGGTATGTGTGCACACTAGGTGCATGCAGCAGAGCTTGGTCTCCAGTCATCTTGGTTAACCCTTGCCACTGGATCAAGACCTAGCTCTGTCAAGCCCTTGTAGTGGCTGGTGTGCAACGGTCACCCCACGTTAAAAGAATCCACACACAGGCATCTTCCACCCTTCAATCTGTAGTTCGGGACCTGTAATATCAGGTCCCTCATTGAAACACCTGTGAACTCATCCCTTGTTGGTGTGGAAGTGGGTCATCTTCACTACAAGGGTCTGACTAATACTATACTATACTATTCCATGGGCTTCAACTTTGCTGGCAAGCCTACTATGTGGCACTTTGTCAAACGCCTTTTGGATGTCCATGTACACGTCAACCGCATTGTCCTCAAAAGCCCTCTCTGTTACCTCTTCAAAATACTCAAATCAAGTTAGTTTTGCCTTTAAGAAATTTGTGCTGGCTTTCCTTAATTAATCCCTATTTGTCCAAGAGACTGTTAATTTTGTCCCAGGTTACCGTTTCTAAAAGCTTCCCCACTGAGCATAAACTGACTGGCCCGTAGTTGCTGAGTCTATCTTTATACCCTTTTTTGAACAAAAGTATAATACTTGAAATTCTCCAGTCCTTTCACCAGCCCCGTTTCCAAGGAGGATTGGAGATTACGGCCAGTACCTCTGCAATTTCCACCTTTACTTCCCTCAGCATCCTAGGATGCATCCCATCCGGTCCTGGTGACTTATCTACTTTGTTATGCCGGCTGTTCTAGTACCTCCTCTTTATCAATTTTTAGCCTATCCAGTATCTCAACTACCTCCTCTTTCACTGTGACTTTGGCAGCATCCTCTTCTTTGTTAAAGACAGTTGCAAAGTACTCACTTAGTACCTCAGCTATGCCCTCGGCCTCCATGCGTAGGTCTCCTTTATGGTCCCTAACCAGCCCTACCCCTCCTCTTACTACCCGTTTACTATTTATATGCCTACAGAAGACTTTTTGGATACCCTTTTATGTTAGCTGCCATTCTATTCTCATACTCTTCCTTTGCCTATCTTATTTCCCTTTTCACTGCCCCGCTGAACTTTCTATATTCAACCTGGTTTTCAGTTGTATTCTCAACCTGACATCTATCATACACCCGCTTTTTCTGCTTCATCTTACTCTCTATCTTGGATTGGACTTGTCTCCATTCCCGTGCCGACAGGATTGCTGTATCAGACGGGAGGAGCAGCATTTGGGGACTCTCGGTTCTCCACTAATTCCCATTCCCCTTCTTTCTGGTGGATAATGGAAGTGTCAGTGTGTGTAATGAGCAAGTCAGCAAGAATTGTCAGTAAGGATTCATCAGCACTTTCTAACTGGAGATGTTAATCAGCTAAACCTTTCAGACATTCAATTGTACCAAAGATCAATTTAGGGTTGAAGTAAAATACATTATTTTATTGTAAAATAATTTCTGATGAGAGTCCCTGAATTAAGGGGAAAGATCACAGACAGTGGTTCTTAAAGGGACACTGCAGCCCCAACAAGTCAATCAGCTATATATCCAGAATGTTAATCTCCAGACTAGTTAGAGGGTTAATATCAGCAGCAACAAACTCCAAGTGTCAGAATGAACATGGTTCTGTCCTGGATGTGATTCCCAGCAGCAGTAACAGCAGAATCCAACCCCTGGAATCACGTGTGAACTCGCTGGTGTGACAGCAGGCTGGATGATCGAGAGAATCGCTTCCCACACAGAGAGCAGGTGAACGGCCTCTCCCCAGTGTGAATCCTCTGGTGTGTCAGCAGGGTGGATGAACAAGTGAATCCCTTCCCACACACGGAGCAGGTGAATGGCCTGTCCCCAGTGTGGCCTCTCTGGTGTGTCAGCAAATGGAATGACTGAGTGAAACCCTTCCCACACATGAAGCAGGTGAATGGCCTCTCCCCAGTGTGAGTGCGTTGATGTACAATGAGATTAAACGACTGCCTGAACCTTTTCCCACAGTGAGAGCATCTGTACGGTTTCTCGTCAGAGTGAACTCGCTGGTGTTGCATCAGTTCCTCAGCGCTTTTAAAGCAGTTCGCACAGTCCGCACATTTAAAAGGTCTCTCGTCAGTGTGAACTCGCTGGTGCCTTAGAAGGTGGGATGAATTAGTGAATCCCTTCCCACATACAGAGCAGATGAACGGCCTCTCCCCAGTGTGACTGTACCGATGAGTTTCCAGCTCAGACGGGTAATTGAATCCCTTCCCACATACAGAGCATGCAAATGGCCTCTCCCCGGTGTGACTGCGCTGATGGATTTCCAGACGGGACGGGTAATTGAATCCCTTCCCACAGTCCCCACATTTCCACGGTTTCTCCGTGGTGTGGGTGTCTTTGTGTCTCTCCAGGTTGAAGCCTTGTCCACACACACACACACACGTGTACGGTTTCTCCCCGCTGTGAATGGTGCGCTGGTTTTTCAGCTGTGTAAAACTCTTTCCACAGTCAGTGCACTGGAACACTCTCACTCAGTGTCTCGGTGCTTTTCCAGTCACACTGATGTTTGAAATCTGTGCCCAGACAGAACAGACAAACATTTCTCCTTCCACATTCAAGGGCCGATGATATTCAGGTCTTCATGAATCGAGTGATTCTGTCAGATGTTTGGTTCGAGTTTCCCGTGTGCAAATTGTCCCTTTCTAATACCCTGTAAAAGGAGTTTACAAAAGTCATCACTAAATACAGGATAGAAATTCAGAACAGACAATTCTAGTTTCTATGGAACATTCTTTCCTCTCTCGTTCCCCAAAGATGCAATTCTCTGTCCCACACACTCTCCCTCCTCCTTGTGCTGAAATCAGAATCCATCGACAACAGTTTGTCCTCCTCTCCCAGTTTTCTCCCCCGATTCTGGCTGGGTTCAGTTCTACACTCACTGATTTCCCCTCCCTCTCCTCCCCTGAAGGAGCCGATTCTGGCTGGGTTCAGTTCTACACTCACTGGTTCCTCTCCCTCTCCTCCCCTGAAGGAGCCGATTCTGGTTGGGTTCAGTTCTACACTCACTGGTTTCCCCTCCCTCTCCCTCCCCTGAAGGAGCCGATTCTGGCTGGGTTCAGTTCTACACTCACTGGTTCCTCTCCCTCTCCTCCCCTGAAGGAGCCGATTCTGGCTGGGTTCAGTTCTACACTCACTGGTTCCTCTCCCTCTCCTCCCCTGAAGGAGCCGATTCTGGCTGGGTTCAGTTCTATTCTCACTAGGGACTGGACACCCTGCACAGACCGGACTGTGTCACAAAACAATGGCTTCAAAATAAGTCACCATTCTCTGACCAGTTTCCATTTATAGACGCTCCCTCACCAGTCTCAGTTTATCCTCCAATTGCAGACGCTCCCTGACCTGTCACCATTTCATCTCCATTTACAGACACTCCCTGAGAAGTTTCTACTTAGACTCTCATTGACCAGTCACCAATTCCCCTCCATTTACAGACGCTCCCTGACCCATCGTCATCTCACCTTCAATTACAGACACTCACTCAGCAGTCTGCATTTCACTTCCAATTACAGACGCTCCCTCACCAGTCTCCATTTCTCCTCCATTTAAAGACATTTACTGACCAGTCTCTATTTCCTCTCCATTTACACATTCTCTGACCAGTCTGCATTTCTTGTCCATTTACAGACGCTCCCTGACCAGTCTGCATTTGTCTTCCATTTACAGATGCTCCCTGACCAGTCTCCATTTCGCCAACATTTACAGACACTCACTGCCCAGTCTGCATTTCTCTGCCTTTTACAGACAATCCCTGACCAGTCTCTATTTCTTCATTTACAGACGCTCCCTGACCAGATGCCATTTACAGTCATTCCCCAACTGGTCGCCATTTCTGCTCCATTTACAGATGCTCGCTGACCAGCCTCAATTTCTCCTGCAGTTAGACGCTCCCTGACCAGTCTGCATTTCTCCATTTACAGACACTCCCTGACCAGTCTGCATTTCTCCTCCATTTACAGATGCTCCCTGACCAGTCTGCATTTCTCCTCCATTTACAGACGCTCCCTGACCAGTCTGCATGTCTCCTTCATTTACAGACGCTCCCTGACCAGTCTGCATTTCTCCATTTACAGACACTCCCTGACCAGTCTCCATTTCTCCTCCATTTACAGACGCTCTCCGAGAAGTCAACCCCCTCATCTCCAGAATCAGCCGAGTGAACCTTCTCTGAACAGCCTGCAATGCAAGTATATCCTTTCTTAAATACGGAGACCAAAACTGTACGCAGTACTCCAGGTGTGGCCTCACCAATACCCTGTACAGTTGTAGCAGGACTTCTCTGCTTTTATACTCTATCCCCCTTGCAATAAAGACCAACATTCCATTTACCTCCCTGATCACTTGCTGTACCTGCATACTAACTTTTTGTGTTTCATGCACAAGAACCCCCAGGTCTCTCTGTACTGCAGCATTTTGCAAATGCTATCCATTTAAATTATAATTTGCTTTTCTATTTTTTTCTGCCAAAGTAGATAACCTCACATTTATCCACATTATACTCCATTTGCCAAAATTTTGCCCACTCCCTTAGCCTGTCTATATCCCTTTGCGATGTTTTGTGTCCTTCTCACAATTTGCTTTCCCACCCATCTTTGTATCATTAGCAAAGTTGGCTACATTACACTCGGTCCCTTCATCCAAGTCATTATCATCATCATCATAGGCAGCCCCTCAAAATCGATGAAGACTTGCTTCCACTCTAAAAGTGAGTTCTCAGTTGACTGTATAGTCCAATACGAGAACCACAGTCCCTGTCGTTGAAGGAAAGGATGGGTGGGGAGTCTGGTTTGCCGCACGCATGCTCTCAGCGATAAGCTCAGCACCCTCCCGGATGCTCTTCCTCCACTTAGGGCAGTCTTTGGCCAGGGACTCCCAGGTGTCAGTGGGGATGTTGCACTTTATCGGGGAGGCTTTGAGGGTATCCTTGTAACGTTTCCTCTGCCCACCTCGGGCTCGCTTGCCGTGTAGGAGTTCCAAGTAGAGCGCTTGCTTTGGGAGTCTTGTGTCGGCCATGCGGACAATGTGGCCTGCCCAATGGAGCTGATCGAGTGTGGTCAGTGCTTCGATGCTGGGGATGTTGGCCTGGTCGGGAACACTAACGTTAGTGCGTCTGTCCTCCCAGGGGATTTGCAGGATCTTGTGGAAACATCGTTGGTGGTATTTATCCAGCAATCTGAGGTGTCTACTGTCTATGGTCCATGAATCTGAACCATACAGGAGTGCGGGTATTACTACAGCCCTGTAGACCATAATCTTGCTGCCAGATTTGAGGGCCTGATCTTCGAACACTCTCTTGCTCAGGCAACCAAATATAGATTGTAAATAGTTGAGGCCCCAGCACCGATCCCTGTGGAACCGCACTAGTTATTGTGTGCCAACCGGAAAATGACCCATTTATCCCGACTCTCTGTTTTCTGTTAGTTAGCCAAAGCTCTATCCATGCTAATATATTACCCTCAACCCCGTTAACTTTTATCTTGTGCAGTAACCTTTCATGTGGCACTTTATCGTATGCCTTCTGGAAATCCAAATACACATCCACTGGTTCCCCCTTATCCACCCTGCTCATTACATCCTCAAAGAATGCCAGCAAATTTGTGAAACATGATTTGCCTTTCATAAACACATGCTGACTCTGCTGGATTGAATTATGCTTTTCCAAATGTCATGCTGCTGCTTCCTTAATAATGGACTCCAGCATTTTCCCAACGACAGATGTTAGGCTAACTGGTCTAGTTTCCTGCTTTATGCCTGTCTCCTTTTTTAAATATGGGTGTTACAATTGCGGTTTTCCAATCTGCTGGGACCACCCCAGAATCCAGGGAATTTTGGTAGATTACAACCAATGCATCTAACTATCTCTGCAGCCACTTTTCTTAAGACCCCAGGATGTAAGCCATCAGGTTCAGGGGACTTGTCCACCTTTCGTCCCATTATTTTACCGAGTACTACTACTTTAGTGATTAGGATGTTTTTAGTATCTTCTACTGTGAAGACCGATACAAAATATTTGTTCAATGACTCTGCCATTTCCGTGTTCTCCATTACTAATTCCCCAGTCTCATCCTCCAGGGGACCAACATTTACTTTAACCACTCTTTTGCTTTAGATGATCTGTAGAAACTCTTACTGTCTTATTATATTTAGTGCTAGTTTACTTTCATGATCTATCTTCCCTCTCTATCATTTTTTTAGTTGGTCTTTGCTGGCTTTTAAAAGTTTCCCAATCCTCTGGCCTTCCACTAGTCTTGGCCACATTGTATGCCCTTATTTTCAATGATACCACCCCTTATTTCCTTAGTTAGCCACGGATGGTTCTCCCTTCTCATTGGGATATATTTTTGTTGAGTTATGAAATATCTCCTTAAATGTCGAAATTTCTCCTCCACTTACAGACGCTCCCTGACCAATCACCTTGTCGCCTCCATTTACAGACGCTCCCTGACCAGTCACCATTGCTCCTCCACTTACAGACGCTCCCTGACCAGTCACTGTTTCTCCTCCACTTACAGACGCTCCCTGACCAGTCACCGTTTCTCCTCCACTTTCAGACGCTCCCTGACCAGTCACCTTGTTGACTCCATTTACAGACGCTCCCTGACCAGTCACCATTGCTCCTCCACTTACAGACGCTCCCTGACCAGTCACCATTGCTCCTGCATTTACAGACGCTCCCTGACCAGTCACCATTGCTCCTCCACTTACAGACGCTCCCTGACCAGTCACCATTGCTCCTGCATTTACAGACGCTCCCTGACCAGTCACCATTGCTCCTGCATTTACAGACGCTCCCTGACCAGTCACCATTGCTCCTGCATTTACAGACGCTCCCTGACCAGTCACCATTGCTCCTGCATTTACAGACGCTCCCTAACCAGTCACCATTGCTCCTGCATTTACAGACGCTCCCTAACCAGTCACCATTGCTCCTGCATTTACAGACGCTCCCTGCCTGCTGAGGTCTCGCTGGTTGTCCGGAGTTGGGCCTTAAACTGGCGGCTGGGTGGGGGAGCGGCTGCTGAATGTTGTGGGGCCGCACCGGCCTCCCCCCACCCCGGGGCCTCTCCGCACCCGGCCTTTCCCGGCCTCGCCGCACCGTCTCGCTCCGCCGCACCGCGCATGCTCACCGGTCCTGAGTGACGGGGCTCCGGACCAATCAGAAGAGGGGGGGTGGGACTAAGCGCGGCGCTCTCTTATTGGCTGAAAGTCTGCAGCATTTTTCAAGTTGGTTTCTCCCAAACTCCGGCACAGAGCTGGAGCTGGACTGGACTGGAGCTGTGACTGCAAACATCTGTGGTGTGGAGCAAATCGTCCACATCTGGTAGTGAGCTGCATCCCCTCCGGGCAGAGAGCAGGCATTACTGCAGGCAATAACATCGTGCACGCACAAAGAAGCAAGGGAGGGAATAGCAGAGGCTCTGACCATCATTCTCCAGTTCTCTCTGGTACAGGTGTGGTACCAGAGGACTGGAGGACTGCTAATGTTGTAACTTTGTTTAAAAAGGGAGAAAGGGATAGGCCAAGAAATTACAGGCCAGTCAGCCTAACCTCGGTGGTGGAAAAATTATTGGAAAAAATCCTGAGGGACAGTATTAATCGCCATTTAGAAGTGCGCGGATTAATCAAGGACAGTCAGCACGGATTTGTTAAGGGAAAGTCGTGTCTGACTAACTTGATTGAAATTTTTGAGGAGTTAACAAGGAGAGTCAATGAGGGCAGTGCATTTGATGTAGTTTATATGGATTTTGATAAAGTCCCACATGGCATACTTGTCCAGGGCAAAGTGGCAAGTTGGATCCAAAATTGGCTCCGATGCAGGAAGCAAAGGGTAATGGTTGATGGGTGCTTTTGTGACTGGAAGGCTGTTTCCAGTGGGGTTCCGCAGGGCTCAGTACTGGATCGCTTGCTTTTTGTGGTATATATCAATGATTTAGACTTGAATGTACGGAATATGATTAAGAAGTTTGCCGATGATACAAAAATTGGCCGTGTGGTTGATAATGAAGAAGAAAGCTGTAGACTGCAGGAAGATATGAATGAACTGGTCAGGTGGGCAGAACATGACAAATGGAATTCAATCCGGAGAAGTGTGAGGTAATGCATTTTGGGAGCGCTAACAAGTCAAGGGAATACACATTAAATGGTAGGACACTGAAAAGGGACAAAGGGACCTTGGAGTGCATGTCCACAGATTCCTGAAGTAGCAGGCCAGGTAGATAAGGTGGTTAAGAAGGCATACAGAATACTTGCTTTTATTAGCCGAGGCACAGAATACAAGCACAGGGAGGTTTTGCTTGAACTGTATAAAACACTAGTTAGGCCACAGCTAGAGTAATGCGTGCAGTTCTGGTCACCACATTACAGGAAAGATGTGATTGCACTAGAGAGGGTACTGAGAAGATTTACGAGGACGTTGCCTGGATGGGAAAATTTTAGCTATGAGGAAAGATTGGATAGGCTGGGTTTGTTTTCTTTGCAACATAGGAGGCTGATGGGAGTCCTTATTGAGGTGTATAAAATTATGAGGGGCCGAGATAGAGTGGATAGTATGGAATCATTTCCCTTAGCAGAGGGGTCAACAACTAAGGGACATAGATTTAAAGTAATTACTAGGAGGTTTAGAGGGGATATGACGGGAAGTTTCTTCATGCAGAGGGTTGTGGGGTTCTGGAACTCACTGCCTGAAGGTGTGGTAGAGGCAGAAATCTTCACCACATTTAAAAAGTTTTTTTTAATTTCAAAATATACTTTATTCATATAAGAATTTGCACAATACATTCGAAAGCAGTTCAGTACATTTGGATATGGTCAGCAATTCCATACATTACATTTGGATGCTGACTGCAGTTCCGTTCAATACATTTCTTTACTTTACATTTCAAGGTACAATTCATACAATCCAGGATACATTGTGGTACGTTCATCAAGTTACATTACGTGTGTCACCATACGGTGCACAGTGAGGGTACAGTTACATTTGTTTCCAACATGCATTACGCAACAGAACTTGCATTATACATGGCACTACACAGGTGTTTGCAGATCATGGTGCTCTATGGATACAAAAGGTTTACCATTGCAGCCCGAGGGGAGTTTTATACAGATTCCATCCCCTGGGTTTACCGTGGCGGAAGGGCTTTAAACTGTGGCCCTTCCCTTTGCGGCGACTGCACCAATTTTCAGTGCGTCTCTCAGCACGTAATCCTGGATCTTGGATTGCGCCAGTCTGCAACACGCAGACGTGGTCATCTCCTTGCTCTGGAAGACCAGCAAGTTTCGGCAAGACCAAAGTGCGTCTTTCATCGAGTTGATGGCCCTCCAGCAGCAGGTGATGTCAGTCTCGGTGT
Source organism: Pristiophorus japonicus (assembly GCF_044704955.1). Lineage (NCBI taxonomy): Eukaryota > Metazoa > Chordata > Chondrichthyes > Pristiophoridae > Pristiophorus > Pristiophorus japonicus. The sequence goes on along the minus strand of NW_027250648.1, from coordinate 1,523,550 downwards.
GTGTCCCTGGGAACAGCCCGTAGAGCACAGAGTCCTGTGTTACGGAGCTACTCGGGATGAACCTCGACAGCAACCACTGCATCTCTTTCCAGACCTGCCTTGCGAAGGGGCAATCCTGAAGGAGGTGGGTGACAGTCTCGTCCGCCCCGCAGCCGACTCGGGGGCACCGTGCCGTGCTGCTGAGACGCCGGCTGTGCATGAACGCTCTGACGGGTAGGGCCCTCCTCACCGCCAACCAAGCTACATCTTGGTGCTTGTGTGAAAGCTCTGGCGATGAGATGTTCTGCCAAACGAGTTCGACAGTCCGCTCAGGGAACCACCCGACAGGGTCCACCCTCTCCTTCTTTCGTAGGGCGTCCAGGACCTTACGTGCTGACCACTGTTTTATGGCTTTGTGGTTAAAAGGGTTTTTTTGTGAAAAACTTTTCCACGAAGGACAGGTGGACAGGCATGGTCCAGCTGGTGGGGGCATTTCGCGGCAGCCTGGCCAGACCCATCCTTCGCAACACCGGGGACAGGTAGATCCTCAGCACGTAGTGACACTTGGTGTTTGCGTACCGGGGGTCTGTGCACAGCTTAATGCAGCCGCACACAAAGGTGGCCATCAGGATGAGGGCCACGTTCGGAACATCCTTTCCTCCACTGTCCAGAGATTTATACATTGTGTCTCTGTGGACACGGTCCATTGTGGACCTCCAGACAAAGTGGAAGACGGCCCGGGTGACTGCCGCGGCACAGGAGCGAGAGATGGGCCAGACCTGTGCCACGTGCAGCAGCCCCGAGAGCACCTCACTCCTGATGACCAGGTTCTTTCCTGCCATGGAGAGGGAGCACAGCTTCCACCATCCCAGTTTTTGCTTCACTTTGGCGATACGCTCTTCCCAGTTTTTGGCGCACGCCCCGTCCGCTCCGAACCATATTCCCAACATCTTCAGGTAATCTGGCTTAACGGTCGGCCCAGTTGCCAAAGAGCATGGCCTCGCTCTTGCTGCGATTGACCTTCGCTCCTGAGGCCAGATCAAACTGGTCGCAGATTGTGAGCAATCTGCGGACCGACTGCGGATTCGAGCAAAAGGTGGCTACGTCGTCCATGTATAGGGAGGTCTTGACCTGAGCGCCTCTGCTGCCTGGGATCGTCACCCCTCTAATGCCCGCATCCTTCCTGATGGACTCGGCAAAGGGCTCGATACAACACACAAACAAGAGAGACGAGAGAGGACAGCCTTGCCTGACTCCAGATCTGATCGGAAAGCTTTCAGTTTCCCACCCGTTGATTAGAACTGCACGACTGATGTCTGTGTAGAGCAGTTGGATCCAATTGCGGATACCCTCCCCAAACCCCATTTTGGAGAGCACGTCCATCAGGTACGTGTGCGATATCCTGTCAAAGGCCTTCTCCTGGTCTAAGCTGATTAAGCAGGTGTCCACCCTCCTGTCCCGCACGTAGGCGATCGTATCCCTGAGTAGCGCCAGGCTATCAGAGATCTTCCTGCCGGGGACAGCGCATGTCTGGTCCGGGTGAATCACCAGCTCAAGAGCAGACTTGACCCTGTTGGCGATGACCTTTGACAGGATCTTGTAGTCCACATTGAGCAGCGAAATGGGCCGCCAGTTTTTGATTTCCTCCCTCTCCCCCTTCTGCTTGTAGATGAGGGTGATGATGCCTTTCCTCATTGATTCTGACATACTACCAGCCAGAAGCATACCCCCGTACACTTCCAGCAGGTCTGGGCCCATCCAGTCCCACAGAGCGAATACAACTCGACCGGTAAGCCGTCGCTTCCGGGAGTTTTAATCGTCGCAAGGGACCGGACGGTCTTTGTCATCTTGTCCAGAGTTAGCGGGTGGTCCAGACTCTCCTGCTCACTGTCGTCTCGGACCTCCGAAATAGACGACAGGAACGACTGGGAGGCCGCGCGGTCTGTGGGCTTGACGTCGTACAGCCTGGCATAGAAGGATTTGCTGATCCTCAGCATGTCAGGCTGCGAAAACGTCACAGAACCGTCTTCTTCCTTTAGGCTGGTGATCACAGAGCTCCCCCTGTGTACCTTTTGGAAGAAGAAACGCGAACACGTCTCATCCTGCTCGACGGAGCGGACTCTGGAGCGGAAAATGATTTTGGAGGACTCTGAGGCAAAGAGCGAGGCTTGCTGGCCCTTCACCTCTTCGAGTTCCTCCGTGACATCGACCCCCATCGACTGCAGCAGGAGCAGGTTTTGCATGCTCTTCTGGAGTTGGGACAATTCCCTCTGTCTCCCTCTCACCTCCTGAACACCTTTGAGGATGAAGAACCTCTTGATGTTTGTCTTGATTGTTTCCCACCAGTGCATCGGGGAATCGCAGAGGGGTTTTACGGTTCTCCAACCTTTGTAATCCCTCTCGAGTTCCTCCACGTTTTCCGGAGTCAACAGTTTCACGTTCAGCTTCCATATCCCTCTGCCAACTTTCTGGTTTTCCTGTGGGCGACAGTCGGCCAGTAGGAGGCAGTGGTCAGAGAAGAACACCGGCGTGACGTCGGTGGATCTGACCTTGAGCCAGAGTACTGGGCAGAAATCACATCGCGTCAACACCTGCCTGCGACCACATTTAAAAAGTGCTTGGATGTGCACTTGAAATGGTGTAACCTACAGGGCTACGGAGCAAGACATGGAAAGTGGGATTCGTCTGGATAACCCTTTGTTGGTCAGCATGGACACGATGGGCCAAAATGGCCTCCTTCCGTGCTGTAAATTTCTATGATTATATGAAAGGAAATGCAGTGGATGTTTGATAAGATGCCGGGCAGGAGGCTTGTGATAAAATTAAGGTTCAGATATTAAAGGGAGTAAGGTAGCCTGGATAGCAAATTGGGCAAAGGGAAGAAAACAGAGAGTAGTGGTTAAGTTATTGGAGTCCAGAGGTCTGGGCTAATGATTCGGAGGGGTGAGTTAAAATCCCACTAAATAAATCTGGAATAAACAGCTAGTATCAGTAATGGTGACCATGAAACTATTGGATTGTCGTAAAAACCCATCTGGTTCACTAAAGGATACTTGGATGTGCACTTAAAGTGCCGTAACCTACAGGGCTACAGACCAAGAGCTGGAAAGTGGGATTAGGCTGGATAGCTCTTGGTCGGCCAGCGCGGACACGATGGCCCGAAATGACCACCTTCCGTGCTGTAAATTTGTATGATTCTATGAAGGCGCTGACTCTGGCTAAGTTCAGTTCTACACTCACTGGTTCCCCTCTCGCTCCTCCCCTGAAGGTGCTAACTCTGGCTGGGTTCAGTTCTACAGTCACCAGTCCAATATATGACCCATGTGCCCAATGCACAAGTGTAAGTCCTATGGGGACCTGACCCCCCCGGCCCCTGTGGGGAATAGAGTCATAGAAATTTACAGCATGGAAGGAGGCAATTTAGGTCCATCATGTCCATGCAGGCCAACAAAGAGCTATCCAGCCGAATCCCACTTTCCAGCACTAGGTCCGTAGCTCTGTAGATTACGGCACTTCAAGTGCACAACCAAGTAGGTTAAATGTGGTGAGGGTTTCTGCCTCTACCACCCTTTCGGGCAGTGAGTTCCAGACCCCCAACACCGTCTGGGTGAAAAAATTTCCCCTCAAATCCTCTCCAAACCTTCTACCAATTAATTTAAATCTATGCCTCCTGGTTGTTGACCCCCCGGCTAAAGGAAATTGGTCCTTCCTATCCACTCTATCTGGGCCCCATGTCATTTTATACACTTCAATAAGATCTCTCCTCAGTCTCCTCTGTTCCAAAGAAAACAACACCAGCCTATCCAATCTTTCCACATAGCTAAAATTCTCCAGTCCTGGCAACATCCTTGTAAATCTCCTCTGTACCATCTCAACAACAACATATTTTATTTATATAGTGCCTTTAACATAGTAAAATGTCCCAAGCAGAGTTACAAGGCAAAATAGATAAATTTGACACGACGCCACGTAAGAAACTACAGCAGATGACCAAAAGCTTGGTTAAAGAGGTATGTTTTAAGGAGCGTCGTAAAGGTGGAAAGAAAGGTAGAGAGGCGGAGAGGTTCAGGGAGGGAGTTCCAGAGTTAGGGCCCAAACATCTGAAGGCACGGCCACCAATGGTTGAGCAGTTATAATGAGGGCAGAATTTGAGGAGCACAGACATCTCGAGGGGTTGTGGGGCTGGAGGTGATTACAGAGATAGGGAAGGGTGAGGGCCATGGAGGAATTTGTAAACAAGGATGAGAATTTTGAAATTGAGGCTTTGCTTAACCAGGAGCCAATGTAGGTCAGCGAGCACAGTGGTAATGGGTAATGGGCGAGCGGGACAGGCTGCCAAGTTTTGTGTGACCTCAAGTTTGCGTAGTGTAGAATGTGGGGAGGCCAGCCAGGAGTGAGTTGGAGTAGTCAAGTCTAGAGGTAACAAAGGCATGGATGAGGGTTTCAGCAGCAGAAGAGCTGAGGCAGGGGCGGAGGCAGGCAATGTTATGGAGGTGGAAAAAGGCGGTTTTAGTTATGCCGTGGATATGTGGCCGGAATTTTAAAAAGGATCAAATATGACGCCTAGGTTGGGAACAGTCTGGTTCAGCCTCAGACAGATCTTAGGGAGCGGGGTGGAGTCAGTGGTTAGGGAACGCAGTTTGTGACGGGAACAAAGACAATGGCTTCGGTCTCCCCAATATTTAATTGGAGAAAATGTCTTCTCATTCAATACTGGATGTTGGACAAGCAGTCTGACAATTTAGAGACTGTGGAGAGGTTGAGAGAAGTGGTGGAGAGGGAGAGCTGGGTGTCATCAGCGAACATGTGGAAACTCTCTAGTGCAATCACGTCTTTCCTGTAATGTGGTGACCAGAACTGCATGCAGTACTCCAGCTGAGGCCTAACCAGTGTGTTATACAGTTCAAGCATAACTTCCCTGCTCCTTTGATAATTTCAAAATATACTTTATTCATATAAAAATTTGCACAATACAGTGGAAAGCAGTTCAGTACATTTGGATGCTGACTGCAGTTCCGTTCAATACATTTCTTTACTTTGCATTTCAAGCTACGATTCATACAATCCAGGATACATTGTGGTCCGTTCATCAAGTTACATTACATGTGTCACCATACGGTACACAGTGAGGGTACAGTTACATTTGTTTCCAACATGCATTACGCAACAGAACTTGCATTATACATGGCACTACATAGGTGTTTGCAGATCATGGTGCTCTATGGTTTACCAGCCCGAGGGGAGTTTTATATTGTTCCATCCCCTGGGTTTACCGTGGCAGAAGGGCTTTAAACTGTGGCCCTTCCCTTTGCGGCGACTGCACCAATTTTCAGTGCGTCCCTCAGCACGTAGTCCTGGATCTTGGATTGCGCCAGTCTGCAACACGCAGACGTGGACATCTCCTTGCTCTGGAAGACCAGCAAGTTTTGGCAAGACCAAAGTGCGTCTTTGACCAAGTTGATGGCCCTCCAGCAGCAGGTGATGTCTGTCTCGGTGTGTGTCCCTGGGAACAGCCCGTAGAGCACAGAGTCCTGTGTTACGGAGCTGCTCGGGATCAACCTCGACAGCAACCACTGCATCTCTTTCCAGACCTGCCTTGCAAAGGCGCAATCCTGAAGGAGATGGGTGACAGTCTCGTCCGCCCCGCAGCCGACTCGGGGGCACCGTGCCGTGTTGCTGAGACGCCGGCTGTGCCTGAACGCTCTGACGGGTAGGGCCCTCCTCACCGCCAACCAAGCTACATCTTGGTGCTTGTGTGAAAGCTCTGGCGATGAGACGTTCTGCCAAACAAGTTCGACAATCTGCTCAGGGAACCACCCGACAGGGTCCACCCTCTCCTTCTTTCGTAGGGCGTCCAGGACCTTACGTGCTGACCACTGTTTTATGGCTTTGTGGTCAAAGGGGTTTTTTGTGAAAAACTTTTCCACGAAGGACAGGTGGACAGGCATGGTCCAGCTGGTGGGGGCGTTTCGCGGCTGCGTGGCCAGACCCATCCTTCGCAACACCGGGGACAGGTAGAACCTCAGCACGTAGTGACACTTGGTGTTTGCGTACCGGGGGTCTGTGCACAGCTTGATGCAGCCGCACACAAAGGTGGCCATCAGGATGAGGGCCACGTTCGGAACATCCTTTCCTCCACTGTCCAGAGATTTATACATTGTGTCTCTGTGGACACGTTCCATTTTGGACCTCCAGACAAAGTGGAAGACGGCCCGGGTGACTGCCGCGGCACAGGAGCGAGAGATGGGCCAGACCTGTGGCACGTGCAACAACCCCGAGAGCACCTCACTCCTGATGACCAGGTTCTTTCCTGCCATGGAGAGGAAGCGCAGCTTCCACCATCCCAGTTTTTGCTTCACTTTGGCGATACGCTCTTCCCAGTTTTTGGCGCACGCCCCGTCCGCTCCGAACCATATTCCCAACACCTTCAGGTAATCTGCCTTAACGGTGAAGGGAATAAAGGATCGGTCGGCCCAGTTGCCAAAGAGCATGGCCTCGCTCTTGCTGCGATTGACCTTTGCTCCCGAGGCCAGTTCAAACTGGTCGCAGATTGTGAGCAATCTGCGGATCCGAGCAAAAGATGGCTACGTCGTCCACGTACAGGGAGGTCTTGACCTGAGCGCCTCCGCGTCACCCCTCTAATGCCCGCGTCCTTCATGATGGACCCAGCAAAGGACTCGATAGTAAGGGGAAAAAGTCACTGGTGGGTGTAGTTTATAGGCCCCCAAATAATAACTTCACGGTGGGGCGGGCAATAATCAAGGGAATAATGGAGGCATGTGAAAAAGGAATGGCAGTAATCATGGGGGATTTTAACCTACATATCGATTGGTCAAATCAAATCGCACGTGGTAGCCTTGAGGAGGAATTCATAGAATGCATACGGGATTGTTTCTTGGAACAGCATGTTACAGAACCTACAAGGGAGCAAGCTATCTTAGATCTGGTCCTGTGTAATGAGACAGGAATAATAAATGATCTCCAAGTAAAAGATCCTCTCGGAATGAGTGATCACAGTATGGTTGAATTTGTAATACAGATTGAGGGTGAGGAAGTAGTGTCTCAAACATGCATACTATGCTTAAACAAAGGGGACTACAGTTGGATGAGGGCAGAGTTGGCTAAAGTAGACTGGGAACACAGACTAAACGGTGGCACAATTGAGGAACAGTGGAGGACTTTTAAGGAGCTCTTTCATAGTGCGCAACAAAAATATATTCCAGTGAAAAAGAAGGGCGGTAAGAGAAGGGATAACCAGCTGTGGATAACCAAGGAAATAAAAGAGAGTATCAAATTAAAAATAAAAAATCCACGTCCACACATGGAACAGTTTGTCCACGCTGCGATCTCCTTCCATGTGCGAAGGCCGATGATATTCAGGTCCTGATGAATGGGGAGACTCTGTCCGATCTCGACGTGAGGTTTGGTTTGAGCTTCCCGCCTGCAATTGTTCCACTTCTAACACCGTGTAAAACAAATAATTAAACAAGTTAATTGGATGTTTATTGCCACCAGGGAATATTAGTTAATCTTCGTTAACTTCTGTGGCTAACATGTGAATTCTTTTTGCCGATTAACGTATTTAATTGATCATCGTGGGGTTAAAAAACAAAAGGATCTCCGTGGCTCAATGCTTTGCTCAAAACATTATCCAACCTTCTTCTTGGGCTTTCATCGATCTTACTGTTCGGAAACAGGCCATTCAGCCCATCATGCTTGTGCTGGCTCTTTAATCTATCCAATTAGTCCCCCCCCCCCCACCCCCCGGCTCTTTCCCCATAGACCTGTCATTTGCAAATATCTTTTTGAATGTTACTATTGAAGCTGCCTTTCAGGCAGTGGATTCCATATCATCACAACTCGCTGCATGAACAAGAATTCTCCCCTCCCCTCTGGTTCATTTGCCAATCACCTTCAATCTGTGTGTGCACTGGTTACCAACCCTCCTGCCAAAGGAAACAATTTCTCCCGATCTACTCTATCCCGCAGAAAACACCGCGATTAAATCTCCCCTTAACCTTCTCTGGTCTAAGGAGAACAAGCCCAGCTTCTCTAGTCTCACCACATAACTGAAGTCCTTCAATTCCTGGTACTAATCTCCTCTGCACCCTCTCCTCAGAGCGAGTGTGGTTTGAATGTGGAACTGTCTGCTGCAAACCATTGTTACAACAGTCAACAAGGAGATTAGATAGTTATTTGAAAAGGAAGCACATTAAAGGATAAGTAGTGAGTATGAGAATGTTTCTGAAGACTTGAATTGGGACGCAACAGATTCCAAACCAGGCCTCACCTGAGGACTAAACAGGCATGAATGAAAGATCTAAGGATAAGGGGTAAGCCATTTAGGACCGAGATGAGGAGAAACTTCCTCACCCAGAGAGTGGTGAACCTGTGGAATTCTCTACCACAGAAAGTTGTTGAGGCCAATTCACTAAATATATTCAAAAGGAGTTAGATGAAGTCCTTACTACTAGGGGGATCAAGGGGTATGGCGAGAAAGCAGGAATGGGGTACTGAAGTTGCATGTTCAGCCATGGACTCATTGAATGGCGGTGCAGGCTCGAAGGGCCGAATGGCCTACTCCTGCACCTATTTTCTATGTTTCTATGAAAGAACTCACGTTTCTATAGCACCTTTCATGACCTCAGACCATCCCAGTGTGTCAGCTGTGGTTTAGTGGGTAGCACTCACGCCTCTGCTAAAATCACTAAAACAGATTATCTGGTCATTATCATATTGCTGGTCATTATTATATTGCTGTGTGCAAATTGACTGGCTCATTTCCTACATTACAACAGTGCCGACATTTAAAACTCCTTCATTGGCTGTAAATCATTTTGGAACATCCGGAGCTCATGAAAGGCACGAAATCAAATCGCTTTGCAGCCAACAAAGGACTTAACATTTCGTCGCTGTTATAATGTAGGAACAAGGGGTCACTGAATAACTTTCAGCAACAGGAAATGCAGCTGATTTGCTCAGGATCAGCAGGATTGCGTCCAGAAGGAGCAGCTCAACCGCTGTCCCGGTTCAGTCACCACAGCTCAGACGAGTTGAAAGGGACCCCGGGCCCTTCGTGAGGGGAATTTTGAAAGAGAGGTGCAGAATATATTTCAAAGCAAGCGTCGCTGTCCCATTAACAACATGCCTGAGGAGCAGCAGTCCACCACGGTACTTCTGCATTATTGCCCCAGTGCCAACCCACTCCCCTCCACAGTCAATCTGCTCACAGCCTTCCCTCACTCCCCGGAAATATGTACAATTGTATAGCTGGTTAGTGTTTGAATCCCAGGGAATCACAGTCACCACCATGCTGGCCTTGCTCACCGCCCTGGGTACCATCACTCTTCCCCTGCACACCGTCTGGGTTATTGACCATGGAGGCTCACAATCTGCAATGTGCTGCCTGGAAGGGCGGTCATCATCATCATAGGCAGTACCTGAGGGGAGTGAACAGTCCAATACGGGAATTACAGTCTCTGTCACAGGTGGGACAGACAGTGGTTGAAGGAAAGGGTGAGTGGGGAGTCTGGTTTGCCGCACGCTCCTTTCGCTGCCTGCAATTGCTCTCGGCGACGAGACTCGAGGTGCTCCGTGTCTTTGGCCAGGGATTCCTAGGTGTCAGTGGGGATGTTGCACTTTATCAAGGGTGCCCTTGAAGCGTTTCCTCTGCCCACCTGGGCCTCGTTTGCTGTGTAGGAGTTCCAAGTAGAGCCCTTGCTTGGGGACTCTCGTATCAGGCATGCAGACGATGTGGTCCGCCCAGCTAAGTTGGTCGAGTGTGTCGGTGCTTGGGGATGTTGGCCTGATCGAGAACACTGACGTTGGTGCGTCTATCCTTCCCAGTGGATTTGCAGGATCTTGCAGAGGCAGCGTTAGTGGTATTTCTCTAGTGCTTTGAGGTGCCTACTGTATATGGTCCACGTCTCTGAGCCATATAGGAGGGCGGGAATCACTACAGCCCTGTAGACCATAAACTTGGTGCCATATTTGAGGTCCTGGTCTTCAAACACTCTCTTCCTCAGGTGACGAATGATTGCACTGGCATATTGGAGGCAGTGTTGGACCTCGTTGTCGATGTCTGCCCTTGCTGATAGTAGGCTTCTGAGGTATGGAAAATGGTTCACGTTGTCCAAGGTCGCACTGTCAGATTGGTGGAGGATCTTTGTCTTACAGATGTTTAGTGTAAGGCCCATGCTTGCGTACGCCTCAGTGAAGATGTTGATATAAGAACATAAGAATTAGGAACAGGAGTAGGCCATACTGCCCCTCGAGCCTGCTCCGTCATTCAATAAGATCATGGCTGATCTGATCTTGACCTCAACTCCACTTCCCTGCCCGCTCCCCATAACCCTTTACTCCCTTATTGCTCAAAAATCTGTCGACCTTCACCTTAAATATATTCAATGACCCAGCCTCCACAACTCTCTGAGGCAGAGAATTTCCACAGATTTACAACCCTCTGAGAGAAGAAATTTCTCCTCATCTCAGTTTTAAAAGGGCGGCCCCTTATTCCGAGACTATGTCCCCTAGTTTTAGTTTCCCCTCTGAGTGGAAATATCCTCTCTGCATCCACCTTGTCAAGCCCCCTCATTATCTTATATGTTTCAATAAGATCACCTCTCATTCTTCTGAACTCCAATGTGTATAAGCCCGACCTACTTAACCTATTCTCATAACTCAACCCCCTCATCTCCGGAATCAACCTAGTGAACGATGGCTTGGAGTTCGGCCTCTGAATCTGCGCAGACACAAGCATCGTCCGCGTACTATAGTTCAATGACAGAGGACGGGAAGACCTTGGATCTAGCCTGGAGACGGCGAAGGTTGAACAGGTTTCCATTGGTTCTATAGTTTACTTCCACTCCAGCAGGGAGCTTGTTGACTGTGAGGTGGAACATTGCAGAGAGTAAGATCGAGAAGAGCATTGGCGCGATGACGCAGCCCTGCTTGACCCCGGTCCGGACGTGGTTTGGGTCTGTGGTGGATCCGTTCGTCAGGATCATGGCTTGCATATCGCCGTGGAGCAGGCGGAGGATGGTGATAAACTTTTGGGGGCAACCGAAACAGAGGACGATGCTCCATAGTCCCTCACGGTTGACAGTGTCAAAGGCTTTTGTAAGTCAAAGAAAGCCATGTACAAGGGTTGGTGCTGTTCCCTGCATTTCTCTTGTAGTTGTTGCATGGTGAAGATCATGTCCGTTGTACCCCTTAATGGACGGAATCCGCATTGCAACTCTGGGAGGAGCTCTTCAGCCACAGGGAGAAGACAGTTGAGGAGGATTTTAGCGATGACTTTCCCACGGGCCGACAGCAGGGAGATTCCTCTGTAGTTACCGCAGTCGGACTTGTCCCTTTTTTAAAGATGGTCACGATTACGGCATAAGAACGTAAGAAATAGGAGCAGGAGTAGGCCATACGGCCCCTCGAGCCTGCTCCGCCATTTAATACGATCGTGGCTGATCCGATCATGGACTCAGGTCTACCTCCCTGCCCGCTCCCTATAACCCCTTATTCCCTTATCAGTTTAGAAACAGTCTTTCTCTGTCTTAAATTTATTCAATGACCCAGCTTCCACAGCTCTCTGAGGCAGCAAATTCCACAGATTTACTAAATGAGCGGGCCGTTATTCCAGGATTATGCTCCCGAGTTCTAATTTCCCCCATCAGTGGAAACATCCTCTCTGCATCCACCTTGTCAAGCCCCCTCATAATCTTATACGTTTCGATGCGATCACCTCTCATTCTTCTGAACTCCAATGAGTAGAGGCCCAACCGACTCAACCTTTCCTCATAAGTCAACCCCCTCATCCCCGGAATCAACCTAGTGAACCTTCTCTGAACTGCCTCCAAAACAAGTATATGCTTTCTTAAATATAGAATCCAAAATTGTACACATTATTCCAAGTGTGGCCTCACCACCCTGTACAACTTTAGCAAGACTTCCTTGCTTTTATACTCCATCCCCTTTGTAATAAAGGCCAAGATTCCATTGGCCTTCCTGATCAGTTGCTGTACCTGCATACTAACCTTCTGTGTTTCATGCATCAGGATGCCCAAGTCCTGCTGTACTGCAGCACTTTGCAATTTTTCTCCATTTAAATAATAACTTGCTCTTTGATTTTTTTCTGCCAAAGTACATAACCTCACACTTTCCTACATTATACTCCATCTGCCAAATTTTTGCCCACTCAATTAGCCTGTCTTTGTCCTTTTGCAGATTTTTTGTGTCCTCCTCACACATTGCTTTTCCTCCCATCTTTGTTTCATCAGCAAACTTGGCTACATTACACTCTGTCCCTTCTTCCAAATCATTAATATAGATTGTAAATAGTTGGGGTCCCAGCACTGATCCCTGCGGCACCCCACTAGTTACTGATTGCCAACCCGAGATTGAACCATTTATCCCGACTCTCTGTTTTCTGTTAGTTAGCGAATCCTCTATCCATGCTAATATATATATTACCCCTAACCCTGTGAACGTTTATCTTGTGCAGTAACCTTTTATGTGGCACCTTGTCAAATGCCTTCTGGAAGTCCAAATATATCTCATCCACTGGTTCCCCTTTATCCACCCTGTTCGTTACATCCTGAAAGAATTCCAGCAAATTTGTCAAACATGACTTCCCTTTCACAAATCCATGCTGACTCTGCCTGACTGAATTATGCTTTTCCAAATGTTTCTTTAATAATGGACTCCAACATTTTCCCAACCACAGATGTTACGCCAACTGGTCTATAGTTTCCTGCTTTTTGTCTGCCTCATTTTTTAAATAGGGGCATTACATTTGCAGTTTTCCAATCTGAAGGGACCTCCCCAGAATCCAGGGAATTTTGGTAAATTACAACCAATGTATCCACTATCCCTGCCGCTACTTCTCTTAAGACCCTAGGATGCAAGCTATCAGGTCCAGGGGATTTATCTGCCTTTTGTCCATTATCTTACTGAGTACCTTAGTGATTGTGATTGTGTTAAGTTCCTCCCCTCCCATAGCCCCTTGACTATCCACTGCGGGCAGAGGAAACGTTACAAGGACACCCTCAAAGCCTCCCTGATACAGTGCGACATCCCCATTGACACCTGGGAGTCCTTGGCCATAGACCGCTCTAAGTGGAGGAAGTGCATCCGGGAGGGCGCTGAGCACCTTGAGTATCGTCGCCGAGAGCATACAGAAATCAAGCGCAGGCAGCGGAAGGAACGTGCGGCAAACCAGGCTCCCCACCCACCCTTTCCTTCAATGACTATCTGTCCCACTTGTGACAGAAACTGTTGTTCTCGTATTGGACTGTACAGCCACCTAAGAACTCATGCTAGGAGTGGAAGCAAGTCTTCCTCGATCCCGAGGGACGGCCTATGATGATGATGATGATGATGATGATTGTTAGTGTCCTCTACCGTAAAGACTGATACAAAATATTTGTTCAGAGTTTTTGCCATCTCCATGTTCCCCATCACTAATTCCCTGGTCACGTCCTCTAAGGGACCAACATTTACTTCAGCCACTCTTTTCCTTTTTATATACCTATAGAAACTCTTGCTATCTGTTTTTATATTTTATGCTAGTTGGTTTCATAGTCTATCTCCCCTTTGTTAATCATTTTTTTAGTCATTCTTTGCTGGCTTTTAAAAGCTTCCCAATCTTCTGTTCTCCCACTAGTTTTGGCCACTTTGTATGCCCTTGTTTTTAATTGGATACCATCCTTTATTTCTTTAGTTAGCCATGGATGCTACTTACACCCTTTCATCCTCACTGGAATATATTTTTCTTGAGAGTTATGAAATATCTCCTTAAATGTACACCACTGTTCATCAACCGTCCTACACTTTAATCTATTTTCCCAGTCCACTTTAGCCAACTCTGCCCTCATACCTTTGTAGTCTCCTTTATTTAAGCTTAGTACGCTGGTTAGAGATCCAACTTTCTCACCCTCCATCTGAATTTGAAATTCAATCATGCTATGATCACTCATTCCAAGGGGATGCAAAACAGGTTGGCCTGCCCGCACATGGCTCTCGCCACACCTGCAGAACCGCTTCCCGCCCCTCCCCTTCCGCTCCCTGATTGGTCGGGGACGATCTCGGCAGCTGTGTGGCCTGGTCCCGGCACGTGACTGTAGCCCCGCACTCCGATTGGTTGGAGGACGAGCCGTCAACTGCCACAGTGGTCCCGCTTCCGACCCTCCCATTGGTCGAAGCTCAGGTCAATTAAACTGTGCCCCGCCCCCGAGAGCAGCGAGTGGGAACGGCGTGGGGGGGGAAGCCGCGCATCAGGTCAACGTTTGTGTTCATTGGTGAGCAGCCGCTTCCCCCCCCCCCCACTCCCAGCCCCAGAGCCCGCACCCCGGGCCCCTCACCTCCCCTCCCCCCGGGCCCCGAGAGCTCACGGGGCCCTCAGCCACTCGGCCCTGCCCAGCAGCCAGCTTACGGCGGAGGCTGAGCCGGGCGAGCTGGCTGCCAAGTCAGCAGTGCGGGGAAAGACTTTCATTTCTATAGCGCCTTTCACGCCCAACCGACGTCACAAAGCGTTTTACAGCCAATGAAGTCACCATAGGCAGTCCCTCGGAATCGAGGAAGAGTTGCTTCCACTCTAAAAATGAGTTCTGAGGTGGCTGTACAGTCCAATGCAGGAATTACAGTCTCTATCACAGGTGGGACAGACAGTGGTTGGGGGAAAGGGAGGGTGGGGAGTCTGGTTTGCCGCACGCTCCTTCCGCTGCCTGCGCCTGTTTTCTACCCGCTCTCGGCGACGAGACTCGAGGTGCTCAGCGCCCTCCCGGATGCTTCAATTAATGCGGTCTTTGGCCAGGGACTCCCAGGTGCTGGTGGGGATGTTGTATTTTATCAAGGAGGCTTTCAGGGTGACCTTGAAATGTTTCCTCTGCCCATCATGGGCTCGCTTGCCTTGGAGGAGTTCTGAGCAGAGCGCTTGCTTTGGGAGTCTTGTGTCAAGCATGCGAATAATGTGGCCTGCCCAGCGGAGCTGGTCGAGTGTGGTCGGTGCTTCGATGCTGGGGATGTTGGACTGATCGAAAACACTGACGTGGTGCGTCTGTCCTCCCACAGGATTTGCAGGATCTTCCTGCAACATCGCTGGTGGTAATTCTCCAGCAATTTGAGATGTCTACTGTATATGGTATGCTTTTGAACTGTAATCACTGTTGTAATCTAGGAAACATGGCAGCTAATTTGCACACAGCAAGCTCCCACATAGCAATGTGATAATGACCAGATAATTTGTTTTTGTTATGTTGTTTGAGGGATTGGCCAGGACACCGGGGAGAATATAAGAACATAAGAAATAGGAGCATGGATATATCCTTCCTTAAATACAGAGACCAAAACTGTACGCAGTTCTCCAGGTGTGGCCTCACCAATACCTTATTCAGTTGTAGCAGGACTTCTCTGCTTTTATACTCCATCTCCCTTGCAATAAAGGCCAACATTCCATTTGCCTTCCTGATCACTTGCTGTACCTACATACTAACTTTATATTTCATGCACAAGGACCCCCAGGTCTCTCTGTACTGCAGCACGTTGCAATTTTTCTCCATTTGAATTATAATTAGCTTTTCTATTATTTGTGCCCCAGTGGATAACTTCACATTTTCCCACATTATACTCCATCTGCCAAATTTTCACCCATTCACTTAGCCTATGATATCCATTTGCAGATCTTTTGTGTCCTCATCACAATTTGCTTTCCCACCCATCTTTACATCATCAGTAAACTTGGCTACGTTACAATTGGTCCCTTCATCCAAGTCATTAATATAGATTGTAAGTAGTTGAGGACCAGCACCGATCCCTGCGGCACCCCAGCAGTCACTGTTTGCCAACCGGAAAATGACCCATTTATCCTGACACTCTATTTTCTGTTAGTTAGCCAATCCCCTAGCTATGCTAATATATTACCTCCAGCCCCGTGGGCTTTTATCTTGTGCAGTAACCTCTTATGTGGCACCTTATCGAATGCCTTCTAGAAATCCAAATACACCACATCCACTGGTTCCCCCTTATCCACCCTGTTCGTTACATCCTCAAAGAACTCCAGCAAATTTGTCAAACATGCTTTCCCTTTCATAAAACCATGCTGACTCTGCCTGACTGAATTTTGCTTTTCCAAATGTCCTGCTACTGCTTCCTTAATAATGGACCCCAACATTTTCCCAACGACAGATGTTAGGCTAACTGGTCTATAGTTTCCTGCTTTTTGTCTGCCTCCTTTTTTAAATAGCGGCGTTACATTTGCGGTTGTCCAATCTGCTGGTATTGCCCCAGGGAATTTTGGGAGATTACAACCAATATCTCTGCAGCCACTTCTCTTAAGACCCTAGGATATAAGGCATCAGGTCCTGGGGACTTATCCGCCTTTAGTCCCATTATTTTACCTAGAACTACTTCATTAGTGATAGTGATTGTATTAAGTTCCTCCCTACCTATAGCCCTTTGATTATCCACGATTGGGATGTGTTTAGTGTCTTCTACCGTGAAATCTGATACAAAATATTTGTTCAACGTCTCTGCCATTTCCCTGTTCCCCATTATTACAGTGGTGGATTGGGTGCCAATCAAGCGGGCTGCTCTAACCTAGATGGCGTCGAGCTTATTAAGTGTTGTTCAAGCTACACTCATCCAGGCTGCTGTGTTTGCTATGTTACAACAGTGACTATACTTCAAAAGTACTCCGCTGGTTGTAAAGTGCTATGCGACGTCCTGAGGTTGTGAAACATGCTGTTAAAATGCAAAAGCAAAATACTGTGGTTGCTGGAATCTGAAATAAAAACCAAAAATGCTGGAAGTCTCAGCGGGTCAGTCAGTTCTGATGAAGGGTCATCGATCTGAAATGTTAACTCTGTTTCTCCACAGACGCTGCATAACCCGCTGAGATTTCCAGCATTTTCTGTATAAATGCAAGAATTCTTTCTTTCACAGAATACATAAGCTTATAGTGCGTGTACCCAGCTATATACTGCCGCTCCGACAGTGCAGCGCTCCCTCAGTATTGCTCTTCTGACAGTGCAACACTCAGTTAGGATCGCCACTCCGACAGTGCTGCACTCCCTCAGTACCACCTCTCCGACAGTTCAGCTTAAGGGGATGTGCATGAGGAGTGATAGTGGAGGGTTGGAGGAGATTACAGAGATAGGGAGGGGCAATGCCATGGAAGGATTAGAAAACAAGGCAAAAATTGCAGGGCTATGGGGGAAAGGGGGGCGGGGTACAGGGAGTGGGACTAATTGGATAGCTCTTTCGAAGAGGTATGATGGCCTTCTTACTATGCCGTAAATTCTATGATGAGCTCAACACAGTTGAGTCACATTTCTCAGCTAGTTTATTGCAGACGTTAACCCCGGGTTGCCATCTGTATTAAAACAGCAGACAGGACAATTTCATAGAAACACTTAATGCCACCAAAAGGAAATTCCAGCACTATTTCTAGGGCTACTTCCTTAAGTACTCTGGGATGCAGACTATCAGGCCCTGGGGATTTATCGGCCTTCAATCCCATCAATTTCCCTAACACAATTTCCCACCTAATAATGATTTCCTTCAGTTTTCCTCCTCCTCACTAGACCCTCGGTCCCCTAGTATTTCTGGAAGGTTATTTGTGTCTTCCTTCGTGAAGATAGAACCAAAGTATTTGTTTAACTGGTCCGCCATTTCTTTGTTCCCCATTATAAATTCACCTGAGTCTGACTGCAAGGGAACTACGTTTGTTTTCACTAATCTTTTTCTCTTCACCTATCTATAGAAGCTTTTGCAGTCAGTTTTTATGTTCCCAGCAAGCTTCCTCTCATACTCTAATTTCCCCCTCCTAATTAAACCCATTGTCCTCCTCTGCAGTATTACAAAATTCTCCCAGTCCTCAGGTTTGCTGCTTTTTCTGACCAATTTATATGCCTCTTCCTTGGATTTAACACTATCCTTAATTTCCCTTGTTAGCCACGGTTGAGCCACCTTCCCCATTTTATTTTTTACTCCAGACAGGGATGTACAATTTTTGAAGTTCATCCATGTGATCTTTAAATGTTTGCCATTGCCTATCCACCGTCAACCCTTTAAGTATCACTCGCCAGTCTATTCCAGCCAATTCACGTCTCATATCATCGAAGTTACCTTTCCTTAAGTTCAGGTCCCTAGTCTCTGAATTAACTGTGTCACTCTCCATCTTAATAAAGAATTCCACCATATTATGGTCACTCTTCCCCAAGGGGTCTAGCACAACAAGATTGTTAATTAGTCCTTTCTCATTACACATCACCCAGTCTAGGATGGCCAGCCCTCGAGTTGGTTCCTCGATATATTGGTCTAGAAAACCATTCCTAATACACTCCAGGAAATCCTCCTCTACCAAATTGCTAACAGTTTGGTTAGCCCAATCAATATGTAGATTAAAGTCACCCATGATAACTGCTGTACCTTTATTGCACGCATCCCTAATTTCTTGTTTGATGCTGTCCCCAACCTCACTACGACTGTTTGGTGGTCTGTACACAACTCCCACAAGCGTTTTCTGCCCTTTGGTATTCCGTAGCTCTACCCATACCGATTCCACATCATTCAAGCTAATGTCCTTCCTTACTATGACATTAATTTCCTCTTTAACCAGCAACGCCACCCCACCTCCTTTTCCTTTCTGTCTATCCTTCCTAAATGTTGAATACCCCTGGATGTTGAGTTCCCAGCCTTGGTCACCCTGGAGCCATGTCTCCGTGATGCCAATTACATCATATCCGTTAACTGCTATCTGTGCAGTTAATTCATCCACCTTATTCCGAATACTCCTCGCATTGAGGCACAGAGCCTTCAGGCTTGCCTTTTTAACACTCTTTGTCCCTTTAGAATTTTGCTGTAATGTGGCCCTTTTTGATTTTTGCCTTGGATTCCTCTACCCTCCACTTTTACTATTCTCCTTTCTATCTTTTGCTTCTGCCCCCATTTTATTTCCCTCTGTCTCCCTGCATAGGTTCCCATCCCCCTGCCATATTAGTTTAACCACTCCCCAACAGCACTAGCAAACACTCCCCCCTAGGACATTGTTTCCGGTCCTGCCCATGTGCAGACCGTCCGGTTTGTACTGGTCCCACTTCCCCCAGAACCGGTTCCAATGTCCCAGGAATTTGAATCCCTCCCTTCTGCATCACTCCTCAAGTCACATATTCATCTGAGCTATCCTGCGATTCCTACTCTGACTAGCACATGGCACTGGTAGCAATCCTGAGATTGCTACTTTTGAGGTCCTACTTTTTAATTTATCTCCTAACTCCCTAAATTCATCTTGTAGGACCTCATCCCGTTTTTTACCCATATCGTTGGTACCTATATGCACTACGACAACTGGCTGTTCACCCTCCCTCTTCAAATTGTCCTGCACCCGCTCTGAGACATCCTTGACCCTTGCACCAAAGAGGCAACATACCATCCTGGAGTCTCGGTTGCAGCTGCAGAAACGTCTATCTATTCCCCTTACAATCGAATCCCCTATCACTATAGCTCTTCCACTTTTTTTCCTGCCCTCCTGTGCAGCAGAGCCATCCACGGTGCCATGAACTTGGCTGCTGCTGTCTTCCCCTGAAGAGTCATCCCCCTCAACAGTTCCCTAAGCGGTGTATCTGTTTTGCAGAGGGATGACCGCAGAGGACCCCTGCACTACCTTCCTTACACTGCTCTTCCTGCTGGTCACCCATCCCCTATCTGGCTATGTACCGTTTACCTGTGGTGAGACCAACTCGCTAAATGTGCTATTCATGTCATCCTCAGCATTGCGGCAAACAGAGCTGGTGACTGAATCTACAATGTCTCCCGATAAATGCAGTGAGTGGCCGATAGTTCCATGATACAAATTACGTGCGTAAAAGCTATCTCCATCACATCGTCATCATCATCATCGGCAGTCCCTTGAATCGAGGATGACTTGCTTCCGCGTCAAAAAGTTTACAGATGTTTCAATGAAGGACCTGAAATTCCAGGTCCCGAACTACATCCTGAAAGGTGGAAGATGCCTGTGCATGGATTTTTTTAACGTGGGGTGGCCATTGCACACCAGCCACCACACGGGCTTGACAGAGCTAGGTCTTGGTCCAGTGGCAAGGATTAACCAAGTTGACTGGAGACCAGCTCTGCTGCACGGACCTAGTGCGCACACATATCGCAGTGCTGTCCCTGGGCCCTCGCCTCTCCTGGGCCCCGAACTCATGCCTCTCCTGGACCCCGATCACGTCCCTCTAGTCTCTCGCCGCTCCTTCGCCCCGACCTTACCGCTCCTGCTGTACCTGCCCACGCTCCAAGCACCGACCGGGAACTTGATGATGTCACTCTTCCCTTCCGTTGTTCTCCTGCTCCAGCATGTGCTGCTCCCTGCAGGGCCAGGCTGCTACGCTGCTCCTTCCGCTCCCCGGCCTGCTCCGATGGTGCTCGCAGGCCTGGGGCGCTCAGCCTGCTGGGTCACTTACAGCAGTGCTGTCTCCAGCCGTGATTGACGGGGGAATTACCCAATCATCTCCATTCAGGCTGGGACTTGTGATGTTCACTGTATACAGCCGAGAAAGCAGGTTGTCTGCTCTCAGCTGACTGTACAAGCCACCAAGACTGGAAGTTGCCCAAACTGTCCTCATGATATTCCAGGGACTAACTCCTGAAGACGAGTGAAGTGGATCATTTTGAATACAATGTTGTAACTTCACAGCAGAGGATAGCAGATTGGTTGCTCGACTATTCCCAATGCTGTCAATGGCAATTTGCATTTATACAGGTCCTTTAATGCAGTAAAAACGCCCACAGGCATTACAAAGACAAAATTCGACACCGAACCACAGGAGATATTAGAGCAGATGACCAAAAGCTTCCTCAAAGGGGTAGGTGTTAATGACTATCTTAATGGAGGAAAGAGGTGAAGAGGTTTAGGGAGGGAATTCCAGAGTTTAGGGCCCAGGAAGCTGAAGGCACGGCCGCCAACGGTGGATCGATTAACACTGAGGATCTGTAAAAGGCCGTAGCGGACCGCAGAGATCTCAAAGGCTTGTAGGGCTGGAGGTTACAGAGATGGGGAGGAGTGGGAAAACGAGGAAGAGAATTTTTCAAATTGAGTACCAGGAAACACTGAACAAGCTGGGGGTTCTTTTCTCTTGAACAGAAGGCTGAGGGGTGGCCTGGTAGATGTGTTTCAAATTATGAAAGGGTTTTGATAGGGTGGACGTAGAGAAGATGTTTCCGCTGATGGGGAGTTTCAAAACTAGGGGCGATAAAAAGATAGTCCCTAATAAATCCAATAGGGAATTCTGAAGAAACTTATGGCAGATGGAGTATAATGTGGCGAAGTGTGGGGTTATCCACTTTGGCAGAAAAATTAAAAAGCAAATTATTATTTCAATGGAGAAAAATTTAAAAATGGTGCAGTACAGAAGGACCTGGAGGTCCTTGTGCAAGAAACACACAAAAAAAGTTAGTATGCAGGTTCAGGAAGGCCTTTATTGCAAGGGGGATGGAGTATAAAAACAGAGAAGTCCTGCTACAACTGTACAGGGTATTGGTGAGGCCACACCTGGAGTACTGCATACAGTTTTGGTCTCCGAGGAGATATACTTGCATTGGAGGCTGTTCAGAGAGGGTTCAGTAGATGAGATGAGGGGGTTGACATATGAAGAAAGGTTGAGCAGGTTGGGCCTGTACTCATTGGAGTTGAGAGAGGTGATCTTATTGAAATGTATAAGATAATGAGGGTGCTCGACAAGGTAGATGCAGAGGGGATGTTTCCACTCATGGGGAATTCTAGAACTGGAGGCGGGGGGCATATTGTCAGATTAAAGAGTCGCCCATTTAAAACTATGAGGAGGAATTTCTTCTCTCAAAGGGTTGCAAATCTGTGGAATTCTCTGCCCCAGAGAGCTATGGAGGCTGGCTCATTGAATATATTCGAGGGGGAAGATATATTTTTGAGCAATAAGTGAGTCATGGGGTGCGGGCAGGGAAGTGGAGCTGAGTCCATGATCAGATCAGCCATGATTGTATTGAATGGCGGAGCAGGTTCGAGGGGCCAAATGGCCGACTCCTACTCCTAGTTCTTATATTCTTCACCCAGAGAGTGGTGAGAATGTGGAACTCGCTAGCACATGAAGTGGTTGAGGCAAATAGCATAGATCCATTTAAGGAGAAGCCAGGTTACCATACGAGGGAGAAAGGAATAGGTTATGTCGATAGGGTAGGATGAAGTACGGGTGGGAGGAGCCTTGTGTGGAGGATTAACACCGGCACAGACCAGCGGGGCTGAATGGCCTGTTTCTGTGCTGTACGTTCAATAGAATCATAGAAATTTACAGCACAGAAGGAGACGATTTCGGCCCATCATGTCTGCATCGGCTGACCAAAAGTTATCCAGCCTAATCCCATTTTCCAGCTCTCGGTCCGTAGCCCCGTAGGTTATGTCACTTTAAGTGCACGTCCAAAGTATTTTTTAAAAGTGGTGAGGGTTTCTGCCTCTACCATCCTTTCAGGCAGTGAGTTCCAGACCCCCACCACCCTCTGGGTGAAGAAATTTCCCCCCCCGTATCTCCTCTAAACCTCCCCCCAATTACTTTAAATCTATGCTCCCTGGTTGTTGACCCCTCTGCCAAGGGAAACAGGCCCCTCATAATTTTATACACCTCAATCATATCTCCCTCAACCTCCTCTGTTCCAAAAAAAAAACTGACCCAGCATCTCCAATCTTTCCTCATAGATAAAATTCTCCAGTCCAGGCAACATTCTTGTAAATCCCCTCTGCACCCTTTCCAGTGCAATCACATCTTTCGTGTAAAGTGGTGACCAGATCTGCACGCAGTACTCCAGCTGCGGCCCAACTAATGTTTTATACAGTTCAAGCATAACCCCCTTGCTCTGTATTCCATGCCGCAACGAATAAAGGCAAGTATTCCATATGCCTTCTTAACCACCTTATCTACCTGGCCTGCTACCTTCAGGGATCTGTGGCCCTGCACACCAAGGTCCCTTCGTTCCTCTACACTTTTCAGTGTACTATTTAATGTGTATTTCCTTGCCTTGTTAGACCTCCCCAAATGCATTACCTCATACTAATCCGAATTGAATTCCATTTGCCACTGTTCTGCCCACCTGTCTTCCTGCAGCCCGCAGCTTTCTTCTTCATTATCAACCACACAGCCAATTTTAATGTCATCTGCAAACTTGTTAATCATACCTCCGACATTCAAGTCCAGGTCATTGATATATACAAAAAGCAAGGGACCCATTACTGAGCCCTGCGGCACCTCACTGGAAACAACCTTCCAGTCACAAACACCCATCAACCATTACCCTTTGCTTCCTGCCTCGGAGCCAATTTTGGGTCCAATTTGCCACTTTGCCCTGGATCCCATGGGCTTTTACTTTCATGACCAGTCTGCCATGTGGGACCTTATCAAAAGCCTTGCTAAAATCCATATACACAACATCATACGCACTGCCCTCATAGACCCTCCTGGTTACATCCTCAAAAACTTCAATCAAGTTAGTCAGACGCGACCTTCCCTTAACAAATCTATGCTGACTGTCCTTGATTAATCCTTATGTTTCCAAATGAAGATTTATCCTGTCCCTCAGGATTATTTCCAATAATTTTCCCACCACTGAGGTTAGGCTGACTGGCCTGTAATTACTCTGTCTATCCCTTTCTCCCTTTTTAAACAAAGGTACAACATTAGCAGTCCTCCAGTCCTCTGGCACCACACCTGTAGCCAGAGAAGATTGGAAAATGATGGTCAGCGCCTCTACTGTTTCCTCTTTTGCTTCTCTTAACATCCTGGGATATATTTCATTCACTTTCAAACCTGCTATGCCCCTTAATACTTCCTCTCTCACTGTGTTTATCTCGTCTAATATTTCACACTCCTCCTCTCTGATTTGCATCACCCCTCTCTTTTGTGAAAACCGCTGCAAAGTATTCATTAAGAATCATACCCATGTCTTCTGCCTCCACAGATTATTTTTATGGTCTCTAATAGGCCCCACTCTTTCTCTAGTTATCCTCTTGTTCTTAATGTATTTATAAAACATCTTTGGGTTTTCCCTGATTTTACTTGGCAACATTCTTTCATGCTCTCTCTTTTCTTCTATTTAATGTAATCTTAACTAAATCTTAATGGGCTTTTACCTATTCTCCAACTTCAGTGTCTGATCCACCATTGGAGCTTTCATCGTCACTAATTTTTGATCAAAAGAGTCTCTCATTAAGTTATAGACTGGTCCACCACGTTAAGTTATATGAAAAGAACAATGTCCATTTTTAATAGGTTTACAAAATAAATCTGTACAGATAGAATATAGAGAGATTAAATGATCGATTTAATGCTCAATCATAAAAATTACAAGAGTCACACATGAGGAAAATCAGTTTCTCCATATTGCCTTGGAAGGGAAATCACAGAGTAGGGGGCGGGCGCGAAGGTATAACCTTAAAATGAGGTGGAGTGATCACTTTGCTGAACACCTTTGAGTCTGCAAGTTCGACCCTGAGCATCCGGTCACTTGCCATTTTAATTCTCCGCCCTACTCCCGCTATAACCTCAGCCTCCCACACTGTTCCAACGGAAGCTCGAGAAACAGCACCTTATCTTCCAATCAGGCACTTTACCACCTTACGGACTCGACATCGAGTTCAACAATTTCAGATCGCAACCGCTGCTCCCATTTTTCACACAGCAGGTCCTGGTGATGCTGTTGACATTTACAGCTCCTCTGGACCCCCATTGCGCAGAAACTTACAGCGCAGCACATTCGGCTGGCCATGCCTGTACTGGCTCTTTGAAAGCTGTCCAATTTAGTGCCACACCCCAGCTTTTTCCCCATAACCCTGCAAATTAGTTCTCTTCAAACACTTGTCCAATTGCCTTCTGAAATTGTATTTTGTTTTTTTACTTGTCCCATTTCCACCCCATTTTGCCTTTCACCATGATCATTTCATCATTTTGTCATTTCATCACTCCTGCCTTCCACTCTATCACAGACAGCCCCTTCTGTACATTCCTCCCCACCTCCCCTTTCTCTGGGTCTCTTTTTTGCTTATAAATCGTTACATCTCTAAGTTACAGTTCTGACGAAAGGTTATCGACCTGAAAAGTCAACTCTGCTTCTCCCGCTATGGATGTTGCCGGACCTGCTGAGTGTTTCCAGCATTTTCTGTTCTTATACCTTCAAATTAGAGCTAGGCCGTTCAGGGGCGACATCAGGAAGCACTTCTTCACACAAAAGCGAGTGGAAATCCAGCCCCTCCCCCCTGCTGTTTCTATGTAACACTCTCAAGGGGCTGAATGGGTCTACTCCAGTTCCTATGCAATAGGCTCGAGGGTGTTAAATAGGCCTCCTCCTGTTCCAATGTAACAGGCGCAAGAGGGATGAATGGACCTACTTCTTTTCTCATAGATAAAATTATGAGGGGCTTAAGAGTGGATAGGAAGGACCTATTTCCCTTAGCAGAAAGGTCAATAATCAGAGGGCATAGATTTAAAGTAATTGGTAGAAGGATTAAAGGGGAGAGGAGAACATTTGTCACCCATGGAGGTCTGGAACTCACTGCCTGAAAGGGTGGTGGAGGCAGAGACTCTAATCACATTTAAAAAGTACTTGGTTAGGCACTTGATGTGTTGCAATCCACAAGGCTACGGACCAAGAGCTGGAAAGTGGGATTAGGCTGGATAGCTCTTTCAAAGAGCCGGTACAGGCTGAATGGTTGGTTTTGCTGAGAAGACATTAGGATGACCTCTGAACTATGCACACCGTCACTGTGGTAATGACATCATGGTGCCCCTGCTCTTTCCTCACAACCCTGCAACATTTTCCTTTTTAAGTATTTATCCAATTCTCTTTTGAAAGTTATTACTGAATCTGCTGCCTCCACCCTTTCAGGCAGTGCATTCCAGATTATCACAACTCGCTGCGTAAAAACAAATTCTCCTCATCTCGCCTCTGGTGCTTTTGCAATTACCATCAATCTGTGTCGCTCAGGTTGCCAACCTTCTATCAGTGGAAACAGTTTCCCCTTATTTACTCCATCAAAATACTTCATCATTTTGAACCCCTCTATTAAATCTCCTCTTAACTTTCTTTGCTCCAAGGAGAACAAACCCAGTCTCTCCACATAACTGAATTCCCTCATCCCTGGTGCCATTAGTAAATCTCTTCTCCACCCTGTCCAAGGCCTTGACATCCTTCCTGAAGTGTCTGCCCAGAATTGAACACAATATTCCAGCTGAGGCCGAACCAGCGATGCATAAAGGTTTGAGCAACAACATCCTTGTGTTTGTACTGGATTAATAAAGCCAATGTTCTGATGAGAGATTTGTAACGTTAACAACCCAAAATTGGACAGCTCTTTTACAGAGCCAGCACAGGCACAACGGGCTGAACGGCCTCTGTCTGTGCTGCACGATTCCACCGTACCCAGCACCAATGTTCCCGTTGGTCTCGAGGTCCCGCACAGCCGTCTCTTAAATACCGTGGAAATGTGAGTGGGACGTGCAGCCACAGGAAAGGTTAAAGGGAACATTGCCCCCTGAACCCCCGTCCCCTGTCGGTGTGGTTCAGTCCCGTGTCCGCTGATCCGGATCAAACCACCCCTGCTGCCCCAGTTGGTGTGGTTCAGTCCCACGTCCACTGATCCGGATCGAACCACCCTCGCCCCAGTTGGTGTGGTTCAGTCCTGTGTCCGCTGATCCGGATTGAACCACCCCCGCTGCCCCAGTTGGTGTGGTTCAGTCCCATGTCCACTGATCTGGATAGAACTGTGGATATCTGAACGGAATATATGGAATTAAGGACAGTAAGGTAAACGGGATATATGAAAATGTATAAGCCATGGAAGAATAGCTGGGAGAATGTCAGATTGCAAATAGTGCAACATCAGCATAGCTAACAGTCTTTCTCAAGGTTTCAAGTCACTAATCCTGCCAATAATATATAATTGTAACATGAAATACATCTGCAGAATTGCAAGGTCTCAGTTAATAGTCACACCATTAGATTGAAACATTTAGAGGCAATGCTTGAGCTTTCAAGAAGAACATCTCATATAGATTGACTAATGAGTGGCTGAGTTAGACTGTCAATCCATTTGTATTTTGTTATCTGATTTCTAAACTGTATAACTGTTAACGCTTTACGATGTAACTTCACCTATCCGTAGGGAGTGTGTACGCTCTATCCAGAGAGTATATCTTCTGTCTGATAGGTCTTACTGGCCGGTAATAAAGACTGCTTTGTTCAAAGCACAAGAGGTATTCGACTCAGTAATTTTACTGAACCAGATTGAAGTAAAAGAATCCGGGAATTATCATTTGGTGTCAGAAGTGGGATCTCAACGGACGACTGCCGAAAACTTGCGAATTAAGAGCCAGACTAGCCTTGGACGAGACGAGGGGAAAGTGGCCACTGGAGTGAGTATGATTTCAATACTGCTCCAGTTTCCCCCGGTTTCAAAAGTCTGAGGAAAGTTTAGCCACTCGCTGGTTCTCAGGTAGTGTCTGAACGAGATCCAGGACAATCTGGTGAATACCTTTCAAACTTAGAATAGGGATAGAGATAGGGAAATTGCGCGATGACGCAAACCAAGCGGCGACTTGGAAAGATAGGTTATAGTTAGAGCTAGATAGGAATAGATGATCAATCATGGATCCAAAAATTAATAGGAAAGAAAAGAGACTCTTGTGAATGTCTGTTTAAATGAGAAATGCTTCTGTGATTTTTACTGTAGAAAAAAAAGCCGGGGAGTTGTGGTTTGTTTTATCTCAAACAGAATGAAAGTTTGTTTTAACCCTTCGTAGTGTTGTCCTGTATGTGGGAAGTTTAAGAGTGTGAACCTTATTGAATTACGTATATTCGGATGATAAGTTACGGAGCCAGGAAATGCCCAAAGGATAGGTTTGTTGAAAAAAAAAAGAAAAAATTACATGGTCCCGGTGGTTAAAAAAAAGAGAAAAACTTGTTGAAAGAAAACATTCAGAGAAGGCACAGCAAAACAACCGAGATGGATTCAAAAGGATTAAAAAAAAAAAAATTATATTAAATAACACGACCTTGAGGCTGGAACAATTGAGATAACGAAAAGCAGTCCACAGCCTACGTGCCAGACTTCTCTCGAGTTATAAAAAAAAGTTACGTACTAAATAGGTGCTGAAAAAAAAATGTTCTGAGATTTTAAATTATGAAAAAAATTCCACTGCAGTAAAATAAATCACTCCTGTCCAGTTGGCAGAAAAACTCCATTAAATTAGGGCTTTCATTGACTGATTGAATTTAAACTGCGCAGTAACGTGAAAGGATAGGGAAATTTGGAAACTGAAAGAAATTAAGGCTCATAAGAAATCAAAATTAGAAAATTAGACTCACAGGGAATAAAATGGGGATTTAAATAGAGGATAGGTGTTCAACTCAGGTACGACGTCGACCTTGTATATCACTTGGCCCGTCTAGGCTCTGATTGAATTAAAAAAAAAACCCCGCAGCAACTCGGAAGGTAGGGCCAACGCGAGACGCGCAGCGGCGCAGACGCACAAACAACGCGAGCGTGCGGCCGAGAGAAGGGCCGAAGCGAACGCGCAGGGAAGCGAACGCGCAGTAAAGCGAACGCGCAGTGACGTAGACGCGCAGTGACGTAGACGCGCAGTGACGTAAACGCGCAGTGACGTAGACGCGCAGTGACGTAGACGCGCAGTACGTAAACGCGCAGTGACGTAGAGGCGCAGCAACGCGAATCGCAAAAGTCAGTGCTAATGTCAGTAAGTCTTAAGTGTTTAGAGTTTTAAGTAAAGTTTTAAGTATTGAAATCGCGCGGCGACGTGAACCGCGCGGCGACGCGGGTAAGTGTTAGAAGTCCTTATTTATCTTTTAAAGTTTTAAGTATCTTAACTCGCGCGGCGACGCGAGCCACGGGTCGACGCGGATTGCGCGGCGACGTGAACTGCGAGGCAACGCGGATTGCGCGGCGACGTGAACTGCGAGGCGACGTGGTAGTTTTAGTATCCTAAATCGCGCGGCGACGCGGGTAAGTGTTAGCATTAGTAAAGTTTGGTTATTTGGAGTTAAAGTCAGTGTTAGTTTCTGTAAAGTCTGTGTCTATTTTTAAGTTTGTTTAAATTGCACGACGACACGAACGCGTAGCGACACAGTAATACGAGAGGCAGCGTGAAAATGGGTAATCAGTTAGATAAAACCACGGATGCGGATAGTCCGCTACAAAAGCTATGTGAGGAATTCCCTGAAAGAGCTGAAGACTTTAGAAAATTATCAGGAGCCCTGAACAAATTATTAGGGGATGACCAGTGGCCTCTAGGTGGCACTAGAAGCGTAGAGGTAGCAAAAAAAGCACAGGGATTAATTTGAAGAAGGGGACGAGGAAAAGGGGATAAAAATTTAATTGCAACCTGGCGACATTATTGTCAGAAATTATAAGATGCATCACTTCTGTCAAGTTGGCAAACAAATGCTATTAAATTAGGATTTGCATTGACAGAGGGAACACATGTTAAAACTGTAGACGTCTTAAAGAAAGAATGTGCGCACGAGAAACTTACTAAGAGATCCTCTGGGACCTCTGAGAAAGGTATTGATCAACTACGAGTTAAAATGGCTGGCATTGTGTTAACCGAGGCTGATGATGAAATTGATGAGTGGCCACTGACTCAGCGCCCAACGGCGCCTCCCGCACCCCCTGGCCTCTTGCTCCAGTCCTCTTCCCAACACCCTCCACCTAACACTCCGGTAAAAAGAATTAGGAACAACCCCATATCACCAAAGCAACTAACCCAAACTGACTCCTCATCCTCTGATAGCGATTCGGATCCCCAGTTCACAGGCAATATAGCCGAAAGGACCAGATCTCACACGCGAAAGGGCAGAACTATATCTCAACATCACAAACAGTCCCGTAAATCTTCTAGTCAATCTACCAGTCCAAGTTGTGAAAGACATAGCAAACACCCCCGCCGATCGAGACGCAGAACTGTCAAGCAGTCAGACAGCTCCGAAACATCCTCCGACCTAGAAATGATTTCCAAGATCCCAAAGTCCCAACACCAATTCCCTGTCAGACCAATGCCAAACCCTGATGCACAACAAGCTGCAGACCATCTCTCTATAGATGTCTGTGATCTTCAAACAACTATTTGATTGCTCACGCTATCCGGACAGATGGAGAGGATAGTTAGATAGAAAGGGGAGGGGGAAGGTGCGCCCCCAACCCGGGTCAAGACTGAATACGTGACTAGAAAGGAAGAGCCATCTCGGGAGGAAGGATCAATAGAACCGTAGTGTTGCATACAGGATTGGATGGATAAGCAAGGATACGGTTATACTAAACAACCAAACGGCCCGAGCCCTGCTAATAAACCTCCCTATTGTCCCCGGCATGGTATGGGAAGAGGCCGGGACTGGGTAAGAGGAATTAACTGTGTTAATTGTGGGCAGGAAGGACATTGGAATAAAAATTGCCCCTACCGTCAGCATGGAAAAGGAAGAGGAGGGGGGGGGGGCAAGGAGGATCTTACACTAACTTCTCCCAGAAACAACACCTTTGGTCAATTGTCCCCCAATTGACTACACAGCTTGATTGTGCAGGGATCCTCCCCGGACGACGAACCCATTCTGAATGAGTGGCAACCCTTTTTGATAGATACGGGAGCCTTCATGTCTTCTGTACAATCAAAGCTTAAACTCCCTGCCTCTACTGAAACACAGGAACTTTCAGGATTCCTGGGACAAATCTCGACATTCCCAGTGTCAGAACCAGTTAAAATGGGTTACCAGGAAGAATCGGTGGAACATCGAGTTGTTATCACAACCAATCTGGACTGTAACTTGATGGCTAGAGACCTCCTTTGCAAATTCCAGTTGCATTTGGAGTATGGAGATAATGGGATTATTGTAAAACAGGAAACCCTTAAGCGGCAGTATTATACCACTAGAACCCCTCAGTGGTGGTCTCTGGACCTGCCGCAGGCACCCTATCACGTGACCCTAGCATACGATCCCAGTGGAAAGAATCAGGACCTGCAGAACTTTTATCAGGATCACGAAGGGGAAGTGAAGGGAATTCTATTAAGGGCTAGAGTGACTGGACTGGAAAGAGAGGCAGATTTTGTGGAAGTGGATAAGAATCTGTGGAAACAGCCCCTAACAATGGCACCACATATTGCTCGTGAAGTATTAGCCCCTCACCATGCTAAAGATTTGGGAGTTATGGTACGCAAGGCCATAGATGAGGCTGACCCTACCAGCCGGGATGTGCAAATCGTAAAACATGGCCGAACAGTCCAATTTCATGGGGACCCCGAGAAGGTCTTAAGGACTCTACAGCATCATACTGGCTCCGGCATACCTGACTATGTGGATCCTCATGTGTGGGCAGAGAACCCCTCCCAAGTGGGTTATACTCCCATTGATCCGATTGAGATCCCAGTGCAGGGCTGTGTGGACTGGCCCTCTATCCGACAGAACCCACTGAAATCACAGGCAATCCTAAACTGACCTTTCGGCACTGTACTGCAATTAAATCGGCCTGTTTCCTTACTGAGCCACCCCAAGATGAGGAAGAACCCAGTCATGATTGCTTATCTTTAATTTAAGAGGCCACATCAGTCAGCGAAGATTTAGTTGATGTACCAATGGAAGATCCAGACTGTATTCTTACTGAGCCACCCCAAGATGAGGAAGAACCCAGTCATGATTGTTTATGTATGTTGACGGAAGTACTTCTATTAATCCAGAAGATACACGAATCTTAGGATACGCCATAGTAAACCAGGAGAATCAGGTCTTGGAATCTGCCGCTTTGAAACCGCCTATTCTGCTCAACAAGCTGAACTATTCGCCCTCACCCGAGCCTGTATCTTGGCCAAAGATCTCAAAGTCAATATCTATACCGACTCTAGGTATGCCTTTGGGGTGGCCCATGATTTCAGACAATTATGGAAAAATAGGGGATTCCTAACCTCACAGGGGAATGAGATATCTCATAAACAGCTAGTATCTGATTTGTTGCAAGCCCTCATGTTCCCCAAACGCATTGCCATTGTCAAATGTACCGCCCATACTACCGGAAATTCTCTGGTTGATATAGGGAATCGTTGTCCTGACCAAGAGGCCAAACAGGCCTCTCGTGACCAACAGATGGTAGTGCCCAAAATTATGAGTCAGACTAAAAATCCTGCGAAGGATAAGTTAGCCTCGGAAAAACCAATGCCAACCATCCAAGATGTTATAAAAGCACAGGAGGACGCTCCTGAAAAAGATAAACTGTTGTGGAAATATTATGCATGTACTTATGACAATGTTTCTAAACTCTGGACCACTCCCGCGGAACAGACTTGCATGTCTGACGAGTTGGCCTCATGGGTTATAGAATGTCTGCTTTTTGCTACTCATTGTGGAGCAAGGGCAACAAGTGATACGCTTTTGGCTACTTGGTGGCACCCTAGACTCCAGGCGCTCACCCAGAACATCAGTAGTCGTTGCCTGGTTGGCCAGCAACATAATCCAGGGAAGGGAGTCCCCTGTGATTGGGGTAAAAAGCCCCTACCTGAAGGTCCCTTTGAGACATTTCAGTTGGACTACATTGAGTTGCAAAAAGTTCAGTGTTACAAATATGTGTTAGTAATAGTAGATGTGTTTAGCAGATGGATTGAAGCCTACCCTAACCTGGACAATAAGACTCAGACTGTTGTTAAGGTGTTAATGAGGGAAATTGTTCCTAGATATGAGATCTCAGCTAGACTGATGACCACCTATGTTCTTTCTCTGACTCAGGCTCTGCGACTAGTTCACAACCAGGTTCAAGTTGCTCACCTCGACCTCCCAGTTTTACCCGAATTGTCCCTCGTGGCACCAGGGAAGTATGGATTCGGAAGGGATTAGAGCCACAATGGGAGGGGCCTTTTTAGGTGTCACTCACTACCCCCACTGCAGCCAAGGTTGAGGGGAAAAGTGCCTGGGTTCACCTGCACCATTGCAAATCACCATTTAAACAAATTTTGTTGGTTAGTCTAATTCCTGTTTCTGTTCCAGATCTCCTCTTCCCCATAGCTGAACAAGGCAGTTGAAGGAGGATCAGTTTGAACTTTTACCCATAAGACAGCCAAATACACTGACGGAGACCTGAAGAAGGGAAACGGGAAAACAGAACTCTTTTTATCAGCTAAATAATTGGACTATTTATAAGATGAGACTGTGTCTGTATGCTACTGTCTGCATAATAGTGTTGATATATGACAGTTTTGGTGCACGGGAAGGAAGACAAAGGCGAGAGCTCCATGTAAACACCTTTTTGTATATGTCTTACGTTTATGCGGAAAAAGGGCACTTCACTAGATGCTGGGTGTGTTCACATATCCCTATACATTCCAAAGGGAGAATTCCTTTGCACACCGTTCCACTGACCCTAACTGAGACTGTTAGATGGATTCAAAGAAACGATATTGGAACAGGTAGCTAACCGCACTGCTGAGGCTCTGGAGGGCATCACAGCTGAAATGGTAGCGATAAGGACCGTAGCATTACAAAACCGAATGGCCCTCGATTACCTGTCAGCTGAGAAAGGGGGAACGTGTGCCCTGATAGGATCTGAATGTTGCACTTACATTCCTGATAGTTCAGAAAACATAACCCACCTTGCCGATCACGTAAGGAGGGAGGTGAAAAAGTTATCCACACCAGCAAAAGAACTTAGCAGGTTTGATTGGTTTCTGGGTGGATCTTGGAGATCCTATCTAATACATGGGGCAATTGTTCTCATCGTAATTACCTGCTGTTTGATTGTTGGTTGCCTTAACCTCTGCTGTAAAGTAATGACAAGGTTAGCAGACCCTCTTGTGGTCAAGGGTTCCCGGGTTATGATCCAACAAACTAGAGAACTACTCAACAATGCAATACTCATAGAATGATCCTAAATGTTATCATAGAATGATAAAAGGGGGGATGTGGATATCTGAACGGAATATATGGAATTAAGGACAGTAAGGTAAACGGGATATATGAAAATGTATAAGCCATGGAAGAATAGCTGGGAGAATGTCAGATTGCAAATAGTGCAACATCAGCATAGCTAACAGTCTTTCTCAAGGTTTCAAGTCACTAATCCTGCCAATAATATATAATTGTAACATGAAATACATCTGCAGAATTGCAAGGTCTCAGTTAATAGTCACACCATTAGATTGAAACATTTAGAGGCAATGCTTGAGCTTTCAAGAAGAACATCTCATATAGATTGACTAATGAGTGGCTGAGTTAGACTGTCAATCCATTTGTATTTTGTTATCTGATTTCTAAACTGTATAACTGTTAACGCTTTACGATGTAACTTCACCTATCCGTAGGGAGTGTGTACGCTCTATCCAGAGAGTATATCTTCTGTCTGATAGGTCTTACTGGCCGGTAATAAAGACTGCTTTGTTCAAAGCACAAGAGGTATTCGACTCAGTAATTTTACTGAACCAGATTGAAGTAAAAGAATCCGGGAATTAACAGAACCACCCTCGCCCCAGTTGGTGTGGTTCAGTCCTGCGTCCGCTGATCCGGATCGATCCACCCCCGCTGCCCCAGTTGGTGTGGTTCAGTCCCGCGTCAGTCAGAGGTGGAGCCGGCGGTGGGCTTGCAGGTTGGCTGACTGGCGGAAACGCTTGGCGCAGACAGGGCAGGAGTACGGGCGCTCGCGGGTGTGGGTGCGCCGGTGGTTGAGCAGGCTGGAGGAGCAGATGAAGCGGCGGGGGCAGAGGGGGCAGGCGAAGGGCCGTTGGCCCGAGTGGGTGCGGCGATGGGTCTGCAGGATGGAGGGCTGGGTGAAGCGGCGGGGGCAGAGCGGGCAGGAGTACGGCCGCTGGCCCGTGTGGACCCGCCCGTGGGTGGCCAGCTCCCGGGCGCTCTTGAAGCGCTTGGGGCAGTGGGGGCAGGGGAAGGGGCGCTCGTCGCTGTGCACCCGCCGGTGGGACAGCAGCGAGGAGGAGCGGGCGAAGGCCCGGCCGCACTGGCCGCAGGCGAAGGGCCTCTCCCCGGTGTGAGTGCGGTGGTGAGCCAGCAGGTTGCGGGCCTGCCGGAAGCGCTCCCCGCACACGGAGCAGGGGAAGGGTCGAGCCTCCGAGTGCACTGCCCCGTGCACCTTCAGCTCCCGGGCGCTTTTGAAGCTCTTGTTGCAGGCCTGGCAGGGGAAGGGCCGCTCCTGGGAGTGCACCACCCCGTGGGCTGCCAGGCTGGAGGAGCGGGCAAAGCCCTTCCCGCACAGGGAGCAGGTGAAGGGCCGCTCCCCCGAGTGCGCGCGCTGGTGGGCTATCAGGGCGGCCAGCTGGGTGAAGCCTTTCCCACACGCGGGGCAGGGGAAGGGCCGGGCCGCAGAGTGCACCGCGCCGTGCACCCTCAGCTCCTTGGCGCTCTTGAAGCGCTTGGGGCAGTGGGGACAGGCGAAGGGGCGGTCCTGTGAGTGCACAGCTCGGTGGGCCGCCAGGCTGGAGGCACGGGTAAAGCCCTTCCCGCACAGGGAGCAGGCGAAGGGCCGCTCCCCGGTGTGGACCCGCTGGTGGGTCAGCAGGTTGGAGGAGTAAAGGAAGCCCTTCCCACAGGCCGGGCAGACGAAAGGCCGCTCGCGGGTGTGGCGACGCCGGTGAATGGCCAGCTCCGACGGGTAGTTGAAGCCCTTCCCACAGTCTGCACACTGGTAGGGCCGCTCCCCAATCGGCTTGCACCGGTGCCGGGCCAGGTTGGATGAGCGGCTGAAGCCCAGCCCGCACGCCGAGCAGGAATACGGTTTCTCCCCGGCGCTTCTCCCTTCTGCACGCGAAAGCCGACGGCACTCGGGCCCCGGGGAATCGAGCGACTCCGTCGCATCTTGCCGTGATGTTTGGTCTGAGCTTCCCGTCTGCAAATCCTCCATTTCTAACACCCTGTCAGAGATTACAAACAAGGTAAGAAGGGGCAAAAACAATGTTCCCTCCAATGTCGGCTGTGGGTAGCACTGTTGCCTCTGAGTCAGAAGGCTGTAGGTTCAAGTCCTGCGCCAGAGACTTGAACACAGAAAATATCCAGACTGACCCTCCAGTGCAGTGCTGAGGGAGAGCTGCATTGTCGGAGGTGCCGTCTTTCAGACAAGACGTTAATCTGAGGCCCCGTCTGCTCTCTCAGGTGGTCACAACTGATCCCATGGCACTATTTCGAAGAAGAGCAGGGGAGTTATCCCCGGTGTCCTGGCCAATATTTATCCCCTACTCAACATCTAAAACCGATTATCTGGTCATTATCACGTTGCTGTGTGTGGGAGCTTGCTGTGCACACATTGCCTGCAGCCTTTCCCACGTTACAACAGTGACCACACCCCAACAGTACTTCATTGGCTGTGAAACGCTTGGAGACATCTAGTGGTCGTGAAAGGCGCTACAAAAATGCAAGTCTTTGTTTTTTCCTAAGCTGCGCGGTCGGGCAGCAACGGGAAAGGTCCTGCGCAGGCCGCTCACGGCTATTAGAAACAGTGCAGGAGGAGGCCATTTCAGCCCATCGTGTCCGCGCCGGCCGACAAACAGCCACACGGCCCTCGGTCAGCAGCCCTGAAGGTTACATATAAACCTAGGAACAATGAACAATGGCGGAAAGACAGAGCATCCGGCCCAACCAGTCCGCCCCACACTGCGATATCCCATGTATCGCAACATTTTACATTCCTTCCCCTCCCCACCCCCCACCGGAGCCATGTGATCTCTTGGGAGAAGCAAAAAGATAAAAACCCAGGCCAATTGGGGAAAAAAAAATCTGGAAAATTCCTCTCCGAACCATCCAGGTGATCGACACTAGTCCAGGAGATCACCCTGGCCGTTTTCTATTTCCTGCAGTACTTACCATTATATCTACTCTGTCCAACAAAAGGTCATCCAGTCTAATCCCAATTACCAGCTCTAGGTCTGTAACCCTGCAGCTTACTGCACTTCAAGTGCCCATCCAAGCACCTTTAAAATGTGGTCCGTGCAGCAGAGCAGGTCTCCAGTCGTCTTGGTTAACCCTTGCCACTGGACCAAGACCTCGCTCTGTCAAGCCCGTGTGGTGGCTGGTGTGCAACGGCCACCTCACGTTAAAAAAATCCACGCACAGGCATCTTCCACCCTTCAGGATGTAGTTCAGGATCTGGAATTTTAGGTCCTTTATTGGAACACCTGTGAACTTATCCTTTTTTGGCGGTGAAGCAAGTCATCCTCATTTCGAGGGACTGGCTATGATGATGATGAAGAAATGTGGTGAGGGTTTCTGCCTCTACCACCCTTCCAGGCAATGAGTTCCAGACCCCCACAATCTTCTGCGTGAAGAAGCTTCCTCTCAAATCCTCTCTAAACCTTCCACCAACCACTTTAAAACTATGCCCCCTCATAATTGACCAGTCCAAGGGAAATAGGCCCTTGCTATCCACTGTATCCAGGTCCCTCAAAATGTTATACACCTCAATGAGGTCTCCTCTCAGCATCTTCTGCTCCAAGGAGAACAAACCCAGCCGATCCAATCTGTCCTCATAGCTCCATTCCAGGTAGCATCCTAGTAAATCCCCTCTACACCCTCTCCAGCGCAATCACATTCTTCCTATAATACGGCGACCAGAACTGCACGCAGTACTCCAGCTGTGGCCTAACCAGAGTATTATAAAATTTAAGCATAACCTCCCTGCTCTTATATTCTGCGCCTCAGCCAATAAAGGCAAGCATTCCATATGCCTTCTTAACCACCTGGCCTGCTACTTTCAGATTTCTGTGGCAAGCTTTCCAAGTTCCCTTTGTTCATCTACACTTCTAAGTGGCCTACCGTTTAATGTGTATACCCTTTCCTTATTAGCCCTCCGCAAGTGCTTTACTTCACACTTCTCCAAATTAAATTCCATTTGCCACTGTTCTGCCCACCTGACCAGTAGATTGATATCCTCCTGCAGTTCATGACTTTCCTCTTCATTATCAACCACACAGCCAATTTTAGTGTCATCTGTAAACTTCTTAATCATACTCCCTACATTCAAATCTACATCACTGATGTATACCAAAGCAAGGGACTCAGTACTGAGCCCTACGGAACCTCACTGGAAATATCTTTCCAGTCACAAAAACATAAGAACTTAAGATAAGAAATAGGAGCCGGAGTAGGCCATAGGGCCCCTCGAGCCTGCTCCGCCATTTAATATGATCATGGCTGATCCGATCTTGGACTCAGGTCCACTTCCCTGCCCGCTTTCCATAACCCCTTATCATTTAAGAAATTGTCTATTTCTATCTTAAATTTATTCATGTCCTACACCTCTCTGAGGCAGCGAATTCCACAGATCCACAACCCTCAGAGAAGAAATTTCTCCTCATCTCAGTTTTAAATGGGCGGCACCTTATTCTAAGATTATGCCCCCTAGTTCTAGTCTCCCCTATCAGTGGAAACAGCCTCTCTACATACACCTTGTCAAACCCGCTCCTAATCTTATATGTTTTGTTAAGATCACCTTTCATTCTTCTGAATTCCAATGAGTAGGGGCCCAACCTACTCAACCTTTCCTCATAAGTCAACCCCCTCATCTCCGGAATCAACCGAAAACATCCATCAAGCATTACCCTTTGTTTCCTACCTCCAAGCCAATTTTTGGATCCAACTTGCTACTTTGTCCTGGATCCCATGGGCTTTTACTTTCGTGACCAGTCTGCCATTTGGGACCTTATCAAAAGCTTTGCTAAAGTCCATATACATAAGAACAGAAGAAATAGGAGGAGTAGACCATTTGGCCCCTCGAGCCTGTTCCGCCATTTAATACGATCATGGCTGATCCAATCATGGACTCAGGTCCACTTCCCTGCCCGCTCCACATAACCCCTTATTGGTTACGAAACTGTCTATCTCTGTCTTAAATTTATTCAATGATCCAACTTTCACAGCTCTCTGAGGCAGCGAATTCCATAGATTTATAACCCTGAGAGAAGAAATTCCTCCTCATCTCAGTTTTAAATGGGTGGCCCCTTAGTCTAAGATTATGCCCCCTAGTTCTAGTCTCCCCTATCAGTGGAAGCATCCACCTTGTCAAGTCCCCTTATAATCTTATACGTTTCGATAAGATCACCTCTCATTCTTCTGAATTCCAATGAGTAGAGGCCCAACCTACTCAACCTTTCCTCCTAAGTCAACCCCCTCATCTCCGGAATCAACCTAGGGAACCTTCTCTGAACTGCCTCCAAAGTATATCCTTTCTTAAATATGGAAACCAAAACTGTACGCAGTATTCCAGGTGTGGCCTCACCAATGC
This sequence comes from Pristiophorus japonicus, assembly GCF_044704955.1. Lineage (NCBI taxonomy): Eukaryota > Metazoa > Chordata > Chondrichthyes > Pristiophoridae > Pristiophorus > Pristiophorus japonicus. The sequence goes on along the minus strand of NW_027250648.1, from coordinate 1,484,300 downwards.
CCTGTATAACTGTAGCAAAACCTCCCTGCTTTTATACCAGCCCCGACACTACATCGCACGCACTACCCTAATCGACCCTCCTGGTTACCTCCTTGAAAAATTGAATCAGGTTAGTCAAACATGATCTTCCCTTAACAAATCCGGGCTGAATAATCCTTGCCTTTCTAAATGTAGATCTATCTTGCCCTTCAGGACTTTTTCCAGTAATTTCCTGACCACTGAGGTTAGGCTGACAGGCCTATAATTACTCAGCCTATCCCTTTCTCCCTTCTTAAACCAGGGTACCACATTAAGCAGTCCTAAATTCAAAGAGGACTGGAAAATGATAGTCAAGGCCTCTGCTAGTTCCTCTTTTGCTTCGCTCAATAGCCTGGGATGCATTTCATCCAGGCCTGGGGACTGTGCCACTTTCAAAGCTGCTAAACCCCTTAATGCCTCCTCTCTCACTATGTTTATTTCATCCAGAATATCACACCCCTCCTCGATAGCAGAACCTGCATTGCCCCTTTCCTTTGTGAAAACAGACGCAAAGTATTCGTTAAGAACCATACCAACATCATCCGCCTCCACACAAAGATTACCCTCATGGTCTCTAATAGGCCCTACCCTTTCTTTAGTTCTTAATATATTTATAGAACATCTTAGGGTTTTCCTTAATTTTATTTGCCAAACATTTTTCATACTCTCTCTTAGCATTCCTAATATCCTTTTTAATTTTACTTCTGAACTTTCTATATTCCCCCAGAGATTCTACAGTATTTTGCTGTCGGTATATGACATAAGCTTCCCTTTTTTTCCTTTATCCTCCCCTGTAAGTCCCTAGACATCCAGGAAGCTCTAGAATTGTTATTCCCACCCTTTTTCTTTAAAGGCACATGTTTGGCCTGAGCCCTCTGGATCTCCTCCTTGAATGCCTCCCACTGTTCCAACACTGATTTACCTACATGTAGCTGTTTCCAGTCCACTGTGGTCAAATCACTTCTCAAATTACCAAAGTTAGCTTTGCCCCAATTTGAGACTTTTATTCCTGGTCTATCCTTGTCCTTACCCATAATTACCTTAAAAGTGACTGAATTATGGTCACTGACACCCAAGTGCTCTCCCACTAATACCACTTCCACGTATTAGGAGGGGGCATAGTTTTAAGGTGGTTGGTGGAAGGTTCAGAGGGAATGGGGGGACTTCTTCACGCAGAGCATTGTGGGGGGTCTGGAATTCACTGCCTGCAAGGGTGGTTGAAGCAGAAACCTTCACCACATTTAAAAGGTGCTTGGATGGGCACTTAAAAGTGCCGTAACCTGCAGGGTTACGGATCCAGAGCTGCTTATTGGGATTAGACTTGATAACCTCTTGTTGGCTGGCACAGATATAATGATAGGTGCTGCAGGGAATCGAATACGGTCAGGGTGATCTCCCGGACTAGCGTCGATCGCCTGGATGGGTCGGAGAGGAATTTTCCCAGATTTTTTTCCCCTAAATTGGCCTGGGTTTTTATCTGGCTGTTGCCTCTCCCAGGAGATCACATGGCTCCGGATGGGGTGGAGTGTAGATGTTTTCAGTATAAGGGATGTCGCAGTTGTGTGAGGCGGACGGGTTGGGCTGGGTGCTCTTAGCCTTTCGGTCATTGTTCAGAGGTTTATATGTAACCTTTAGGGCTGCTGACCGAGGGCCGTGTGGCTTTGTCGGCCGGCGCGGACACGATGGGCCAACATGGCCTCCTCCTCCTGCGCTGTAAATTTCTAAGTTTCGATGATCTGATTGAATCACAGAGCAGGCTCGAGGGGCTGGCTCCTGCTCCCATTTCTGAGCTTCCTGTTCCTCTGTGCACATATTGCACCGACTTGGCCTCCCCTGGCAGGCTGCTCATCACATGGCGTCCTCCCCGCTCCACAAACAGCCCGATCCGCCTCACTGATTGGGTCTGAAGGTGAAAGGCCCCGCCTCCCCACCCTCCGCGGGACACTGCGCATGCTCGGCGCCGGGCGGGACACTGCGCATGCTCCTGGCGCCCCGCGCGCGGGCCCCCGTGAGGCATTCTGGGCCAGGCCCGGATCACCGGCGGGGTGAGTTTTATGAGGAGCTTTTCCAAAATAGGTCGCGGAGAGGAGCGCGGGCAGATAAATGAAAAGCCAATACAAACCGGAGCGTGCAGCCGGCCCCCGGCCCCCGGGCAGAGCGGATGTTGCGGCCGCCGCTCGGTGTCTCCGGCAGGAGCCTCGCTGGGCCATGTGACTCAGTTACGGCCATGACTGACTGCAGCTTCGACCAATAGGGAGAGAGTGGGCGGAGCTTGGCCCGGGGTGGCGGCGGGTCCTCCACCAATAGCAGGGTAGGAGGGGCGGGGCGGGGCTTGCGCCGGCTGCTCAGACAGTGCCAGGCGATAGGGGTGGCTGTGCTGCACTGGGCATCATCCCGCACTGGCTCACTGTGCATCGCCCTGCACTGGCTCACCGGGCATCACCCTGCACTGGCTCACCCTGCACCGGGCATCACCCTGCACTGGGCATCATCCCGCACTGGGCATCATCCCGCACTGGCTCACTGTGCATCGCCCTGCACTGGCTCACTGGGCATCACCCTGCACTGGCTCACCCTGCACTGGGCATCACCCTGCACTGGGCATCATCCCGCACTGGCTCACTGTGCACTGGGCATCGCCCTGCACTGGCTCACTGGGCATCACCCTGCACTGGCTCACCCTGCATTGGGCATCGCCCTGCACTGGCTCACTGTGCACTGGGCATCGCCCTGCATTGGCTCACCCTGCACTGAGCATAAACGCCGGCATAGACTGGTTGGGCCAAATGGCCTGTTTCTGTGCCGTATATCCAATGTAAATCTGTGTAATAATAACCTCTGAGAGGGAAGGACTGAACAATCGGCTCAGGGCAGAGGTACTGATAGAGTCAGAGGCAGGGACACAGACATCATCATCATCATAAGCAGTCCCTAAAAATCAAGGCTTGCTTCCACTCTAAAAGTGAGTTCTCAGGTGACTGAACAGTCCAATACGGGAATTACAGTCTCTGTCACAGGTGGGACAGACAGTGGTTGAAGGAAAGGGTGGGTGGGGAGTCTGGTTTGCCGCACGCTCCTTCGTTGCCTGCGCTTGGTTTCTGCATGCTCTCGGCGACGAGACTCGAGGTGCTCAGCGCCCTCCCGGATGCTCTTCCTCCACTTAGGGCGGTCTTTGGCCAGGGACTCCCAGGTGTCGGTGGGGATGGTGTACTTTATCAAGGAGACTTTGAGGGAGTCCCTGCCCACCTGGGGTTCGCTTGCTGTGTAGGAGTTCCGAGTAGAGCACTTGCTTTGGGACTCTCGTGTTGGGCATGTGGATGGTGTGGCCCACCCAACGGAGCTGGTCGAGTGTGGTCAGTGCTTTGATGTTGGCCTGATCGAGGACACTAATGTTGGTGCGTCTGTCCTCCCAGGCGATTTGTAGGATCTTGCGGAGGCAGCATTGGTGGTACTTCTCCAGCACTTTGAGGTGTTTACTGTATGTGGTCTACGTCGCTGAGCCATATAGGATGGCGGGTTTCACTACTGCCCTGTAGACCATAAGCTTGGTGCCAGATTTGAGGTCCTGGTCTTCAAACACTCTCTTCCTCAGGCAGCCGAAGGCTGCACTGGCGCAATGGAGGTGGTGTTGGACCTTATTGTCGACGTCTGCCATTGCTGATAGTAGGCTCCCGAGGTATGGAAAATGGTCCACGTTGTCCAGGGCCTCATCATGGAACTTGATCATCGGGGGGCAGTGCTGTGTGGCGGGGTCAGGTTGGTGGAGAACCCTTTGTCTTACGGATGTATAGTGGAAGACCCATGCTTTCGTACACCTCGGTGAAGATGTTGACGATGGCTTGGATTCGGCCTCGGAGTCTGCGCAGACGCAAGCGTAGTCCGTGTACTATAGTTCGACGACAGAGGATGGGACGACCTTGGATCTAACCTGGAGGCGACGAAGGTTGAACAGGTTTCCATTGGTTCTATAGTTTAGTTCCACTCCAGCAGGGAGCTTGTTGAGACTGAGATGGAGCATTGCAGCGAGGAAGATCGAGAAGAGTGTTGGCGCGAGACACAGACAGGGTCAGAGACTGAGACGCAGACAGAGATGCAGGCAAAGACTGAGACACAGGCAGGGGCACAGACTGAGACAGAGACTAAGGTGCAGACAGAGACACAAACAGGGACTGAGACAGAGATGGAGATACAGACGGAGTGAGACAGGGACACAGACATAGACTGAGACAGGGACACAGACAGGGGCAGGGACACAGACAGAGACAAAGACATTAATAGGGACAGAATCAAAGACATAAACAGGAACAGATACAGAAACAGCAGAGACAGAGACACACAGAGGAACAGGGACTGAGGTACAGACATGACAGACTCTGGCACAGGGAGACAGAGAGGGACACGGAGACATGAGCAGAGACAGAGGCACAGACAGGGACACAGGGACAGAGACACAGACAGAGACAGACACAGGAGCAGAGGCACAGAGAGGGACACAGAGACAGGGACAGAGATACTGACAGGGGCACAGAGACCAGACAGAGGCAGAGACATACAGAAATATCGAGTTAGCGATAGGAACAGAGACAGAGAGGGCGACGGAGACAGAGAAATGCAGAGAAGGAGAAAGATACAGTGAGACAGAAGTGAAAGGATACGGACAGAGAGTGAGAGACAGGCAAACAGACAGAAATAGAGAAAGAAAAATAAGGAGAAAGGGAGAACGATCGAGGGAATGACATAAAGTGGCAGATAGCGAGAAAGAGACCCAGTGAGAGACAGAGACACAAAGATACAGAGAGACAGCGAGAGAGAGAAAACCCCAAACAGGTATGGTAGCATAATGGTTATGTTACTGGACTAATAATCCAGAGATGTGAGTTCAGATCCCCCCAGATCAGTTTGTGAGTTTGAATTCAGTTCATTAAATAAATCTGGAATGAACAGCCATTATCAGTAATGGTGCCCAGGAAACAATCGGATTGTGGTAAAAACCCACCTGGTTCACAAATATCCTTTGGGGAAGGAAACCTGCCACCCTTACCCGGTCTGGTCTATATGTGACTCCAGATACACAGCAATGTGTTTGACTCTTAACTGCCTGCTGAAATGGCCGAGCAAGCCATTTGTATCAAATAGTGACAGAAATGTACAATAAGAACAAAAGCGGACGGACCACTCTGCATTTGGACACGAGACCCCCAGCCCAGTCGACCCTGGAAAGTCCTCCTCACTAATATCTGGGGACTTGTGGCAAAATTGGGAGAGCTGTCAAAAAGACTAATCAAGCAACAGCCTGACATAGTCATACTCACAAATCATACCTTCAGCCAATGTCTCAGACTCCTTCAACACCACAGGAATAGCTCAGGGCAATGTCCAACCATCTTCAGCTGCTTCATCAATGACCTTCCCTCCATCACAAGGTCAGAAGTGGGGAAGCTCGCTGATGATTGCAGTGTTCCATGCCATTCCCCACTCCTTAGACAATGAAGCAGTCCATGCTCACATGCAGCAAGACCTGGACTAATAAGTGGCAAGTAACATTCAGGCCACACAAGTGCCAGGCAATGACCATCTCTAACAAGAGAGAGTCTAACCACCATCCCTTGACAGTCAGTGGCATTACCATCACCGAATCCCCCATCATCAACAGCCTGGTGGTCACTATTGACCAGAAATTTAACTGGACCAGCCACATAAATATTGTGACTACAAGAGCAGGTCAGAGGTTGGGTATTCTGCGGCGAGTGACTCCCCTCCTGACTCCCCAAAGCCTTTCCACCATCTACAAGGCACAAGGCAGGAGTGTGATGGAATACACTCTTGTCTGGATGAGTGCAGCTCCAACAACACTCAAGAAGCTCGACACCATCCGGGACAAAGAAGCCCGCTTGATCGGCATCCCATCCATCACCTTCAACATTCACTCCCTCCACCACCGGCGCACCGAGGCTGCAGTGTGTACCATCTACAAGATGCACTGCACCAACTTGCCAAGGCTTCTTCAACAGCACCTCCCAAACCCACGACCTCCACCACCTAGAAGGACAAGGGCAGCAGGTGCATGGGAACACCACCACCTCCACGTGTTCCCCTCCCAGTCACACACCACCCTGACTTGGAAATATATTAGCCGTTCCTTTATTGTTGCTGGGTCACAATCCTGGAACTCCCTCCTCAACAGATCTGTGGGAGCACCTTCACACGGACTGCAGCGGTTCAAGGAGGCGGCTCACCACCACCTTCTCAAGGGCAATCGGGGATGGGCAATAAATGCCGGCCTTGGCAGTGATGCCAACATCCCATGATTGAATAAAAAGAAAGGTAAGAGACTTCAGTCTGAACACACAGATTAGTAAATGGGTAGGTAGATGTGAGATGAAATTTAACGCCGAGAAATATGAGGTGATGCATTTTGTGAGATTAAAAAAGAGAAAATGCACATTAAATGGTAAAAGGAACAGAACAGTAAATGGGTATAAGATTTGAGCTAACGCCTTGTCTGGCTAATTAAAAGGTTCAAATTCTAGCGTCAGCAACTTTAATACATTATTAAGAAATATAAGACGAGCAGAATCTCTGTCGGTGACCATATCTTATATCGACCCATGAATCAGAGTAAAGATTGGGGGAGGTGGGACCTGCAGAAGTGGGACAGGTTGCACCGCAACAGAGCTGGGGCCAATATTTCCGGGGTGGGGGGGGGGGGGGGTAGGGGAGGGTTTAAACTAGCTTGGCAGGGGGATGGGAATCTCAGAGTAGATTCAGATGGGAGAGAAGCAAAGCTGGAAATGGAAGGCAGAAAATTAGTAAGCGAGTTTGGAAGGCAGAGGAAACAAAGGCTAGACAGACGTGATTGCTCTAGAGAGGGTACAGAGGAGATTTACGAGGATGTTGCCTGGACTGGACAATTTTAGCTATAAGGAAAGATTGGATAGGCTGGGATTTGTTTTCCTTGGAACAGAGGAGGATGAGGGGAGACCTTATTGAGGTGTATAAAATTATGAGGGGCCTGGATAGAGTGGGTAGAATGGACACATTTCCCTTAGCAGAGGGGGGGGGGGGGGCATAGATTGAAAGTATTTGGTAGAAAGTTTAGAGGGGATTTGAGGAGAAATCTTTTCACCCAGAGAGTGGTGGGGTCTGGAACTCCCTGCCTGAAAGGATGGTAGAGGCAGAAAGCCTTATTGCATTAATCAAGTACTTGGATGTGCACTTAAAGTGCCGTAACCTACAGGGCTATGAACCAAGAGCTGGAAAGTGGGATTAGGCTGGATAACTCTTTGACACCTGGTGTGGTCACGATGGACCGAATGGCCTCCTTCTGTGCTATAAATTTCTATGATTCTAATAAGATGCAAGTCCCTTGTGTCCACAATAACTTACACTTGGTCAGTCCGCTGGATGGAACCTCGGGCGCCCTGAGCTTGATCTCCAGTGTCTCCAGTCCCGACTGCCTCCTTACATTAATATCCCCTCACTTTTATACCCTGCACTGATCCATCTCTGGCACTTGACTCTTCCTTGTCTTCTCTGCTGGGTTTTGACAGGAGGCGAGGAAAAGACAGCTGGAGCTTCCCTAATCCCATCACTATCCCATCAAATATTCCCAGGGCAGGTACAGCACGGGTTAGATACAGAGTAAAGCTCCCTCTACACTGTCCCATCAAACACTCCCAGGGCAGGTACAGCACGGGGTTAGATACAGAGTAATGCTCCCTCTACATTGTCCCATCAAACACTAACAGGGCAGGTACATGTCAAAATCTCGACTCACAATATACGACTTCAGCCCGGCAGATGTTCCTTTATTCTCACTTGCAGCAAGGGAAAGGTCTCACTCAGTCAACAGCTAAGTGAACACCTTCGAAATGGTACAATTTCACAAGATATTTATACAGTAATAACCCAAGTTATGGCCTCTTCCTGTGTATTGGCTCTGTCTTGCAGTCAGTGAATACAGATAAAGAGTTAATTATTACATCCTTGTCCTGACATGGTTTCCAAATATTTCCTTTTGTCAGGGTTATCAGTTGGCTAGTCGGCCATTACTCGACGAGAGTGTGGTAATGAGCTATTACTGGCGTTGCATTTTGTCAGGATTGTCCAGTTTCCTGGTCAGTTATCTTTTTGCATAAAATGGATGAGGTCTGTACAGGAGATAATGGCTGGTGGTTTGAGTCACCTTCTTGGAGCAACCTCTTTCACCATTGACAGATCGTTTCTGTCATCCCAACCTCTCCTGCCATCTATTCCAGCAGCATTAGTGCCCTTGAAAAAATCTCACCGTGGTCCTCAGAATCCCACCACAATCAGCCCCAACACCAACACCAATAAATACACCAGCATCACCAACCTTCTCCGCAATCAGCTGATGCTGCACAGGACACACGGCTTTCACACTCACTACCATTGTGGGGGACTCGCTTATATAAGAAATATGGGCAGGAGTAGGCCATTTGGCCCCTTGAGCTTGCTCCGCCATTCAATAAGATGGCGGAGCATGGCTGATCTGATCTTGGCCTCAACTCCACTTCCCCGCCCACTCCCCATAACCCTTGACTCCCTTATCGTTTGAAAATCTGTCTATCTCCACCTTAAATATATTCAATGACCCAGTCTCCACAGCTCTCTGAGATTCATGACCCTCAGAGAAGAAATTCCTCCTCCTCTCCGTTTTAAATGGGTGGCCCCTTATTCTGAAACTATGCCCCCCGGTTCTAGATTCCCCCACAAGGGGAAGATTGTGCCGAATTCGCTAGATGTTCGTCAGATCGAACAAATAGGTTCGCAATTTTCCTTTTAAGGTTCCCATGTAAGTTTAACCTGAACAAAAGACTATGATACTAGATTCACAAGCCAACTTATCTTTAATAAATGCTTTAACAAACACTGCTCATTAGTTACGACAGAATATAGGACTCACAACCTCTGTAGATATTACCTGATTCGGTCTGAGGTGATCAAGCTCCGTCTGACTTCAGCTTAGGGATTCTACCCCAGGTTCCTGCTCCTATCACGTGTTGTTACTAGGTTCTCGCTAACTTCCTCTAAAAACTTGTGCCTAGTTATACCCTTTCTTCGCTCAGTTAAACACATGTCGGTTTCGACAGATTCTGCTGACATTTCAACTTTGTACATATACATAGAAACTTAGAAAATAGGTGCAGGAGTAGGCTATTCGGCCCTTCGAGCCTGCACTACCATTCAATAAGATTATGGCTGATCTTTCACCTCAGTACCCCTTTCTTGCTTTCTCTCCATACCCCTTGATCCCTTTAGCCGTAAGGGTCATATCTAAGTCTCTCTTGAAAATATCCAATGAACTGGCATCAACAAGTCTCTGCAGTAGGGAATTCCACAGGTTAACAACTCTGAGTGAAGACATTTCTCCTCATCTCAGTCCTAAATGGCTTACCCCTTATCCTTAGACTATGTCCCCTGGTTCTGGACTTCCCCAACATCGGGAGCATTCTTCCTGCATCTAACCTGTCCAGTCCCATCAGAATTTTATATGTTTCTATGAGATCCCCTCTCATCCTTCTAAACTCCAGTGTATACAGGCCCAGTCGATCCAGTCTCTCCTCATATATCAGTTCTGCCATCCCGGAATCAGTCTGGTGAACTCGCTGCACTCCCTCAATAACAAGAACGTCCTTCCTCAGATTAGGAGACCAAAACTGAACACAATATTCCAGGTGAGGCCTCACCAAGGCCCTGTACAACTGCAATAAGACCTCCCTGCTCCGATACTCAAATCCCCTAGCTATGAAGGCCAACATACCATTTGCCTTCTTCACTGCCTGCTGTACATGTATGCCAACTTTCAATGACTGATGAACCATGACACCCAGGTCCCGTTGCACCTCCCCTTTTCCTAATCTGCCGCCATTCAGATAATATTCTGCCTTCGTGTTGTTGCCACCAAAGTGGATAACCTCACATTTATCTACATTATACTGCATACATGCGTTTGCCCACTCACCGAACCTGTCCAAGTCACCCTGCAGCCTCATAGCGTCCTCCTCACAGCTCACACCGCCACCCAGCTTAGTGTCATCTGCAAACTTGGAGATATTACACTCAATTCCTTCATCTAAATCATTAATGTATATTGTAAATAGCTGGGATCCCAGCACTGAGCCCTGCGGCACTCCACTAGTCACTGCCTGCCATTCTGAAAAGGACTTTATCCCGACTTTCTGCTTCCTGTCTGCCAACCAGTTCTCTATCCACATCTGTACATTACCCCCAATACCATGTGTTTTAATTTTGCACACCAATCTCTTGTGTGGGACCTTGTCAAAAGCCTTTTGAAAGTCCAAATACACCACATCCACTGGTTCTCCCTTGTCCCACTCTACCAGTTACATCCTCAAAAAATTCTAGAAGATTTGTCAAGCATGATTTCCCTTTCATAAATCCATGCTGACTTGGACTGATCCTGTCACTGCTTTCCAAATGCACTGCTATTTCATCTTTAATAATTGATTCCAACATTTTCCCCACCACTGATGTCAGGCTAACCGGTCTATAATTACCAGTTTTCTCTCTCCCTCCTTTCTTAAAAAGTGGTGTTACATTAGCTACCCTCCAGTCCATAGGAACTGATCCAGAGTCGATAAACTGTTGGAAAATGATCACCAATGCATCCACTATTTCAAGGGCCACTACCTTAAGTACTCTGGGATGCAGACTATCAGGCCCCGGGGATTTATCGGCTTTCAATCCCATCAATTTCCCTAACACAATTTCCTGCCTAATAAGGATTTCCTTCAGTTCCTCCTTCTCACTGGACCCTCAGTCCCCTAGTATTTCCGGAAGGTTATTTGTGTCTTCCTTCGTGAAGACAGAATCAAAGTATTTGTTCAACTGGTCTGCCATTTCTTTGTTCCCCATTATAAATTCACTTGAATCTGACTGCAAGATTTATCTTCACTAATCTTTTTCTCTTCACAGATCCACCGAAGCTTTTGCAGTCAGTTTTTATATTCCCAGCAAGCTTCCTCTCATACTCTATTTCCCCCTTCTAATTAAACCCTTTGTCCTCTTCTGCTGAATTCTAAAATTCTCCCAGTCCTCAGGTTTGGTGCTTTTTCTGGCCAATTTATATGCCTCTTCCTTGGATTTAACACTATCCTTAATTTCCCTTGTTAGCCACGGTTGAGCTACCTTTCCCGTTTTATTTTTATTCCAGACAGAATGTACAATTGTTGAAGTTCATCCATGTGATCTTTAAATGTTTGTCATTGCCTATCAACCCTTTAAGTATCATTCACCAGTCTATTCTAGCCAATACATCCTTCTGTTATTGTAACCCTATCTTGCCTCCATGAGTTATTACCAATTGCCGGTGCCTTCGTTGCTGTGCGTGTCCCATATCTTGATCAGTTTTCATCCCTTCCCACCCCCTGCTGTTCCTACAGCGTGTTTCTGCTAAGATAACTTCCCCTCCCATTTGACCACATCTGTTATTCCTGCAACTAACCTTTTGTTCATTCACTAGCATTTGTAGGAACCCTGTTAACTGACATCCATTATTCACACACTATCTCTTACACAGAGTGACTCTTTTGAATTTGGCTTTACTATTCTGCAGCTTTTATCCTCATCTCCTTCACCCCGAGGTCAGTGCCTGTTGTTTTCAGTGCAAGAGATGCTGAGTCTACTGGTTTAAACCTCAAGCATGAGCTAAATTCTTATTTATCGTGAATTCTTTCTGATATTTCCACAGGAAACATCCTCTCTGCATCTACCCTGTCAAACCCCCTCAGAATCTTATATGTTTCAATAGGATCACCTTTCATTCTTCTAAACGCCCAACCTGCTCAACCTTTCTTCATAAGACAACCCCCTCATCTCAGGAATCAACCTCGTGAACCTTCTCTGAACTGCCTCCAATGCAAGGAGACCAAAACTGTACGCAGTACTCCAAGTGTGGTCTCACCAACGCCATGTACAGTTGTAGCAGGACTTCCCTCTTTTATACTCCATCCCCCTTGCAATAAAGGCCAACATTCCATTTGCCTTCCTAATTACTTGCTGCACCTTCATGTTAATCTTTTGTTTCATGTGTAAGGACACCCAGGATCCCTCTGTACCGTAGCATTTTATAATCTCTCATGTAAATAATAATTTTAATTTTTAATTTTTCCTACCAAAGTGGATAACCTTACATTTTCCCACATTATATTCCAGCTGCCAAACTTTTCTCCACTCACTTAGCCTATTTATATCCTTTTGCAGATTATGTCTGTCCTCCTCACAACTTGGTTTCCCACCTATCTTTGTATCATCAGCAAATTTGGCAACAATACACTCAGTCCCATCATCCAAGTCATTAATATAGATTGCAAATAGTTGAGGCCCCAGCATTGATATCTGTGGCACCCCACTAGTTACAGTTTGCCAACCTTAAAATGACCCATTTATCCCCACTCTCTGTTTTGTTAGTTAGCCAATCCATGCTAATATATTACCCCCAACCCAGTGAGCTCTTGTGCAGTAACCTTTTATGTGGCACCTTATCGAATGCCTTCTGGAAATCCAGATACACATCTACTGGTTCCCCTTTATCCACCCTGCTCGTTACATCCTCAAAGAACTCCAGAAAATTTGTCAGACATTATTTCCCTTTCATAAAACCATGCTGACTCTGCTTGATTGTATTGATTTTCAAAATGTCCTGCTATTACTTTCTTAATAACGGACTCCAGCATTTTCCCAATGACGGATGTTAGGCTAACTGGTCTAGTTTCCTGCTTTTTGTCTCCCTCCATTCATTACAACTCACTAAGCCACTTCCAAAGGTGCCCATGAAGCTGTCCATGAAGCTGTCCATGAACGCAAAGTGTTGAAAATAAAGATTTCAATGTTTGACAACACATCAACATAAACTTTACATGAATATTGGCTAAAGAACCCAAGTGCCTAATCTTGTGTGTTGTACGTTGGTCTGATTGGACAAGGATGAGTGTGAGGGGGTGACCCGTGAGATGGGGAACTGATAATGTAGAAAGGGTTGGGTGGAGGTGCAAGGTAAGTTGGTGTAGAGTACAGAAGGCAGAGTGATGGGGATGTGATGAGTGGCACAGCAGGATGAGGTTGAGTGGCTTTGCAGTAAAATTGTGAGCTACTGAGATCATTGAAAGGTTTGCACCACTGCAACCTGGTCCTCCTAGGCTGCGTTGGAAGGGAAGAGAACCTCCCTGCACGTCATTACTCCCTCCCAAAGCATCTAGAGGGAGTTATGGGAGAGCCTGGGTGCAGCCGTGCACCTTTGTGCAGTGACTGTCAGTGTTTGCAGCACCTCAGTGCTGATGAACACTCCACCGATGATGGTCCGGACTCGCCTCGCCACATGTGGCGAATTTGCCGTCAGCGAAGAGAGACGAGAAAGACCAAAGTGCCGTTTGCCCCTCTCAGTGTGGCCCTGAAGTTCTGGTCCCCCCGTACGATCCTCCCCCAGATTGTCTTTTCTGAGCTCCAGCCAGGTGATGCTAAACACTTCGGGGGACGTAGACGACCAAAATCTACAAGAATCTGTTTAAAACAAAGCTGATTTATTTCATATATATCCAGAATATTAACCCTTGTAACAGAGCTGGAGTTTATCAGCAGCAACAAACCTCAACTGTCAGAATGAACATGGTTCAGCCCTGGATGTAATTAACAGCAGCAATAACAGCAGAATCCAACCCCTGCAGTCACGTGTGAACTCGCTGGTGATGTCTCAGCAGGCTGGGTAACTGAGTGAATCCCTTCCCACACTCAGAGCAGGTGAACGGCCTCTCCCCAGTGTGAACTCGCTGATGTGTCATAAGGTGGGATGACTGAGTGAATCTCTTCCCACACTCGGAGCAGGTGAACGGCCTCTCCCCAGTATGAACTCGCTGGTGTCTCAGCAGGCTGGATGACTGAATGAATCCCTTCCCACACTCAGAGCAGGTGAACAGCCTCTCCCCAGTGTGAACTCGCTGGTGTCTCAGCAGGCTGGATGACTGAATGAATCCCTTCCCACACTCAGAGCAGGTGAACAGCCTCTCCCCAGTGTGAACTCGCTGGTGTGTCAGCAGCTCCATTTTGCTTATAAATCTCTTCTCACAGTCAGAACATTTAAAAGATCTGATATGAGAGTGAACTCGCTGGTGTAGCAGCAGGCTGGATAATTGAGTGAAGCCCTTCCCACACACAGAGCAGGTGAACGGCCTCTCCCCGGTGTGAACTCGCTGGTGTGTCTGCAGGTTGGATGACTCAGTGAATCCCTTCCCACACACAGAGCAGGTGAACGGCCTCTCCCCGGTGTGAACTCGCTGGTGTGACAGCAGGTTGGATGATTGAGTGAAGCCCTTACCACAGTCTGAGCAGGTGAACGGCCTCTCCCCGGTGTGAACTCGCTGGTGTGTCAGAAAGGCAGATAACCGAGTGAATCCCTTCCCACACTCGGAGCAGGTAAATGGCCTCTCCCCAGTGTGAACTCGCTGGTGTGTCAGAAAGGCAGATGACTCAGTGAATCCCTTCCCACACACGGAGCAGGTGAACGGCGTCGCCCCAGTGTGAACTCGCTGGTGTGATAGCAGGTGGGATAACTGAGTGAATCCCTTCCCACACTTGGAACAGGTGAACGGCTTTTCCCCAGTGTGAATGCGCTGGTGTCTCAGCAGGGTAAATGACTGAGTGAATCCCTTCCCACACTCAGAGCAGGTGAACGGCCTCTCCCCAGCGTGAATGCACAGATGAGTTTGCAGCTCAAACAGGTTATTGAATTCCTTCCCACAGTCCCCACATTTACACGCTTTCTCCCCGGTGTGACTGCGCTTGTGTCTCGACAGGACAGAGGATCGGCTGAAAACTCGTCCACACACAGAGTTTCTCCCCGCACTGAATGGTGCTTTTTGCTTCCATGTTCAAAGGCCGACGATATTCCCGTCCTGATGAATCGAGTGACTGTCAGATCGTGATGTGATGTTTCGTTTCAGTTTCCCTTCTGCAATCCTCCCCTTCTAATACCCTGTAAAATAAATTTTAAAACAGGAAAAGGGGAGTGTGAGAGAGAACCCTTGAAAAACAATGGCAGGTTGTGAAATTGAGCTTAATGAATCTGGTAATCTGTGGACCGGCGCTAGAAAAAAAGTGACCATGAAAGCTGCTGGATATTGGTTCAGTAATGTCCTTCAGGGAAGGGAGCTGGCCACCCAGTCTGGGCCTACACAAAACACTGGCCTCTGTGTGAGGAGAGGCAGAGAGAGGAGGGAGGGGAGAGACTTTATACATCTGCAACTCAACAAGGCTTCTTGGACAGAACATCCCAAACCTGTGGCCTCTACCCCCTAAAAGGACAAGGGCAGCAGGTTGAGTGTGACTTTGTACTAACGTTTCGTGATCTACTGAGATCCCTGTCTGGCGTAAAAATAAAACAGGGAAGGTGGCTCAACCGTGGCTAACAAGGGAAATTAGGGATAGTGTTAAATCCTAGGAAGAGGCATATAAATTGGTCAGAAAAAGCAGAAAACCTGAGGACTGGGAGAAATTTAGAATTCAGCAGAGGAGGAAAAAGGGTTTAATTAGGAGGGGGGAAAGAGAGTATGAGAGGAAGCTTGTAGGGAACATAAAAACTGACTGCAAAAGTTTCCATAGAGATGTGAAGAGAAAAAGATTAGTGAAGACAAATGTAGGTCCCTTGCAGTCAGAATCAGGTAAATTTATAATGGAAAACAAAGAAATGGCAGACCAATTGAACAAATACTTTGTTACTGCCAATTGAGCAAATACTTCGGTTCTGTCTTCACTAAGGAAGGCACAAATAACCTTCCGGAAATACTAGGGGATCGCGGGTCTAGCGAGAAGGAGGAACTGAAGGAAATCGTTATTAGTCAGGAAATTGTGTTAGAGAAATTGATGGGATTGTAGGCCGATAAATCCCCGGGGCCCGATAGTCTGCATCCCAGAGAGTACTGAAGGAAGTGGCCCTAGAAATAGTGGCTGCATTGGTGGTCATTTTCCAACATTCTATAGACTCTGGATCAGTTCCTATGGATTGGAGTGTAGCTAATGTAACCCCACTTTTTAAAAACAGGGAATTATAGACCGGTTAGCCTGACATCGGTAGTGGGGAAAATGTTGGAATCAATTATTAAAGATGGAATAGCAGCGCATTTGGAAAGCAGTGACAGGATTGGTCCAAGTCAGCATGGATTTATGAAAGGGAAATCATGCTTGACAAATCTTCGTGAATTTTTTTGAGGATGTAACTGGGAGAGTGGATAAGGGAGAACCAGTGGATGTGGTGTATTTGGACTTTCAAAAGGCTTTTGACAAGGTGCCACACAAGAGATTGGTGTGCAAAATTAAAGCAGATTGGGGGTAATGTATTGACGTGGATAGAAAACTGGTTGGCAGACAGGAAGCAGAGAGTAGGAATAAACAGGTCCTTTTCTGAATGGCAGGCAGTGACTAGTGGGGTACCGCAAGGTTCAGTGCTGGGACTCCAGCTATTTATGATATACATTAATGATTTAGACAAAGGAATTGAATGTAATATCTCCAAGTTTGCAGATGACACTAAGCTAGGTGGCAGTGTGAGCTGTGAGGAGGATGCTAAGAGGCTGCAAGGTGACTTGGACAGGTTAGGTGAGTGGGCAAATGCATGGCAGATGCAGTATAATGTGGATAAATGTGAGGTTATCCACTTTGGGGGCAAAAACACAAAGGCAGAATACTATCTGAATGGTGACAGATTCGGGTAAGGGGAGGTGCAACGAGACCTGGTGTCATGATACATCAGTCATTGAAAGTTGGCATGCAGATACATCAGGCGGTGAAGGTGGCAAATGGCATGTTGGCCTTCATAGCGAGAGGATTTGAGTATAGGAGCAGGGAGGTCTTACTGCAGTTGTACAGGGCCTTGGTGAGGCCTCACCTGGAATATTGTGTTCAGTTTTGGTCGCCTAATCTGAGGAAGGACTTTCTTGCTATTGAGGGAGTGCTGCGAAGGTTCACCAGACTGATTCCCGGGATGGCAGGACTGACATATAAAGAAAGACTGGATCGACTAGGCTTATATTCACTGGAATTTAGAAGAATGAGAGGGGATCTCATGGAAACATATAAAATTCTGACAGGATTGGACAGGTTAGATGCAGGAAGAATGTTCCCGATGTTGAGGACCAGAACCAGGAGTCACAGTCTAAAGATAAGGGGTAAGCTATTTGGGACCGAGATGAGGAGAAACTTCTTCACTCAGAGAATTGTGAACCTGTGGAATTCTCTACCACAGAAGGTTGTTGAGGCCAGTTCGTTAGATATATTCAAAAGGGAGTTAGATGTGGCCCTTACGACTAAAGGGATCAAGGGGTATGGAGAGAAAGTAGGAGTGGGGTACTGAAGTTGCATGATCAGCCATGATCATACTGAATGGTGGTGCAGGCTCGAATGGCCTACTCCTGCACCTATTTTCTATGTTTCTATGTTTGCGGCACTACATCTGGTCCTCCTGACAACATCCCTGCTTGTGTCCTCCTCTGCAATATGCAACCAGACTGCATTGATTTCCTGGGGAGGTCTCTTCCGCCCATGGGACGAGAAGAGGATCTCCCTGTGTGCTGTGACTCCCTCCATAAGCATATGAACGGTGTCGTGGGAGAATCTGGGTGTAGCCCATTTGAGCAATGCTTCAGCCGATCCTGTCCTGTCGAGACACAAGCGCAGTCATACTGGGGAGAAAGTGTGTAAATGTGGGGACTGTGGGAAGGGATTCAATAACCCGTTTGAGCTGGAAACTCATCTGTGCATTCACACTGGGGAGAGGACGTTCACCTGCTCTGAGTGTGGGAAGGGATTCACGCAGTCATTCTCAGTGTTTGCAGCACCTCCATGCTGTAGAACACTGACAGTACAAATGACAAAGTAAATTTGGCCATGGTGCCTTTAAATCTTTTCTACAAACTCTGAGGCCTTCACATCCTTCCTAAAGTGCGGTGCTCAGAATTGGACACAATACTCCACCTGTGACCTATCAAGTGTTTTATAAAGGTTTAGCACAACTAAACGCCAAATGCTGATATTTCTGTGGTGGGGTTTAGAAGGGTGAGGTTTATCCAGTGAGTCGGATGTGAGCTGAAACATGTGTATCTGGAGCGGAGCCAGGGACACGCTGTGCAACCAGACACACACACTCCTACACAGCCCACGCATCACTTATTCCCCAATTGGCGCGGAAAGAATATATTAATTGCAACAATTCATTTGAGTTGATTTGAAATAGATTCGATTATAAATTGGATCATGCTTCTCTAAGTGTATTTCCCAACTCAGATGCATGGCCTCATTTATTTCCTTCCTCTGAGCCCCTGAACTTCATCTGGCAGCATAATGTTGGTGAGTGGTGACTGATTACCCTGGGAACCAACAGGAAGAGAATCGAGACTGGAGGGCCAAGGGAACAGCGTTTTCTGCGACCAACTCTGCTTAAGGAGTGGAGTCTGAGTCAGTCAGGTGAGTCATGTGTAGACTGCTATCAAACAATGTATCTTTTAAAAGTTAAATCGAGATTTCTTTTGTCAAAAAACATCTGACATTTGTCAGTATTTTGTTCCCTGGTGTTCCTATTGAGTTTCAGACACTTCAGTGCCAAGTGGACTAAGTTACAAGCCCCTTAATAAGGAGAAACTGTTTCCGATGTCAGAAGGGTCGGTAACCAGAGGACACAGATTTAAGATAATTGTCAGAAGAACCAGAGGCGACACGAGGGAAAATAATTTACACAGCGAGGTGTTGTGATCTGGAAAGCATTGCGAGAAAGGGTGGTGGAAGCAGATTCAATAGAAACTTTCAAAAGGGAATTGGATAAATACTTCAACTGGAAAAAATTGCAGGGCTGTGGGGAAAGAGCGGGGGAGTAGGACTCAATTGTAAAAGCTCTTTCAAAGATCTGGTGCTGGGATGATGGGTCGAATGGCCTCTTTCTGTGCTGTATTATTCTATGATTCTATGAATTCTGCGTTCCTCCAATTCTGGCCTCTTGTGCAACCCCCACTTCCATTGCTCAGAATCACCACTTGGTCAGGTACTGGAGGGCAAACAGTGATTGGTGCCGAACCCCACCATCACACAACATCTTCAGGAGAGAAATCTTTGCTGAGGTAACAGAGAGGGTTGATGAGGGCAATGAGGGATGTGGTGTACATGGATTTCCAGAAGGCATTTGATAAAGTGCCACACAATAGGCTTGCCAGCAAAGTCGAAGCCCAGGGAA
Organism: Pristiophorus japonicus; assembly: GCF_044704955.1. Lineage (NCBI taxonomy): Eukaryota > Metazoa > Chordata > Chondrichthyes > Pristiophoridae > Pristiophorus > Pristiophorus japonicus. The sequence continues at coordinate 1,465,030 of NW_027250648.1, read as the reverse complement.
TAAAAGGGACAGTAGAAGCATGGATACAAAATTGGCTCAGTGACAGGAATTAAGAGTAATGGTGAACGGATTTTTGGACTGAAGGGAGGTATACAGTGGTGTTCCCCAGAGATTGATACATAACCACTGCTTTTCTTGATTTATATATTAATGACTCGGACTTGGGTGAACAGGGCACTATTTCAAAATTTGCAGACGACACAAAACTTGGAAGTATAGTGAACAGTGAGGAGGATAGTGATAGACTTCAGGAAAACATAGACAGGCTGGTGGAACGGGTGAACACGTAGCAGATGAAATTTAACACAGAAAAGTGCAAAGTGATACATTTTGGGAGGAAGAACGAGGGGAGACAATATAAACTAAAGGGTACAATCCTAAGGGGGTGGCCATAAACAGAGCGACTTGGGGGTATATGTGCACAAATCATTTAAGGTGGCAGGGTAGCTTGAGAAAGTGGTTAAAAAAGTTTACAGGATACTGGGCTTCGTCAATAGAGGCATAGGGGAAGGAGGTTATGATGAACCTTTATAAAACACTGGGTCGGTCTCAAGTGGAGTATTGTGTACAATTTAAGGGTACAGTAGCACACTGGTTATGTTACTGGACCAGTAATCCACTGGCCTGGGCTGATGATCCCGAGACATCCCACCAGGGCAGCTGGGGAATTTAATTTCAATTAAGTAAATCTGGAAGAAGAAGCTAGTATCAGTAATGGTGACCATGACCGTATAGTCACTAATGTATTTTGGGGAAGGTAATTGCCATCTTTACCTGGTCTGGCCTACCTGTGACTCCCAACCCGCAGCAAAGTGTTTGGCCATTCGCTGCCCTCCAAGGTGGCCAAGCTGGAGCGGAGAAGGCAATATCCTGTGAATGAATAAAAACAATTGTGGGCATCGCACTCTATGAAGTATGTGAGGGCCTGAGAGAGGGGCCTGAGTCAGTGGACAAAGGGTCATTGTCCTTGGAGCACAAACCAAGCCTTCCGTCACCACTGCGCATGCTCCGCGCCGGCTCCTGGAGGTCAGCTGGTGCCACGCATGCGCCGATCGTAGGGCATTCTGGGTAGGGTCCGGGTAACCGCCTGAGAGCCCGGATCACCTGCGGGAAGTGAGTTTTCCAATATAGAGCGCGGGCAGATAAATGAAAAGCCAATACAAACCGGAGCGTGAGGCGCCCCCCGGCCCCCGGGCGGAGCGGATGGTGCGGCCGCCGCTCGGTGTCTCCGGCAGGAGCCTCGCTGGGCCATGTGACCCATTCACGGCCATGACTGACTGCAGCTTCGACCAATAGGAAGAGAGTGGGCGGAGCTTGGCCCGGGTTGGTGGCGGGTCTTCCACCAATGGCAGGGTCGGAGGGGCGGGGCTTGCTCAGGCTGCTTAGACTGTGCCAGGAGGCAGGGGCTCGCTGTGCACTGGGCGTCACCCTGCTCTGGATCACCCTGCCTCCCGGCATCACGTTGAACTGCATCTCCCTGCACTGGCACTGGGCAACACACTGGACAGGCTCACCCTGCACTGGGCATCAACCTGCACTGGCTCACTGTGCACTGGCATACCTTGCACTGGCCCTCACTCTGCGCTGGCTCATGTTGCACTGGGCATCGACCTGCTTGGGGTATCACTCTGCACTAGGCATTAACCTCCACTGGGCATCACCCTGTACTGGCTCACTGGGCCTCATCCTGCATTGTCTCCCCCTGCGCGGGGATGAGTGAGTGCGGAGTGAGCCAGTTCAGGGTAATGGGTACAGACTATTGACACCTTGCACTGGCTCACCCTGCATAGAAACATAGAAAATAGGTTCAGGAGTAGGCCCTTCGAGCCTGCACCACCATTCAATATGATGGCTGATCATTCCTTCAGTACCCCTGCTTTCCTGCTTTCTCCATACCCCTTGATCCCTTTAGCCTAAGGGCCATATCTAACCCCCCCCTTCAATATATCCAGTGAACTGGCATCAACAACTCTCTGCGGCAGGGAATTCCACAGGTTTACAACTCTGAGTGAAGAAGTTTCTCATCATCTCAGTCCTAAATGGCTTACCCCTTATCCTAAGACTATGTATGTTCCCTGGTTCTGGACTTCCCCAACATCGGGAACTTTCTTCCCGCATCTATCCTGTCCAGTCCTGTCAGAATCTTATATGTTTTTATGAGATCCCCTCTCATCCTTCTAAACTCCACTGAGTAAAGGCCCAGTTGATCCAGTCTCTCCTCATATGTCAGACCAGAAATCCCTGGAATCAGTCTGGTGAACCTTCGCTGCACTCCCTCAATAGCAAGAACGTCCTTTCTCAAACTAGGAGACCAAAACTGAACACAATATTCCAGGCGAGGCCTCACCAAGGCCCTGTACAGCTGCATTAAGACCTCCCTGCTTCTATATTCAAATCATTTGCCTTCTTTACCGCCTGCTGCACCTGCGTGCCCACTTTCAGTGACTGATGGACCATGACACCCAGGTCTCGTTGCACCTCCTCTTTTCCTAGTCTGCCGCCATTCAGATAATATTCTACCTTCGTGTTTTTGCCACCAAAATTTATAACCTCACATTTATCCACATAGTACTTCATCTGCCATGTATTTGCCCACTCACCTAACCTGTCCAAGTCACCCTGCAGCCTCTTAGCATCCTTCTCTCAGCTCACACCGCCACCCAGTTTAGTGTCTTCCGCAAACTTAGAGATATTACACTCAATTCCTTCATCCAAATCATTAATGTATACTGTAAAGAGCTGGGGTCACAGCATTGAGCCCTGCGGCACTCCACTAGTCACTGCCTGCCATTCTGAAAAGGACCCGTTTATCCCGACTTTCTGCTTCCCGTCTGCCAACCAGTTCCCTATCCACGTCAGTATATTACCCCCAATACCATGTGCTTTGATTTTGCACACCAATCTCTTGTGTGAGACCTTGTAAAAAGCCTTTTGAAAGTCCAAATTCACCACATCCACTGGGTCTCCCTTGTCCACTCCACTAGTTACATCCCCACTACTGATGTCAGGCTAACCGGTCTATAATTACCCGTTTTCTCTCTCCCTCCTTTTTTAAAAAGTGGTGTTACATTAGCTACCCTCCAGCCCATAGGAACTGATGCAGAGTCGATAGACTGTTGGAAAATGATCACCAATGCATCCACTATTTCTTGGGCCACTTCCTTAAGTACTCTTGGATTCAGACTATTAGGCCCCGGGGATTTATCGGCCTTCAATCCCATCAATTTCCCAAACACACCCATCAATTTCCCAAACACAATTTCCCACCTAATAAGGATATCCTTCAGTTCCTCCTTCTCACTAGACCCACTGTCCCCTAGTACCTTCGGAAGGTTATTTGTATCTTCCTTCATGAAGACAGAACCAAAGTATTGATTCAATTGGTCTGCCATTTCTTTGTTCCCCATTATAAATTCACCTGAATCTGACTGCAAGGGTCCTACGTTTGTCTTTACTAATCTTTTTCTCTTCACATATTTATAGATGCTTTTGCAGTCAGTTTTTATGTTCCTTGCAAGCATCCTCTCATACTCTATTTTCCCCCTCCTAATTAAACCCTTAGTCCTCCTCTGTTGAATTCTAAATTTCTGGCTCACCCTACAGGACACGCAAAGCTGAAATGACAGACATCACAAAAGAATGGTAAATGAATTAATAAATTAATGAAAAACCAGTGAACATATATTTACACCAAAAATATTATTCACACTTCTGCAATCCTTTAGTACCTGTTGTTACTGCGAGTTTGTCTATTCTCGTGCTCCAACGAAGTGTTGGCCCGGTGGCTGCAGCAGGGCTGCTGGAAGGCTGCTGAGTGTCCATGTGGGAGACTTCAGATGGTCTTGCAGGATGCCCTCTACCATCTCTGGGCCTGGAAGGCCCGGCTGTAGACTGCACCACGTCAGCATGGGCGGCAGCCTGGGCTGACTGGATGACCATTAACTTTGATCCCCGCCACAAACTGCGTTCCCTAACCATCCCTCTCCCAAGCAACCTAGGTGTCATATTTGACCCTGAAATTAGTTTCCAGCCACCTCTGGAGCATAATTAAAACGGTCTTTTTCCACTTCCGTAACATTGCCCGCCTCCGCCCCTGCTTCAGTTCTTCTGCTGTTGAAACCCTCATTCATGCCTTTGTTACCTCGAGACTTGACTACTCCAACTCACTACTGTCCGGCCTCCCACATTTTACACTACGTAAACTTGAGGTCATCCAAAACACAGCAGCCCCTGTCCTAACTTGCACAAGTCACGATCACTCATCACCCCTGAACTTTCTGACCTACATTGGCTCCCGGTAAAACAACGCCTCAATTTCAAAATTCTCATCACTCCATGGCCTTGCCCCTCCCGATCTCTGTAATCTCTTTCAGCCTCACAACCCCACATGATGTCTGCACTCCTCAAATTCTGCCCTCTTGAACATCCCTCATTATAATTGCTCAACAATCGGTGGCAGTGCCTTCAGCTGTTTGGGCCCTAAGCTCTGTAACTCCCTCCCTAAACCTCTCCGCCTCTCTTTCTTCCTCCAAGGCGTTCCTTAAAAGCTACTTCTTTAAACAAGCTTTTGGTCTTCTGCCCTAATTTATTTTTTTGTGGCTCGGTGTCAGATTTATCTGTTTTGTCTTGTAACACGTGTGCCTTGGGACGTTTTACAACTTTAAAGGCGCTGTACAACTATAAGTTATTATTAGTTATTATTATCGGCACTCCAGCAGTGGCAGACAGCAATGCTGAGAATGAGGTGCAGCAGCATCAATAAACCTCCCCTTTTAGTGAAAGTACCTGTGGCAATGATGAGTTGCGATTAGACTGCAGCTGATATTGGTCCACCCTTCAAATCTAATGCCAAATGGGCTTGGGTTTTAAGACTTGATTTAGGACTCCAATCGCCACGCCCAGGCACTAACCCCCTAGTGCCCCCACCCCTCCAGGCACTAACCCCCTAGTGCCCCCCCCAGTCACTAACCCCCTAGTGTCCCCACTCCACCAGTCACTAACTCCCTAGTGCCCCCACCCCTCCAGGCACTAACCCCCTAGTGCCCCCCCCAGTCACTAACCCCCTAGTGCTCCCACTCCGCCAGTCACTAACCCCCTAGTGCCCCCCCCAGTCACTAACCCCCTAGTGCCCCCCCCATCACCACCAGGCACTAACACCCTAGTGTCCCCCCAGTCACTAACCGCCTAGTGCCCCCCACCACCCCCAGGTACTAACCCCCTAGTGCCGCCCACCTCCCCAGTCACTAACCCCCTAGTGTCCCCACTCCACCAGTCACTAACTCCCTAGTGCCCCCACCCCTCCAGGCACTAACCCCCTAGTGCCCCCCCCAGTCACTAACCCCCTAGTGTCCCCACTCCCCCAGTCACTAACCCCCTAGTGCTCCCACTCCACCAGTCACTAACCCCCTAGTGCCCCCACCCCTCCAGGCACTAACCCCCTAGTGCCCCCCCCAGTCACTAACCCCCTAGTGCTCCCACTCCGCCAGTCACTAACCCCCTAGTGCCCCCCCCAGTCACTAACCCCCTAGTGCCCCCCCCCATCACCACCAGGCACTAACACCCTAGTGTCCCCCCAGTCACTAACCGCCTAGTGCCCCCCACCACCCCCAGGTACTAACCCCCTAGTGCCGCCCACCTCCCCAGTCACTAACCCCCTAGTGCCCCCCACACCCCCAGTCACTAACCCCCTAGTGCCCTAAAGGTTCACCTGACACTTGGTTTGCTTGATCGACCTCATATGATCACTATTCCCAAGATGCTCCCCAAATGTAACATTCTCCACTTGACGCACTTCATTCCCCAGGAATAGATCCAGCAAAACCTCCTTCTTCGGGCAGGAAGCATACTGATCCAGAAAATTCTCCAAAACACACTTTAAAAATTCCTCTTGGATCATCCTGGGATGCAAAGATAACCCATGGCTTTTTTTCACTCGTACAACCCGTCTTCTTAAACCCCTCTCCCCATCTCCTCCAATGCCGTATTATAGGAAGGATGTGATTGCACTAGAGAGGTGGAGAGGAGATTTACTCGGATGCTGCCTGGAATGGAGAATCTTCGTTAGGAGGACAGCTTAGATAGGCTGGGTTTGTTCTCATTGGAACAGAAGAGGTTGAGGTGTACAAAATATTGAGGGGCCTGAACATAGTGGATAGTAAGGGTCTATTTCCATTGGTGGAGGGGTCTATTATGAGGGGGCATAGTTTTAAGGTGATTGGTGGAAGGTTTAGAGGGGATTTGAGAGGGGGGGGGCTTCTTTACGCAGAGGGTTGTGGGGATCTGGAACTCGCTGCCTGGAAGAGTGGTGGATGCAGAAACCCTCACCACTTTTAAGAGATGATTGGATGGGAACTTAAAGTGCAGTAATCTGCAGGGTTATGGACTGAGAGTTGGTAATTGGGATTAGACTGGATGACTTTTTGTTGGACGGCGCAGATATAATGGTAAGTACTGCAGTGAATAGAATACGGACAGGATGATCTCCTGGATTAGTTTCGATTGTCTGAATGGGTCGAAGAGGGATTTTCCCAGATTTTTTTCTCCCTAAATTGGCCTGAGATTTTGCCTCTTCCAGGAGATCGGGGTGGAGTGTAGAATGTTTCAGTATAAGGGGTGTCGCAGTTGTGTGAGGCGGACTGGTTGGGCTGGGTGCTCTTTGCCTTTCCGTCATTGTTCATAGGTTTATATGCAACCTTTAGGGCTGCTGACTCAAGGGTCGTGCGGCTTTGTCAGCTGGCACGGACACGATGGGCCGAAATGGCCTCCTGTGCTGTAAATGTCTATGTTTCTAAGTGCGAGGAGCTCATGGACTTCTTTGTCACGGACATTGAGACCATCTGAGCAGCTGCCTCTGCCACATGGCTCCTTTCCGAGCCCAGCAGGCTAAACTTCCCTAAGGACCCCCCCCGGCCTTAGCCTTGAACTCGCATCTTTGTCTAGTTTCTCTCCTATCTCCCCATATGCCTTCACTGAGCTCATCTTATTGATAAGACCCACCTTCTGCTCCCTTGACCCTATTCCCACTAAACTGCTGACCACCCAACTTCAATTCCTGACTCCCACATTAGCTGACATTTTTTTTTAAACAGTTCTCTCTTAGGTACTGTCCCCGGCCTCTCCTTCAAATCTCTGTCTTTATACTTCTCAAAAAATTATCCCCACTGTGCCCGTTCATCAAAATCCACGACACAGCCTTGGACAACTTTTCATACCTCGGGAGCCTACTGTCAAGCAAGGGCAGACATCTACGACGAGGTCCAATGCCGCCTCCAGTGTGCCAGCGCAGCCTTTGGTCGCCTGAGGAAGAGAGTGTTCGAGGATCAGGTCCTCAAATCTGGAACCAAGCTCATGGTCTACAGGGCAGTAGTGATACCCGCCCTCCTGTATGGCTCAGAGAAGTGGACCATATACAGCAGACACCTCAAATCGCTGGAGAAATACCACCGATTTCTCCGCCAAATCCTGCAAATCCCCTGGGAGGACAGATGCACCGTCAGGCCAACATCCCCAACATCGAAGCACTGACCACACTCGACTAGCTCCGTTGGGCGGGCCACATTGTCCACATGCCCGACACAAGACTCCCAAAGCAAGCTCTCTACTTGGAACTCCTACATACCAAGCAAGCCCCAGGTGGGTAGAGTAAACATTTCAAGGACACCCTCAAAACCTCCTTGAAAATGTGCAACATCTCCACCGACACCTGGGAATCCCTGGCTAAAGACCGCCCTAAGTGGAGGAAGAGCATTTGGGAGGGCACTGAGCACCTCAAGTCTCGTCGCCGAGAGCATGCAGGAAACAATCGTAGGCAGCGGAAGGAGCGTGTGGCAAACCAGACTACCTACCCACCCTTTCCTTCAACCACTGTCTGTCCCATATGTGACAGAGACTGTAATTCCCGTATTGGACTGCACAGTCACCTGAACAGCACAGTTTGAGTGGAAGCAAGTCTTCCTCGATTTCGAGGGATTGCCTATGATTTTTTTTTATTATTGATGTTAGTTTTACCATAATTATGGTGAAGGACAAAAAAAAATGTTGGAAAATGATCACCAATATATCCACTATTTCTAGGGCCACTTCCTGGAGTACTCTGGGATGCAGACTATCAGGCCCCTGGGATTTATCGGACTTCAATCCCATCAATTTCCCGCCTAATAAGGATATCCTTCAGTTCCTCCTTCTCACTCGACCCACTGTCCCCTAGTACCTTCGGAAGGTTATTTGTATCTTCCTTCATGAAGACAGAACCAAAGTATTTGTTCAGTTGGTCTGCCATTTCTTTGTTCCCCATTATAAATTCACCCGAATCCGACTGCAAGGGACCTATGTTTGTCTTCACATATCTATAGAAGCTTTTGCAATCAGTTTTTATGTTCCCGGCAAGCTTCTTCTCATACTCTATTTTCCCCCTCTTAATTAAACCCTTTGTCCTCCTCTGCTGAATTCTAAATTTCTCCCAGTCCTCAGGTTTGCTGCTTTTTCTGGCCAATTTATATGCCTCTTCCTTGGATTTAACACTATCCCTAATTTCTCTTGTTAGCCACGGTTGAGCCATCTTCCCCCTTTTATTTTTTACTCCAGACAGGGATGTACAATTGCTGAAGTTCATCCATGTGATCTTTAAATGATTGCGATTGCCTATGCACCGTCAACACTTTTAAGTATCATTTCAGTCCAGGATGGCCAGCTCCCTAGTTGGTTCGATATATTGGTCTAGAAAACCATCCCCAATACAATCCAGGAAATCCTCCTCCACCACTGCATTGCTACCAGTTTGGTTAGCCCAATCAATATGTAGATTAAAGTCACCCATGATAACTCTGTACCTTTATTGCATGCATCCCTAATTTCTTGTTTGATGCTGTTCCCAACCTTACTACTACTGTTTGGTGGTCTGTACACAACTCCCACTAGCGTTTTCTGCCCCTTGGTATTCCGCAGCTCCACCCGTACCGATTCCACATCATCCAAGCTAATGTCCTTTCTTACTATTACATTAATTTCCTCTTTAACCAGCAATGCCACCCCGCCTCCTTTTCCTGTCTGTCTATCCTTCCTAAATGTTGAATACCCCTGGATGTTGAGTTCCCAGCTTAGGTCACCCTGGAGCCATGTCTCCGTGATGCCAATTACATCATACCCATTAACTGCTATCTGTGCAGTTAATTCGTCCACCTTATTCCGAATACTCCTCGCATTGAGGCACAGAGCCTTCAGGCTTGCCTTTTTAACACACTTTGCCCCTTTAGAATTTTACTGTAATGTGGCCCCTTTTGCTTTTTGCCTCAGGTTTCTCTGCCCTCCATGTTTACTTTTCTTCTATCTTTTGCTTCTGCCCCCATTCTACTTCCCTCTGTCTCCCTGCATAGGTTCCCATCCCCCTGCCATATTAGTTTAACTCCTCCCCAACAGCACGAGCAAACACTTCCCCATGGACATTGGTTCCAGTCCTACCCAGAATCAAATCTTTCCTCATTGCCAACATCCTCGTAAATCTCCTCTGCACCCTTTCCAGTGCACTCACATCCTTCCTGTAACATGGTGACCAGAACTGCATGCAGCACTCTAGCTGTGGCCTAACCAAAGTATTATACAGTTCTATCATAACTTTCCTGCTCTTGCCTCGGCTAATAAAGGAAAGCATTCCATATGCCTTTATAACTACCTTATCGACCTGTCCGGCTACATTTAAGGATCTGTGGACATATACTCCAAGGTCCCTCTGTTCCTCCACACCACTCAGTATCCCCCCATGTATTGTGTATTCCCTTGCCTTGTTAACGCTCCCCAAATGCATTGTCTCACTTTTCTGGATTGAATTCCATTTGCCACTTTTCTGCCCAAATGACCAGTTCATCGATATCTTCCTGCAGTCTAAAGCTTTCCTCCTCACATAATTTGCCCACCACTGAGGTTAAACTAACCGGCCTGTAATTGCTCAGTTTATCCCTTCTCCCTTTTTAAATAATGGTTTAGCAGAAGGGTCAATAACCAGTTCTCAATTGGCAGTTTTCCAATCCTCTAGCACAATTCCTATAACCAGGGAGGATTGGAAAATGATGGTCAGAGCCTCCTCTTTAGCCATGAGGAAAGATTGGATAGGCTGGAGTTGTTTTCCTTGGAACAGAGGAGGTTGAGGGGAGATTTAATTGAGGTGTATAAAATTATGAGGGGCCTAGATAGAGTGGATAGGAAGGACCTATTTCCCTTGGCGGAGGGGGTCAATAACCAGGGGACATAGATTTAAAGTAGTTGGACTCGCGGGGAGATGAGGAAACATTTCTTCACCCAGAAGGTAGTGGGGGTCTGGAACTCACTGCCTGAAAGGGTGATAGAGACAGAAACCCTTATCACATTTAAAAAGTACTTGGGTGTACACTTGAAGAGTTGTAACCTACAGGGCTACGGACCTAGTGCTGGAAGGTGGGATTAGGCTGGGTAATTTTTATGATTGGCACAGGCACGATGGGCCGAATGGCCTCCTTCTGTGTTGTAATTTTCTCTGATTCTATGTACTGGTGCATTGGAACAGATCGGATCAGATCAAAACTGCACACAACTACTGGATTGGAACTGAACTGGACTGTAGTTATGGATTCAAACAGAACAGGTGGATCGAAACAGTTTGCAACTGAATTTCACAGAACTTGTGGATCAGGGAACTTCGGAGCTGACCCGGTGGATTGGATCAGAACTGACCTGGACTGAACTGTTGAATAGGATCAGATTAGAGATGAACAGGCCTGGTGGATCGGATCGGATCGGGACTGAAATGGTGGACCAGGTCGGGACTGAGCTGGTGGACCGGAACTGAACTGTAATTATGGATTGGATCTGGATGAGTCGAGGAGGCGGGAAAGGGTAGGAGGGGAGAGGGGAGGGTAGGAGAGGGGGTCAGGAGAGATGGGAGAGGGGGAGAAATGCAGAGAGGAAAGGCAGAGAGGTGAGAAGTGGGGGAGAAGAATGCGGGGGGGAGATTTTTTTAAATGGCATCAGAATCTGTTATATTGAAAAGAGAAAAGATTCCACAAGTGCTTTTTTTTTTATAAACATAATGAGTGAAATGTGTATAAATCTATTTTTGATGGCTTCAATTTTAATTTTCATAACATCAATAGGATTTAAAGCAGGAGGATTGTGTATGTTGTGTTTTTCCCTGGGGCCCAATGTTATGCCCGTTTTTACATTGCCAACATGATGCTCAGGAAATGCCAGCAAGCTCAGCCTACAAACAGGCTTTCATTTCCTCATGATTGTGGCAGAAGTACAGTCCATGAAATTCTACACTTTTGATTCTTTTTTTAGTTCAAACATCTTTTGTTGATTTTCATTTTTCACAGATGTTTCACATTCCTTTTTAATCCCGTAAGATTTGTTTGCAATTGTTCTTTCCTGTGATGTATAATGTTATGTTGAGAGTCATGTGCAGGTACAGTGCCTTTGGATTATTGCTGCCACACATTTATAATATAATAGATATATTTATTAAAAATGCTGCCCTAGTTAACATCTATCAACCAACACCCCCAAAACAGATTCTCTGGTAACTTATCTCATTGCTATTTGAGACTTTACTCTGCACTAATTGGCTGCCGGTTATCGCTACATTACAACAGTGGCTACACTTTAACAGTACTTCATTGGCTGTAAAGTGCTAAGGGACGTCCTGAAGTTGTGAAAGGTGCTATATAAATGCAAGTTCTCTCCTTTTTGCTTTCAATGTAAAGCATGTGAACTCATCAATTAGATATGAACCTGTAACTCTTCCAGTCATCCATTATTCTATAAGTAAATAATGGCAACCAATTGATTAAATTACAGTCTGTCGCCTGCTTCTCAGGATCCATTATTCTACATATGAAGCACCCAAATCTTTTGATTCGTTTCAAACATGGAACTCACCGCCGGTCTCGCTAATTGTATTTCAAACTCCTTGATAAGATTCAGGGAGAAAGTTCACTCCCAGTTATATATCCTACATGTAGAATCATAGAAATTTACAGCATGGAAGGAGGCCATTTTGACCCATCCAGCCTAATCCCACTTTCCAGCTCCGGGTCCGTAGCCCTGTAGGTTACGGCACTTCAAGTGCACATCCAAGTACTTTTTAAATGCGATGAGGATTTCTGCCTCATGTACATCAGAACTTCAGAATAGCTGGATGGAAAAGGCAAAGTACCATCTAGTTTACCTTCTGCCATCCTGGGAGTCGATGATACAACGATAATGGAGTTGTTGACCAATCACAACGATCATAGAAACATATAGAATTCAGACGGGATTGGACAGGTTAGATGCCGATGTTGGGGAAATCCAGAACAGGGATCACAGTCTAAGGATAAGGAGTAAGCCATTTAGGACCGAGATGAGGAGAAACTTCTTCACCCAGAGAGTGGTGAACCTGTGGAATTCTCTACCACAGAAAGTTGTTGAGGCCAGTTCATTAGATATATTCAAAAAGGAGTTAGATATGGCCCTTACGGCTAAAGGGATCAAGGGGTATGGAGAGAAAGCAGGTACTGAAGTTGCATGATCAGCCATGATCATATTGAATGTGGTGCAGGCTCGAAGGGCCAAATGGCCTACTCCTGCACCTATTTTCTATGTTTCTATCAATGAGTCTACAACAGTGAGGTGAGGGAAAGCCCCAGTGGGGCAGAGTGTTTGTCACCATAGGTCCAAAGTCACCTGTTCCTCCCAAACATGCTGCACGTACCACACCTCATGTCTCAAATTATCAGCCACCTCAATCCCTCAATTAGATTACAGCCTTTAACCCAATCTCCATTCTGTTATTTGAAACTGTCTGAACTATTAGATAGCGCGTTACTCAGTGTCAGGGACCTTGTAGAGAAGCCATCCAACTCCCCTGATTAGCTCCCAGACTGCAACTCACTCAGAACCCTCCAAACTCGATATAAAATTCCAGTCTCAAACTCACTCCCAGGTATCCATTATTCTATGTATGAAGCATGGAAATTGTTCAATTAGATTCCAGCATGGTATTCACTGCTAGCTGGGTACTCTTTCTCCTATACACAAAATATCCCAAACCCTTGTATACATTCCAAACTGTAACTCCCCACCACCAATTTCTGTTCCGCCCAACCCCGATTTGATAATGATGGGGGAGTGGGGGGGGGATATGGGGGAGCGGGGGGGGATATGGGGCAGCGTGGGGGGATATGGGGCAGTGGGGGGGAGGGGGGGATCCTCAAGAGTTCAAGGCTGGAATCTAATTAAAGGTTTCAAATAATTTATTTACAGGAATGAGTTCCAGGTTGGAATGTAGTCAATGGGTTTTGAAGATGTACGATAAATATCTATTATATAAAATAACGATACCCAGTTATGGGCGGGAAGCTGATTGAGGGGTACACTTGGTTCGATAGAATAATAGGTGGGGGTCTAAAAATATTCCAACACCAAGACTGGAACAGGACATTCCCCAAGTGGGCACGGGTCTGAGATCCTGGTACACAGCCCTTGGGCACGGGTCTGAGATCCTGGTACACAGCACTTGGGCACGGGTCTGAGATCCTGGTACACAGCCCTGTGATCTTGGTACACAGCCCTTGGGCACAGGTCTGAGATTCAGGGTACGCTCCACTTGGGCACAGATCTGAGATCCTGGTACACAGCCCTTGGGCACAGGTCTGAGATCCTGGTACACAGCCCTGTGATCTTGGTACACAGCCCTTGGGCACAGGTCTGAGATTCAGGGTACGCTCCCCTTGGGCACGGGTCTGAGATCCTGGTACACAGCCCTTGGGCACAGGTCTGAGATTCAGGGTACGCTCCCCTTGGGCACGGGTCTGAGATCCTGGTACACAGCCCTTGGGCACAGGTCTGAGATTCAGGGTACGCTCCCCTTGGGCACAGGTCTGAGATCCTGGTACACAGCCCTTGGGCACGGGTCTGAGATCTTGGTACACAGCCCTTGGGCACGGGTCTGAGATCCTGATACACAGCCCTTGGGTGCCAAAGATGCAACTTACCACGCCATGCAGAATAATCAGACAAGTTGTTAAATATCTAATTTGTTGTGAGGCTTGCTCTAGAGAAGCTTTAAATAAACAGGCAGCAGGCTCCACACTGGGCTAAATCATCTTATTCAGACAATGGACATCTGTGGTAATGGTACGTGGAACAAAAAAAAAGGTTATTTATAACAATAAGATATTTTTCTTTCTTAAAAAATACACCTTTCTATGAATAAAAAAATAGTCACGTTTCCTTAACAATCAAAGTTATTGTTGGTAATGAGCCAGCGAGCCCTTGGAGTGAGCTTCAGTCAGTCAGTAGCATGTTCAGCCTTGGGCCCTTTGCTCAAACCCAGGCTTTTCTTCATTGGCTGGGGTTTGAGCTCCGGGCATTCTGGGCCGGCCAACAGAGTAATGACGGGATGCTTTAGGTTTGATGGGACCAGCATCACAGCACACGATTCACAGAGGAGATTAGGGATCCTTCAAAATACCCAGCTACCACCCATTGGCTCATTTCAAAGTAGCATCTGGAATAATTCTTGAAAAATATCCACCTGGAGTAACATCAGCAGCATTCCAGGGGGAATGAGGCATATCCCGAAGGCGGAATGGTTACTATGGGAGTGTGAAGCAACGCTTCATCTCACTTCTCTCATGAGACGTTGGACGTGACCTGTGAGCACAGACTACTGGCAGTATTTTTTAATATATAATCATTCTCAGGGTGTGGGCCTCCTGTCGTGGCCAGCATTTATTGCCCATCTCTTGTGGCCCTTAACTGTGTAACTTGTTTGGCCACATTGCTGTAGGACTGGAGTCACCTATAGGCCCGGCCGGGTAAGGACGGCAGGCTTCCTTCCCTCAAGGGCATCGGTCAGCCAGCTGGGTTTATGGAAACAGCGAACAACCCTGGCACCCAACCGCACAACTCCGGTTTGATGATCATTTCATATATTTAAGAGGCCATGGCGCCATATTTCAGTGCGGCAGCACGTGCAGTGCTGATATCTGTTACCCACTTTTGTTTTAAGCTTGGAACTTTATACGTAAACAAAGTCAGCAGTATCACAACAGCAAGATTGCTGATCGGGGAAGCGAGGGAACTGCAGCCACATACTGCACGACTGAACCTCCATCACACATTTATTTCAAAAGCGATTTCAATAAAACTCTCAACTTTGATTGGATGGGTTGTGGGGGGAGGCGGGCGTGGTGGTTTGCGGGGTGCAGGGGGGAGCGGTGGGCATGGTGGGTTATAGGTTGTGAGGTGTGCGGGGGCCATGTATCTGGCCAATTGTAGACATTACTGACTGGGAGTGGGACCTCCACGTTACGGATAGTCTGAACAATTAACTGGCACTGCAAGAAAATTAAACAGAACAATGAAAAGATGAAAGAATGGGAACTCATTGCACTGCCTTGCTACTTATGCGCTGCTCATCTTCAAAGCTCTTCACATTGGAACGAATGTCTGAAACCTTCGACATAATTCTCTGTAACAGTCCAACAATGCAGCCTGCACTGGAACCCGGCAGCAACACTATCAGCGGGTCCACTAATCATGATTAATGTTGCCTCATTGTCTTGGACATTACAGGTCAGGAATAAGCAGTCACCACACGGTCAGTGTGACAGGGGGGAGTGTACGGCAGAGTGACGTGACCGGGGGAGGGGGGGAATACGGCAGAGTGACGTGACCATGGGGGGGGGGGGGGGTACAGCAGGGTGACGTGACCGGGGGGGGGGGGGGGGGGGGGGGAGGGGGGTACGGCAGAGTGACATGACCTGGGGGGGGGGGGGGGGGGGTACGGCAGAGTGATGTGACCATGGGGGGGGGGGGTACGGCAGAGTGATGTGACCATGGGGGGGGGGGGTACGGCAGAGTGACGTGACCTGGGGGGGGGGGGGGGAGGTACAGCAGTGACGTGACCTGGGGGGGGGGGGGGGGGGGGTACGGCAGAGTGATGTGACCATGGGGGGGGGGGGGTACGGCAGAGTGACGTGACCGGGGGGGGGGGGGGGGGAGGTACAGCAGAGTGATGTGACCGGGGGGGGGGGGGGTACGGCAGAGTGACATGACCGGGGGGGGGGGGGGGGGTACAGCAGTGACGTGACCGGGGGGGGGTGGGGGGAGGTACAGCAGAGTGATGTGACCGGGGGGGGGTGGGGGGTACGGCAGAGTGACGTGACCGGGGGGGGGGTACGGCAGAGTGACGTGACCCGGGGGGGGGGGGGTACGGCAGAGTGACGTGACCGGGGGGGAGGTACAGCAGTGACGTGACCGGGGGGGGGGAGGTACAGCAGAGTGATGTGACCGGGGGGGGGTGGGGGGTACGGCAGAGTGACATGACCTGGGGGGGGGGGGGTTAACAGCAGGAAGCCAGTGTGTTGTGACCAGGGGGGGGGTGGGGGGAATGTCTTTATACAGCAGGTCAATTTGATTCCAAGACCTTGATTTGAAAAGGCTTTTAAAAGTATAAAAGTCAAGATTGATGAAAAATATATATAAATAAAAGTTTTTTTTTTTAAAAAGGCAGAGAGGAATTGCATCACATTTCAGAGCACTGGTTCCACAAACATAAGCTGCTTTTAAGGATCACCGTTTTGGAAATATGAAAGCAGTGACTGGGGTTGCTGCAGAACAAACCAGTCGTTGAACATTAACAATTTTCCGAGACGTAATCAAACTCCTTGAACATGATCTGCTCCTTGTCGGTGAGGATGCGGGGCTCGCGTGGTGGGGTCAGAGTCGCTTCTTCGGCTGTAAACTCCTCGTCAAAATTGCTGACATCCTCCCGATCCTTGATGGTGGGAACAAAAGGCGGCTTCATTCTCTTCGCAAGTAAGGCTTCCCAATTGATTTCCTGGGAATTGAAGGCATCAAGATTTCAACATTACTATCAACTTGGGAAATAAAGTAAAACAAATTTGTAATGTTTGGACAAAACCACTTGAACAGAAATATTTAAACAAGCACCATTAAGTCCCTGGAAACTGGAAGATTTTTCCGCACCAACTCAGAATTTTATGTGTTGACAACCAACCTGATGACATTATGGAGCTCCATCAAACGCGAAGGAAGCATTACTCCAATACTCTGCAAAAGATCCGTCCTTCCCACTTAGGTCAGCAATACAAAGGTAGTCAAAGCCTCTGCCATTTCCTCTTTTGCTTCACTCAACAGCCTGGGATGCATTTCATCCGGGCCTCGGGACTTAGCTACTTTCAAAGCTGCTACACCCCTTAATACTTCCTCTCTCACTATATTTATTTCATCCAGAATATCACACTCCTCCTCGATAGCAGTATCTGTATTGCCCCTTTCCTTTGTGAAAACAGATGCAAGTATTCGTTAAGAACCCTACCAACATCCTCCGCCTCCACACAAAGATTATCCTCATGGTCTCTAACAGGCCCTACCCTTTCTTAGTTATCCTCTTGCTCTTAATATATTTAGAGAACATCTTTGGATTTTCCTTGCTTTTACTTACCAAGAATTTTTCATGCTCTCTCTTAGCATTCCTAATATCCTTTTTAATTTTACCTTCTGAACTTTCTATATTCCTCCAGAGATTCTACAGTATTTAGCCGTCGGTACATGACATAAGCTTCCTTTTTTTTCTTTATCCTCCCCTGTAAGTCCCTTCACATCCAGTGGGCTCTAGAATTGTTATTCCCAACCTTTTTCTTTAAGGGCACATGTTTGGCCTAAACCCTCCAGATCTCCTTGAATGCCTCCCACTGTTCCGACACTGATTTACCCACAAGTAGCTGTTTCCAGTCCACCATGGCCAAATCACTCCTCCACTGAGCAAAGTTAGCTTTTCCTCAATTTGGGACTTTTATTCCTGGTCTATCCTTGTCCTTATCCATAACTATCTTGAATCTGACTGAATTATGGTCACTGGCACCCAAGTGCTCTCCCACTGATACCCTTTCCACCTTCCCCAAAACGAAATCCAGAACCGCCTCCTCCCATGTTGGGCTTGTTAAATACTGACTAAAAAAGTTTTCTTGAATGCATTTTAGGAATTCTGCACCCTCTATACCCTTCACACTATATTTGTCCCAATCAATATTAGGAGAGTTGAAATCCCCGATTACTGTCCTGTCTTATGGCTTTTGGTCTTCACAGAAATTTGCTTACATATTTGTTCTTCTATCTCCCTCCCCTTGTTTAGGGGGTCTATAATACACACCCAGCTGTGTGATCGCCTTTTTTATTTTTCAGTTCAACCTATATGGCCTCATTTGATGATCCCTCGAACATATCATCCCTCCTCACCGCTGTAATAGTTTCTTTAATCAATACCGCACCCCCCCATCCCTTTTTACCCTCTCTGTCTTGTCTAAAAATCCTATAACCAGGAATATTGAGCTTCCAAACCTGCCCCTCCTTCAACCATGTTTCCATAATGTCATACTCCCAAATGTGTATCTGTGCTCTTAGCTCATCCGCCTTACTCGCTATACACCTTGCATTGAAGTATATACCATTTAGCACAGGAAGACCTCCTTGCTTACTACTTACTAACCCTTGTTTCCTCGGTCTTACAGATTCACTTTCTGCATTCTTGCTATTCAATTTCTGCTTTATTTTATTCCCTATTGAATTTGTTCTCAGGCTGCCAAACTCTCCCCAACAGCACTAGCAAAACTCCCCGTGAGGATATTGGTCCCGATGCTGTTGAGGTACAACCCATCCAGTTTGTACAGGTCTCCCCCAGAAGCGGTCCCAATGCCTCAAGAATTTAAAGCCCTCCCTCCTACACCAACTCTCCAGCCACGTGTTCATCCTCTCTATCCTTCTATTCTTGTACTCATTAGCACGTGGCTGGAATTTTTCTCCTAACTCCCTAAATTCTGCCTGCAGGACCTCATCCCTCTTTCTACCTATGTCATTGGTCCCGATATGGACCACGACCTCTAGTTGTTCACCCTCTCCCCCCAGAATGCCCTGCCTCCGCTCTGTGACATCCTTGACCCTGACACCGGGGAGGTACCATACCACTCTAGAGTCATGTCTAGAGCATCAGAAACGCCTCTCTGTTCCCCTAACTATTGAATCCCCTATCACTACAGCTCTTTTATTCTTCATCCCTCCCCCCTGTGCAGCTGAGCAACTCACAGTGCCTTGGACTTGGCTCTGGCTGCACTCCAGAGAGGCACCATCGCCCTCACCGGTGCTCAGAAGAGAATACTGGTTGAACAATAGTGATAGGGTGGGTTCAGACCCAGCCCCAGGACCCAGTCCCCGGACCCTAGCCCAACCTCCACCCGAGCTCCAGCTCCAGACCCTAGGCCCAGACCCCCACTTCCAAGCCCCAGGACCCTGGCCCAGCCCCAATCACTGGGTGTCAGCCAAATTCATTGAGGTGAGCCAGAGTGGCAATAAGAGTGTTACTACATCAGCCTGATTGATGGCAGCACATGTTGACAGCGCGTAACAGCCTCATTGTCCAGACTCTCAAACGATTTGGATCAGGCATCAGAGGCAGCTTTTGGGCCCATGCCCGAGTCCATTGTCCAAAGTTTTGGCAAAGCAGGAGATTGGGAAAAGTAACCTCCGATTATCTCAGTCCACTAATGTACGTTATCAAAACAGAATTTGACACTGAGCCACACGAGGACATATTACGGCAGATGACCAAAAGCTTGGATAAGTTTTAAGGAGCAACTTAAAAGGAGGAAAACAGGAAGAGATGATTTCATAGAAAGTCACATATCTAAATTTGTCGATGACACAAAGATAGGCAGCATTGTACGTAGCGTGGATGGAAGTATAACATTTCACCGAGATATCGACAGATTCAGTGAATGGGCAAAACGGTGGCAAATGGCTTTCAATGTAAGCAAATGTGAGGTCTTCCAATTTGGACCTAAAAAGGATAGAACAGGGTACTTTCTAAATGGTGGAAAGCTACATACATTGGAGATCTAAAGTGACTTGTGGGTCCAGGTACATCGATCACTAAAATGTCATGAACAGGTACAGAAAATAAATCAAAGCAGCTAATAGAATGCTGGCTTTTATTCCTGGAGGACTAGAATACAGTTATGCTGCAACTGTACAAAACCCTGGTTAGACCACATCTGGAGCACTGTGAGCAGTTCTGGGCACCATACCTTAGGGAGGATATATTGGTCTTGGAGGGAGTGCAGCGTAGGTTTACCAGAATGATACCTGGACTCCAAGGGTTATTACGAGGAGAGATTACACAAATTAGGGTTGTAGGGCCCAAGTTTCGGGCCGCGCCGACCTGGACGCCTGTTTTTCGCGCCACAAAGTGCGCCTAAAAAAAACTTCCAGATTCTTCGGCTTCCTGCTGGTCCTCTTGAGCCGGGCATGGCGCAGTACGAGCTATAGGGGGCGAAGCACGAGCTGTAGGGGGCGAAGCCAGGTCCCTGCGCCAAAAACAGTGCCGAGACCTCTGCACATGCGCGCTACAGTGGGCACGCATGTGCAGTAGCTCCAGGCGCCCAAAACTGTGTGGGAGGGGCCCGAAGCACACAGGCCCCTAGCCCTGGCCGAATGGCCTCGCTGGGGCTGCGTGCATAAGGCTCCTCCCACGCCCAGCTCCTGCTTCCTCCCGACCCGACTCGACTCCCGCATTCCCCCCCGCGCCCGGACCGGACCCGACACCGACCCGACCCCCCGGACTGGACCCGACCCGCGCTCCCCCCCCCCCCCCGACCTGACCTCCCTCTCCCTCGACCCGAACTCCCTCCCCCCCCCCCCCCACCCGAACCAACCCGACCTCCATCCCCCCCCCCTCCCCTCCCCCTCCTTCCCTCCCCTCCCACCCTTCTCCCTTCTCTTTTCCCCCCATCCCTCCCTCCCTCCCCTCCCCCTCCCCTCGCTGTCAGAAACACAGACACTGACAGACAGAGAATGAGAGACACACACAGACAGACAGACAGATAGAGACACTGAAACATACACACTGGGGGGGGGGGGGGCATCCCAGCATGCTGTTGGAGAGCTCCCGGTGCTGCAGTCAGTAAGTAGAAAATGTTTTATTTATTGATTTAAAAAAAAAATTATTAATTTTTTTGATTGATTTATTGGTTGATTTATTGATGTTTTTATCATTTATTATTGATGATGGCTCTTTATTTGTAAAACTGAAATGTTTAATGTTTGTAAACTTCCCTTTAAACACCCCCCTCCCCCCGCCCATTCCCTGCGCCTGATTTGTAACCTACGCCTGATTTTCTAAAGTGTAGACAAGGTTTTTTCCAGCGTACAAAAATCTTCACTTACTCCATTCTAAGTTAGTTTGGAGTAAGTTTTCACTGCCGAAACTTTGAAAACAGGTGTAAGTGGCCGGACACGCCCCCAATTGAAAAAAAAATTCTTTCCAAAGTGAAACTGTTCTAACTGACTAGAACTGGAGCAAACTAAATGGCGAGAATTTGAATTTCTAAGATACTCCGTTCTACACCAGTTGCTCCAAAAAATCAGGAGCAACTGAGGCCGAAACTTGGGCCTGTATTCTCTAGAATTTAGAAGGTTAAGGGGTGATCTGATTGATGTTTGCAGGATGTTAAGGGGAACAGATAGGGTAGATAGAGAAAGACTATTTCCGCTGGTTGGGGAGACGAGGACCAGGGGACAGAGTCTAAAAATTAGAGCCAGATCTTTCAGGAGTGAATTTAGGAAACATTTCTACACACAAAGGGTGGGAGGAGTTTGGAACTCTCTTCCGCAAACGGCAATTCGTGCTCAATCAATTGTTCATTTTAAATTTGAGATTGATAGATATGGCCATTGGCAGGTATATTGAGTTAGGTCACAGATCAGCTATGATCTTATTGAATGGCAGAGCAAGCTCGAGGGGCTCAATGACCTACTCCTGTTCCTAATTCCTAAGAGATGCGGAATGCTTTTGGGCGAGCTTAGGGCCTAGACAGCTGAAGGCATGACCACCGATGGTGGAGCGATTATAATCAGGGATGCTCAAGGGGGCAGAATTAGAGGAATTCAGACATCTCAGGGGGGATTGGGACCGAGGGACAAGTCACTGATGGTCCATGATGAATACCACCAATACGGACCAAGACTTTGTACAGAGAAGAATTGGTATTGATTGTTTTGTTTGGGATATACTGGCATTGTATCTGAACGCTCTTTGTTTCTGTAATGGCCTGTGGCTCTGGTCAGACGGTCAATGCTCAATCGCTTCCATCACAGCCTCACATTGCTAGAACCTTTTGGATTTTACCAGCACTTCAACATCAGGGGCACTCGGACAAAGGGAGGTCGCTGCTCCTGGGAAGTGGGTCCAAGTTCCAGGCCGAGATTTTCCTACCCACCAGCCCAATGCAATCACCAGTAGAGAAATAAAAGACATTTAAAAGATGTTTTTTGGCTGATTTGAAGACTATAAAATGTAATGAGACAGTAAGGAGTACAAAGAGCAGGTCAGGCGCAGGAGGGACGAGAAGGGCAGTATGATCTGTTTGCTCACCCGGAAGAATGGCTGCTTCTTCACTTCTTCTGCATCCCGTTCACTGGACCCCAAGCGACGTTCAGGATTCCTCCGCAGCAGCTGGGCATCAAACAAACTCTGATCATTACTGAGTCACTTAACGTGTGCTACACCTGGCTGTGAAGCCAGGTCGCTGCAGTGCGGGCAGGTGCAGCAGGAGGGGCAAAGGAATGGCAAGAGTTCGTGGATGGAAGTGACCGCGGCCCAGAAGAGCCGAGGGCCCAGGGGCAGCACGGGTCAGCCCACACTGCGATATGTGTGCACTGGGTCCGTGCAGCAGAGCTGGTCTCCAGTCGTCCTGGGGTAATCCTTGCCACTGGACCAAGGCCTGGCTCTGTCAAGCCCGTGTGGTGGCTGGTGTGCAACGGCCACCCCACGTTAAAAAAATCCACGCACAGACATCTTCCACCCTTCACGATGTAGTTCGGGATCTGGGATATTAGTTCGAGATCTGGAACATTGAAACACCTGTGAACTCATCCCTTTTTGGCATGGAAGCAAGTCATCCTCGCTTCGAGGGACTGCCTATGAATATCCTTCCCCATGCTTAGTCACTTTTCACATCATAGAATCGTAGACATTTACGGCACAGAAGGAGGCCATTCATGTCCACGCCGGCCCACAAAGAGCTACTCAGCCTAATCCCACTTTCCAGCTCTAGGTCCGTAGCCCTGTAGGTGCACATCCAAGTATTTTTTTAAAAAGTGGTGAGGTTCCTGCCTCTACCACCTTTCAGGCAGTGAGTGCTAGACACCCACCACATTCTGGGTGAAAAAAAGTTCTCCTCAAATCCATCGACCAATTACTTTAAATCTAAGCCCCCTGGTTGTTGACCCCTCTGCTAAGGAAAACAGGTCCTTCCTATCCACTCTATCTAGGCCCCTCATAATTTTATACACCTCAATTAAATCTCCCCTCAACCTTCTTTGTTCCAAAGAAAACAAACCCAGCCTATCCAATCTTTCCTCAAAGCTAAAATTCTCCAGTCCTGGCAACAACCTGGTACCCTCTTCCAGTGCAATCACATCCTTGTTGTAATGCAGTGACCAGCAATGTTTCCTGTAAGCTGCACAGACACGCAGGGTTCCAGAGAACCACTGTAGCTGAATCGCCAATGTAAAAACTGCATTATAAATGGCCCGCACAGCCCAAGGCCCAACACACTGACAGGGAGCACGGGTGACCAGAATTGTATGTCGTACTCTAGCTGTACGTGGATCATTTCAAACTTCGACAGTAAAGAAACTGAGAGGGGAGGCGAGTTGTGTGGTGCAGGCTCTCGACCACTCAAGCTGTCTCTGCTGTCAGACTGTGTCCAACATCAAATCCTGGCTGTGACAACTTACTCCAACTCAATGCTGGGAATACCGAAGCCATTATCTTCAACCTCCACCACAACCTTTGCCCCCTGACCGCGGCCCAGCAAAGGCCATTTACAATCCCCGCCTGTTTACACTTCAGCTAAGCTTTGAAACTCACATTCTTTCCATCACAAAGACTGCTTACTTTCACAAATCCATCCATAACCTTCCCCATCCTCTGCCTCACCCACAGAATTTGATTTGCAACTAGAAACCCTCGTAGGAAAGCAAGATACTGGAAATCTGAAATGAAAACAGAAAATGCTGGAAATACTCAGCAGGTCAGGCAGCGTTTGTTGACCTCAAGTTTACTCCCACCTTGGCCTCCGACACTGTTCCAATGAAGCTCAACGTAAGCTCGAGGAACAGCACCTCATCTTTCGATCAGGCACTTTACAGCTTTCTGGACTCAACATCGAGTTCAACAGTTTCACACCAGAACCTCTGCCCCAGTTTTTCGGACGGCAGCTGATGATGATTCTGCCATTCCCATTCACACCTCCTCTACACCCAACTTTGGTTTCTTCACTTGTTCCATTACCATCTCCTTTCGCTTTGTACAATCACACCATTTGTCATTTAATCTCTCCTGCCTTCCACCCCATCACAGACCTTCCCTTTTGTCTTTTCCGCCCCTCCCCCTTTCCCTGCATCTAGAAACATAGAAATCTATAGCGCAGAAGGAGGCCATTTCGGCCCATCGTGTCCGCGCCGGCCGACAAAGAGCCACATGGCCCTCAGTCAGCAGCCTGTGAACAATGAACAATGACGGAAAAGCAAAGAGCATGGGGCCCAAACAGTCCGCCCCGCACAACTACGACACCCTTACACTGAAACATTCTACACTCCACCCCAACCGGAGCCATGGGATCTCCTGGGAGAGGCAAAAAAAGATTAAAAAACCCAGGCCAATTGGGGAAAAAAATCTGGGAAAATTCCTCTTCGACCCATCCAGGAGATCGAAACTAGTCCAGGAGATCACCCTGGCTGTATTCGATTCCCTGCAGTACTTACCATCGTATCTGTGTCAGTCAACAAGCGGTTATCCAATCGAATCCCAATTACCAGCTCTAGGTCAGTAACCCTGCATCTTACTGCACTTCAAGTGCCCATTTAAGCACCTTTTAAATGTGGTGAGGGTTTCTGCATCCATCACCCTTCCAGCAGTGAGTTCCAGACCCCCACAACCCTCTGCGTGAAGCAGCCCCCCCCCCCCTCAAATCCCCTCTGAATATTCCACCAACCACCTTAAAACTATGCCCCCTCGTAATTGACCCCTCCGCCAAGGGAAATAGACCCTTACCATCCATTATATCCAGGCCCCTCAAAATTTTATACACCTCAATGAGGTCTCCTCTCAATCTCCTCTGTTCCAATGAGAACAAACCCAGCCTCATTTGTCCTCATAGCTAAGATTTTCCATTCCAGGCAGCATCCTAGAAAATCTCCTCTGCATCCTCTCTAGTGCAATCACGTCCTTCCTATAATACAGCATCCAGAACTGCACGCAGTACTCCAGCTGTGGCCTAACCAAAGTATTATACAATTTAAGCATAACCTCCCTGCTCTTATATTCTATGCCTTGGCCAATAAAGGCAAGTATTCTGTATGTCTTCTTAACCACCTTATCCACCTGGCTTGCTACTTTCAGGGATCTGTGGACAAGCACTCCAAGTTCCCTTTGTTCATCTACACTATTAAGTGGTCTACCATTTAATGTGTATACTCTTTCCTTATTAGCCCTCCCAAAGTGCATCACACCTCACACTTCTCCAAATTAAATTCCATTTGCCACTGCTCTGCCCACCTGACCAGTAGATTGATATCCTCCTGCAGCCCATGACTTTCCTCTTCATTATCAACCACACGGCCAATTTAGTGTCATCTGCAAACTTCTTAATCATACTCCCTATATTCAAATCTAGATCATTGATATATACCACAAAAAGTAAGGGACCCAGTACTGAGCCCTGCGGAACCCCACTGGAAACATCCTTCCAGTCACAAAAACATCCATCAACCATTACCCTTTGCTTCCTACCTCCAAGCCAATTTTGGATCCAACTTGCCACTTTGCCCTGGATCCCATGGGCTTTAATCTTCATGACCAGCCTACCATGTGGGACCTTATCAAAAGCTTTGTTAAAATCCATACACACTATATCATACGCACTGCCCTCATCGACCCTCCTGGTTACCTCCTCACTTGCTTAAAACCTGATACATCTCTAACCGTTACCAGTTCTGACGAAAGCTCACTGATCTGAAACGTTAAACTCTGTTTCTCTCGCCTGACCTGCTGAGTGTTTCCAGCATTTTGTTTTTATTTTATAATCAGAAATCCTCATACTTGCCGTTGCCATTTCCAGATTGAAGGACACTCATCCTCGACCCCCAAATTCTGCTACCTATATCCTGCTCCACCATAAATTCCACTCTCCCATTACCCTTCCCGCTCTGACCTATGGTAGCTTGCTGTCCCCCGCACATTACATTTAAAATCTTTATCCTGGTCGAGAACATGCCTCTTGCCACTCCTCCAGCCATGTATCTCCCAGGCACTCCCTGCCTCAGCCCTCGAGGCATGGATGAGGATTTGAGCAGGCGAGCTGAGGCGGGGGGAGTGGGGGAAATGATGTTGGTCGAGGTAGGTGGTCTTGGTAATAGAGAGCTATGAGGTCGGAAGCTCAGCGGGCCAGAGGAGGTCCGAAATGTTAAGGCTGGATTTTGAATCAACTGTAAACTTTACGCAAACTCCACCCTCGTCGTTATTCACGTGCAGTCAACAATGAGGAGGACATGGACAGACTGGTGGATTTGGCGGATACACGACAGGTGAAATTCAATGTAGAAAAGGATTGGCTTGGGACATCTTCTGTGTTAAAGGCAAGACGATGAGTTAAGTCGGTCCCTTACCCTTCTCATTATGGCGATGGCCTCAGTAGAGAGGAATCGTGGGTATCGAACCTCATCATTGACGATACTGTCGAACACTTCCTCCTCATCATCCCCGGGGAATGGTGACTGCAAAACAAACCGTGAGAACAAAGTGCTTTAACCACAGCTCTGTTGAAATTAAGACTTAATGCCCTTTGAACTACTCAATTTAAGTCCCGTGTTTGCACAATGCGCCAAACACTGGTGTGTAAGGTGGCTGATAGTGAGCAGGGCAGCTGATAGTGAGCAGGGCAGCAGCACACAAGCGATCTCGGTTACAAATTCACACTTTGATTCCTTATCAGTCGCATTCGACAAACGACCAAACTCACATCCTTCACAACAGTGAAGATTTATAAGGCTATCCCAACGATTGCATGTTATTATTTGCTTATTATGTTTGTTATAAAATAAATCTTGTGCCTATTAGTTGTTGTTTGCATCTCTTTATATTATCGTATCATGCAGCTATGATAAAAGCATACCTTAGGCTGCTGGGCTAAAAACTGGACAAGATTCAATTGTAATTTGTAACAATTGCTTTATTTTAATATTTAAACTAAAAGGATAAATTATTTTCGATGCCCCATCTGCTGATTCACACTTCAATGCAATTCCCGAGCAGTCGGCAAACTTCTGCAAGGTGCCCAAGAGGTTATTTCTACTGTTGCTGAATTTATTCAGTCCTAATAGAGCCCGAGCTTGAGTTGTAAACTGTCAGTATGTAAGTGAGGTACCAGTAGGTATGTGAGAAGGCAAATATACTATCAATGCACAATGTGTGAGAGCATCTAAAACTGTGAGGCAGAGTTAGGTGGCTTCACATTATTCCTGCTATTTTGACTGACTTGATGTACACAGCTGCCAGCATTTGTTGCCCATCCCTCGGTTCCCTGAGGTGGTGGTGGGGGGCTATCATCACCCAATCATAGAATGATAGACAGGAGGCCATTCAGCCCATGGTGCTGGCTCTTGGAAAGAGTGATCCAATTGGTCCAACTACACTGCTCTTCCCCACAGCCCTGCAACATCCTTCAAGTACTTATCCAGTTCCCTTTTGAAAGTTACAATTGAATCTGCTTCCACCACCAAAGTCTCATGGCATCAAGTCAAACTTGGGCAAGGAAACCTCCTGCCGATAACCACCTACCGCCCTCCCTCAGCTGATGAATCAGTACTCCTCCACGTTGAACACCACTTGGAAGCAACACTGAGGGTAACAGGGGCACAGATTGTACTCTGGGTGAGGGACTTCAATGTCCATCGCCAAGAGTGGCTCAGTAGCACCACTACTGACCGAGCTGGCCAAGTCTTGAAGGACAGAGCTGCCAGACTGGGCCTGCAACAGGTGGTGAGAGAACCAACACCAGAGAAAAACCTACTTGACCTCGTCCTCACCAATCTATCTGTCACAGATGTATCTGTCCATGACAGCGTTGGTAGCACTGACCACAGCATTGTCCTCATGAAGATGAAGTCCTGTCTTCACACTGAGGATACTCGTGTTGTGTGACACTACCACCGTGCTAAATGGGGTAGATTCAGGACAGACCTAGCAGCTCAAAACTCAGCGCGGTGGGCCATCAGCAGCAACAGAATTGTATTCCACCACAATCTGTAACCTCATGGCCCGGCATATCCCTCACTCTACCATTACCATCGAGCCAGGGGACCAACCCTGGTTCAATGAAATGTGTAGAAGAGCATGCCAGGAGCAGCACCAGGCGTACCTAAAAATGAGGTGCCAACCTGGGAACACAGGTATGTATGCTAAACAGCGGAAACAGCATCCTATAGACAGAGCTAAACAATCCCACAATCAACAGAGGCCCGGCAGGTCGGGAGGCCCCAGAGAGTCCGGGAGGCCCCAGAGAGTCCGGGAGGCCCCAAGAGAGTCCGGGAGGTCCCAGAGTCCGGGAGGTCCCAGAGATCGGGAGGTCCACGGAGTCCGGGAGGATCCAGAGAGTCCGGGAGGCCCCAGAGAGTCCGGGAGGCCCCAGAGAGTCCGGGAGGCCCCAGAGATCGGGAGGTCCACGGAGTCCGGGAGGATCCAGAGATTGGGAGATCAGGAGTCCGAGGAGCGGGAGGCCCAGAGTTGGGCAAGGAGTTCTCAGCCCTCGTCCGGGCAGGTAAGTGATTGGCTGTTTGATTGATAAGTATCTCTCTTTCTCTTTTATAATCAGATCAGTCTAACTAGAGGGATGGCAGGCCAACTCAGTCCCGTGGAGTGCACATCCTGCGGCATGTGGGAAGTCCTGGACGCTTCGTGCAGCCTAGACAGCCATGTGTGCAGGAGGTGTCTCCAGCTTCAACTACTCGAGCTCTGCGTTTCAGAGCTTGAGCGGCGGCTGCAGTCACTGCGGTGCATCCGCGAGGCTGAGAGCTACGTAGATAGCACGTTTCAGGAGGTGCTCACCCCGCAGCTTAAAAGCTTTCAGGTAGAGGGGAAGTAGAGGAAGAATGGCTGGCTGGCAGGCAGGCAGGAGCCCCCCCCCCCCCCCCCCCCGAGTCCATCTCAGCCCAACCGATATTCTCAGCTGAGCACCGGTGAGGGCGATGGTTCCTCTGGGGAATGCAGAGAACCAAGTGCAAGGCACCATGGGTGGCTCAGCTGCACAGGGGGAAGGGACGAAGAATAAGAGAGCTGTAGTGTTTGGGGATTCAATAGTTCGGGGAACAGAGAGGCGTTTCTGCAGCTGTAGACGTGACTCCAGAATGGTATGGTATCTCCCTGGTGCCAGGGTCAAGGATGTCACAAAGTGAATGCAGGTGTTCTGGGGGAAGAGGGTAAACAGCTAGAGGTCGTGGTCCATATCGGGACCAATGACATAGGGAGAGAGAGGGATGAGGTCCTGCAGGCAGAATTTAGGGAGTTAGGAGAAAAATTAAAGGATAGGACCTCAAAGGTAGTAATCTCCGGGTTACTACCGGTGTCACGTGCTCATCATCATACGCAGTCCCTCGGAATCGAGGAAGACTTGCTTCCACTCTTAGAATGAGTCCTTAGGTGGTTGAACAGTCCAATACGGGAACCACAGTCCGTGTCACAGGTGGGACAGATAGTCGTTGAGGGAAGGGGTGGGTGGGACTGGTTTGCCGCATGCTCTTTCCGCTGCCTGCGCTTGATTTCTGCATGCTCTCGGCGACGAGACTCGAGATGCTCAGCGCCCTCCCAGATGCACTTCCTCCACTTAGGGCGGTCTTTGGCCAGGGACTCCCAGATGTCGGTGGGCTGCCCAGCGAAGCTGATCAAGTGTGGTCAGTGCTTCAATGCTGGGGACGTTGGCCTAGACGAGGACATTGATGTTAGTGCATCTGTCCTCCCAGGGGATTTGTAGGATCTTGCGGAGACATCGTTGGTGATATATCTCCAGCGACTTGAGGTGTCTACTGTACATGGTCCATGTCTCTGATCTATACAGGAGGGCGGGTATTACTACAGCCCTGTAGACCATGAGCTTGGTGGTAGATTTGAAGGCCTGGTCTTCAAACACTCTTTTCCTCAGGCGGCCGAAGGCTGCGCTGGTGCACTGGAGACGGTGTTGAATCTCTTCATCAATATCTGCTTTTATTAATAGGCTCCCAAGGTATGGGAAATGGTCCACGTTGTCGATCTTGATGACTGGGGGGCAGTGCTGTGCGGCGAGGACAGGCTGGTGGAGGACCTTTGTCTTACCTATGTTTAGCGTAAGGCCTATGCTTTATTACGTCTCAGTTCAGCCTCAGAATGTGCGCAGACGCAGGCGTCGTCCGCGTACTGTAGCTCGACGACAGAGTTTGGGGTGGTCTTGGACCTGGCCTGGAGGCGGCGAAGGTTAAACAGCTTTCCACTGCTTCTGCAGTTTAGTTCCACACCAGCGGGGAGCTTGTTGATTGTGAGGTGGAGCATGGCAGCGAGGAAGATTGAGAAGAGGATGATGCAGCCCTGTTTGACCCCGGTCCGGATGTGGATTGGGTCTGTAATGGATCTGTTGGTAAGGATCACGGCCTGCATGTCATCGTGGAGCAGGCGGAGGATGGTGACGAACTTTTGGGGACATCCGAAACAGAGGAGGACACTCCATAGACCCTCACGGTGACAGTGTCAAAGGCCTTTGTAAGGTCGAAGAAGGCCATGTATAAAGGCTGGTGCTGTTCCCTGCATTTTTCCTGCAGCTGTCGCGCTGCAAAAATCATGTCCATTGTGCCCCATAGGGGACAAAATCCACATTGTGACTCCGGGTACAAGAATAGAAGGATAGAGAGGATGATTACATGGCTGGAGAGTTGGTGTGGGAGGGAGGGCTTTAAATTCTTGAGGCATTGGGACTACTTCTGGGGGAGATGGGACCTCAACAGCGCCCTGTAATGTTTCCTCTGTCCATCTTTGGCTCGTTTGCCGTGAAGGAGTTCAGAGTAGAGCGCTTGTTTCGGGAGTCTCGTGTCTGGCATGTGGACGACGTGGCCCGCGCAGCGGAGCTGATCAAGTGTGGTCAGTGCTTCAATGCTGGCCTGGTCGAGGACGCTAACGTTGGTGTGTCCGTTCTGCCGGGGAATTTGTAAGATTTTGTGGTAACCAGGAGGGTCGATGAGGGTAGTGCGTACGATGTAGTATATATGGACTTTAGCAAAGCTTTTGATAAGGTCCCACATGGCAGACTGGTCACGAAGGTAAAAGCCCATGGGATCCAGGGCAAAGTGGCAAGTTGAATCCAAAATTAGCTTCGAGGCAGGAAGCAAAGGGTAATGGTTGATAGATGTTTTTGTGACTGGAAGAATGTTTTCAGTGAGGCTCAGTACTGGGTCACTTGCCTTTTGTGATATAAGTCAATGATCTAGGTTTGAATATAGAGGGTATGATTAAGAAGTTTGCAGATGACACTAAAATTGGCTGTGTGGTTAATAATGAAGAGGAAAGTCATGGACTGCAGGAGGATATCAATCTACTGGTCAGGTGGTCAGAGCAGTGGCAAATGGAATTTAATTCAGAGAAGTGTGAGGTGATGCACTTGGGGAGGGTTAATAAGGAAAGGGTATACACATTAAACGGTGGGCCACTTAGAAATGTAGATGAACAAAGGGACCTTGGAGTCCTTGTCCACAGATCTCTGAAAGTAGGCCAGGTAGATAAGGTGGTTAAGGCATACGGAATGCTTGCCTTTATAGAGTCTTGTGAACCCTAAGCCACTCACAGTGCAACAGCTCCACAACTATTTTAAGTTGAAACCATAAATCAAGTGTCCCCTTATTAAAGGGGGCACTCAAACCGACAAATAAACAAATTAAGTTTTTACCGTAAACTTAAATCAAATTAAAATTTGGCTGCTGGGGGTGATGATCCCTCCGGTGCCCACCTCTCGCGGAAGGCCACGAGCGTACCGTGAGGACACCGCCTGGCTTGAACGTAAACGTGGAAGAGAGGCAGGCAGTCGGGCTGAGTGATCCCCTCCATCGCCCGCTGCCAGGACCAGTTAATGGCCACCTTGGTCAGGCCCACGAGCAGTTCTACAAGAAGGCCTTCCGACCTGCCCGTTTCCCCCCCCCCCACACAGGGTGCCCAAAGATCAGGAGCGTGGGACTGAAGTGTAAGGCAAGGCATAGAATACAAGAGCAGGGAGATTATGCTTAAATGCTGGAGTACCGCGTGCAGTTCTGGGCACCGTATTATAGGAAGGACGTGATTGCACTGGAGAGGGTGCAGAGGAGATTTACCAGGATGCTACCTGGAATGGAGAATCTTAGTTATGAGGACAGATTGGATAGGATGTGTTTGTTCTCAGTGGAACAGAGGAGGTTGAGAGGAGACCTCATTGGAGGTGTACAAAATTTTGAGGGCCTGGATATAGTGGATATTAAGGGCCTATTTCCCTTGGTGGAGGGGTCAATTACGAGGGGGCATAGTTTTATGGTGGTTGGTGGAAGGTTCAGAGGGGATGTGAGGGGAAGAGGATTGTGGGGGTCTGGAACTCACTGCCTGGAAAGGTGGTAGAGGCCTCACCAGATTTAAAAGGAGCTCGAATGGGCACTTGAAGTGCCGTAAGCTGGAGGGTTATGGACCTAGAGCTGGTAATTGGGATTAGACTGGATGACCTTTCGTTGGCTGGCACAGATACGATGGTAAGTACTTCAGGGAATCGAATATAGCCAGAGTGATCGAGTTGACGCGTTTCGATCGCCTGGATGGGTCGGAGTGAAATGTTCCCAGATTTTCTCCCCAATTGGCCTGGGTTTTTATCTGATTATTTGCCTCTCCCAGGAGAGCACATGGCTCCAGTTTGGCGGGGGGTGGGGGGAATTGAAAAATGTTGCGATGGATGGAGTATTGCAGGTGTGTGGGGCGGACTGGTTGGACCAGATGCTCTTTATCTTTCCTCCATTGTTCATAGGTTTATATGTAACCTTCAGGGCTGCTGACCGAGGGCCGTGCGGCTCTTTGTCGGCCGGTACGGACACGATGAGCTGAAATGGCCTCCTTCTGCGCTGTAAATTTCTATGTTTCTAAATCAAATCAAAAGGTCTGCAGTCCTGCCACATCCAGTGGTGAATGGTGGTGGACCACTAAAGAACTAATGGGGGAAGGAAACTCCATCAATATCCCCCTTCTGATTGATGGCGGAGCCCAGCACGTGAGTGCAAAAAACATGGCTGAAACATCCCAGCTGCTGTGCTGAGGACTTGTGCTCCTAACTAGCCGCGCCTCTAGCCAAGCTGTCCCAGTACAGCTACAACACTGGCATTTATCCGACAATGTGAAAAACTGCCCAGCTATGTCCTATCTACAAAAAGCAGGACAAGTCTAATCCGGCCTATTAGCGCCCCATCAGTCGACTTACAATCATCAGCAAAGTGATGGGCGATATAAAGCGGCACTTACCCACCAATAACTTGCTCACAATGTCCAATTTGGGTTCCGCCAGGACCACTCGGCTCCAGACCACATTATAGCCTTGGTCCAAATATGGACAAAAGAGCTGAAATCCAGAGGTGAGCTGAGACTGACAGCCCTTGAATCATAAAAATTTACAGCACGGAAGGAGGCCATTTCGGCTCATTGTGTCCGGACCGGCCGACAAAGAGCTATCCAGCCTAATCCCATT
Source organism: Pristiophorus japonicus (assembly GCF_044704955.1). Taxonomy (NCBI): domain Eukaryota; kingdom Metazoa; phylum Chordata; class Chondrichthyes; family Pristiophoridae; genus Pristiophorus; species Pristiophorus japonicus. The sequence continues at coordinate 1,431,176 of NW_027250648.1, read as the reverse complement.
TTCCAGCTCTCGGTCCGTAGCCCCGTAGGTTACGGCATTTCAAGTGCACATCCAAAGTATTTTAAAAATGTGGTGAGGGTCTCTGCCTCTACCACCCTTTCAGACCCCTAACACCCTCTGGGTGAAGAAATTTACCCTCATATCTCCTCTAAACCTCCTACCAATTACTTTAAATCTATGCCCCCTGGTTGTTGACCCCTCTGCTAAAGGAAATAGGTCCTTCCTATTCACTCTAACTAGGTCCCTTATAATTTTATACACCTCAATCAAGTCTCCCCTCAGCCGCCTCTGTTCCAAAGAAAACAACCCCAAGCCTATCCAATCTTACCTCATAGCCAAAATTCTCCAGTCCAGGCAACATCCTCTGCACCCTCTCCAGTGCAATCACATCTTTCCTGTAATGTGGTGATCAGAATGGCACGCAGTACTCTAGTTGTGGCCTAACTAGTGTTTTATACAGTTCAAGCATATCCTCCCTGCTCTTGTATTCTATGCCTCGGCTAATAAAGTCAAGTATTCGTGTGCCTTCTTAACCACCCTATCTACCTGGCCTGCTACCTTCAGGGATCTGTGGACCTGCACTCCAAGGTCCCTGTGTTCCTCTATACTTCTCAGTGTCCTACCATTTAATGTGTATTCCCTTGCCTTGTTAGACCTCCCCAAATGCATTACCTCACTTCTCCTGACCAGTTCATTGATAGCTTCCTGCAGTCTACAGCTTTCTTCTTCATCATCAACCACACAGCCGAATTTAGTGTCATCTACAAACTTCTTAATCATACCCCCTACATTCAAGTCTAAATCATTGATATATACCACAAAAAGCAAAGGACCCAGTACTGAGCCCTGCAGAACCCCACTGGAAACATCCTTCCAGTCACAAAAACATCCATCAACCAATACCCTTTGCTTCCTGCCTCAGACAATTTTGGATCCAACTTGCCACTTTGCCCTGGATCCCATGGGCTTTTACTTTCGTGACCAGTCTGCCATGTGGGACCTTATCAAAAGCTTTGCTAAAATCTATTTACACTACATCAAATGCACTGCCCTCATTGACCCTCCTGGTTATCTCCTCAAATAATTCAATCAAGTTAATCAGACACGACCTTCCTTTAACAAATCCATGCTGACTGTCCTTGATTGATCCATGTCTTTCTAAATGAAGATTTATTCTGTCTCTCAGGATTAATTCCAATAATTTGCCCATTCCTGAGGTTAGGCTGACTGGCCTGTCATTACTCGGTCTATCCCTTTCTCCCTTTTTAAACACAGGTACCACGTTAGCAGTTCTCCAATCCTCTGGCACCACACCTGTAGCCAGAGAGGACTGGAAAATGGTCAGAACCTCTGCTGTTTCCTCTTTTGTTTCTCTTAACAGCCTGGATACATTTCATTTGGGCCTGGGGATTTATCCACTTTCAAAGCTGCTAAACACCTTAATACGTCCTCTTTCGCATGGTTATTTCATCTAATATTTCACACTCCTCCTCCCTGATTGCAATGTCTGTATTGCCCCTCTCTTTTGTGAAAACAGACGCAAAGTATTCATTAAGAACCAAGCCCACGTCTTCCGCCTCCACACACAGGGCCCAAGTTTCCACAAGAAAAAAAACGGGTGCCCCTCCGAGCTGGGCACCCGTTTTTCGCGCCTAAAACGGCGCCTAAAAAAATCCTCTGTATTCTCCACCGACTTACAGGTCCTCTGGCCCTCGGCGCAGCCAGCACGAGCTGTAGGGGGGGCGGAGCCAGGTCCCGGCGCTGAAAACCGTGCCGGGACCTCTGCACATGCGCACTATAGTCGGCACGCATGTGCAGTAGCTCCAGGCGCCGAACTGTGTGGGAGGGGCCCGAAGCACGCAGCCCCTAGCCCTGGCCCAATGGCCTCACTGGGGCTGCTTGAATAAGGCTCCTCCCACGGCCAGCTCCTGCTCCCCGCCGACCAGACCCGACACTCGCTCCACTCCCCCGCCGACCAGACCCGAGACCCGACACCCGCTCCCTCCCCCCGCCCCGACCCGACACCCGCTCTTCCCCCCGCCCCGACCGACACCCGCTCTCCCCCCCCCCGACCGAGACCCGACGCCCGCTCCGACCCGAGGCCCGCTCCCCCACTCCCCTCCTCTCCCCCTCTCCCCCTCAGCAGCACGAACAGCTGCAGAAAGGTAGGAAGATGGTTTATTTAATCTTTTCTTGGCTTATAAATGTTTATTCAGGTTGGATTTATTTGTATAATATTTGTAGAAGTATAAATAAGGATTTATTGTTGAATTTAATGAGTTCCCTTCCCCCCACCCCACCTCGTTCCGGACGCCTAATTTGTAACCTGCGCCTGATTTTTTAATGTGTAGAACAGGTTTTTTCAGTTCTACAAAAATCTTCACTGGCTCCATTCTACTTTAGTTTGGAGTACGTTTTCACTGTGCAAACTTTCAAATCAGGCGTCAGTGGCCGGACACGCTCCCTTTTGAAGAAAAAATTCTGTTCTAAACTAAACTACCGGACTAGAACTGCAGAAAAAAAAATGTGGAGAATTGCGATTTCTAAAATAGTCCGTTCTCCACCAGTTGCTCCTAAAAATCAGGCGCGAATCATGTGGAAACTTGGGCCCACAGATTTATCTTTATGGTCTCAAATGCACCTTTCTCTAGTTATCCTATTGCTCTTAATGTATTTATAAAACATCTTTTGGTTTTCCTTGATTCTGCCTGCCAAAAATTTTTCATGCTCTCTCTTTACTTTCCTAATTTCCTTTTTAATTGCACCTCTAAACTTTTGTATACTCTAGAGTTTCTGCAGTATTGGGCCCTTGGTATCTGCCTCCCTCTTTTTCTTTATCCTATCCTGTATGTCCCTTGTCACCAGGGGGCTCTCGATTTGTAGTCCCACCTTTTTTCTTTAAAGGAACATACTTGCTCTGTACCCTCTGGATCTCCTCCTTGAATGCCTCCCACTGCTCTGACACTGATTTACCTTCAAGTAGCTGTTTCCAGTCCACTTTGTTTAAATCCCATCTCAGCTCAGAAAAATTGGCTTTTCCCCAATTGAGAACTTTTATTCCTGGTCTATCTTTGTCCTTTACCATAACTATCCTAAATCTAACTGAATTATGATCACTAGCACCAAAATGCTCTCAAGTTGACATCAAGGCAGCACTTGACCGTTTAGCATCAAAGAGCCCAAATAAAATTGAAGTCAATGGGGCTCAGGAGGAAAATTCTCCATTGGCTGGAGACGTACCTAGCACAAAGGAAGATCACAGAATCATAGAATCCTATAGCACAGAAGGAGGTCATTTAGCCTGTCGTGCCTGTGCCAGCTCTTTTAAGAGCTATTCAATTAGTCCCATGGCTGTGGTTGTTGGACGCCAATCATCACAGGACATCCCTACAGGAGGTCCTCAGGGTGGTGTCCAGGTACCAACTTCAGCTGCTTCATCAATGACCATCCCTCCATTACAAGGTCAGAAGTGGGGATGTTCGCTGATGATTGCAGTGTTCAGTTCCATTCTCAACTCCTCAGATAATGAAGCAGTCCATGCCCACATGCAGCAAGTCCTGGACAACATCTGTGGAATTCTCTGCCCAAGGAAGCAGTTGAGGCTAGCTCATTGAATGTATTTAAGTCACAGATACATAGATTTTTAACCAATAAGGGAATTAATGGTTATGGGGAGCGGGCGGGTAAGTGGAGCTGAGTCCACGGCCAGATCAGCCATGATCTTGTTGAATGGCGGAGCAGGCTCGAGGGGCTAGATGGCCTACTCCTGTTCCTAATTCTTATGTTCTTATGTTTATCCAGGTTTGGGCTGATAAGTGGCAAGTAACTTTCGCACCACACAAGTGCCAGTCAATGACCATCTCTAAGCAAGAAAGAATCTAACCACCTCCCCGTGACATTCAATGGCATTACCATTGTCGAATCCCCCACCATCAATTCCTGGGGGGTCATTGACCATAAACTGGACTAGCCATGTAAATACTATGTCTACAAGAACATGTCAGACGCTGGTTATTCTGCGACGAGTGACAAACTAGGGTTGTATTCACTGGAATTTAGAAGATTAAGGGTGATTTGATCAAAGTTTTCAACATATTATGGGGAACTGATATGGTAGATAGAGAGAAACTATTTCTGCTTGTTGGGGAAATCGAAGACTAGAGGGCATTAGCACTCGGTCTTTCAGGAGTGAAGTTAGGAAACACTTCTACATGCGAAGAGTGGTAGAAGTTTGGAACTCTCTTTCGCAAATGGTAGTTGATGTTAGGTCATTTGTTAATTTTAAATCTGAGATTGAGAAGATTTCCGTTACCCAAAGGTATTAAGGGATGTGGGGCAAAGGCGGGTATATGGAATTAGGTCGCATATCAGCCATGAATGGCAGAACAGGCTCGAGCGGCTGAATGACCGACTCCTATTCCTATGTTCCCAACAGCCTTCTCTTAAGAATAAAACACACAAGGGGTATATTCACATCCACAAGTTCCATGTAATCATGATCCTCTTCAACTCACCTCTCCCACCAACATTTCATAGATGAGAACACCGAGCCCCCACCAGTCCACAGCCCGTGTATAGGATGTGTCCGTCAGAACCTCGGGTGCAAGGAACTCCGGAGTACCACAGAAAGTGCTTGTCCTTTCTCCATAGCCCATATCTACAGGGGAAAAAAAACAGATGCTGTGAGCCTTTTCCATTACACAGTTTGAGCTGAACACATCAATTACTGTTGTGGAATTCACACGAGTCCACAGAATAAACCCAGACCTGTACCAAGGTGTACTTAACCTAAGTATGAAAGCACTGCTGGCCCTAATGGAATCAAAAATGTCTTAAGTAAAGCATATTGGGTAAGGAGGAGGAAATGGGAAACGCACTCAGTTCAGTGGTAGCACTCATGTTTCTGAGTTAGAAAGTCGTGGGTTTCAGTCCCACTGAAGGAATCAAGCACATAATCCAGGCTGACACTCCAGTGCGGTACTGAGGGAGTGCTGCACTGTCGGAGGGGCCGTCTTTCAGATGAGTTGTTAAACCTCTCGGGTAGACCAAGATCACCAAAATACATAATCTGGTCATTATCTCATTGTTGTTTGGATGAGACGATAAACTTCTCATGGCACTGCAAAAATGGCACTGCACTATTTCAAAGTAGAGCAGGGGAGTTCTCCCCATTGTTCTGGCCAAAATTTATCCCTCAATTAACAACTTCAAAAACATATGATCTGGTCATTTATCTTATTACTGTTTGTGGGACCTTGCTGTGTGCAAAATAGCTGTCACATGAAGCACTTTGGTATATCCTGAGGTTGTGAAAGACCAAATGTAAATACAAGTAAATGCATGGAGGGTTGGGAGAGACACACAACATTGGAATAAAGAGTGGTGCAGGAAAAAAAAGGATCAGACAGGAGATAAATGCGAATCAGACTGAGGCAGGTTTGGAGTGCATGTGCATAAATGCACAGAGCTTGACACATAAGGTTGGAGAGCTGTAGGCACAAGTTGCCACGTGGGATCATGATGTAGTAGCAATGGGATTTTTCAATTATCCTAATATAGACTGGGTAACAGGGTAACATAAACAGTGTAAAGGGCAGAGAGACAGAGGAATTCCTCAAATGATCGGTGATTTTCCAGCCCAACGAGGAAGGAAGCAATAACTTTATTTATATAGCACCTATAACGCAGTAAAATGTCCCAAGGTGCTTCACAAGAGCATTATCAATCAAGATTTAACTTAAGGAGTTATTAGGACAGGTGACCAAAAGCTTGGTCAGAGAGGTAGGTTTTAAGGGGCGTCTTAAAGGAGAGAGAGGTAGAGAGGTGGAGAGGTTTAGAAAGGGGATTCCAGAGCTTAGGCCCCAGGCAGCTGATGGTGAAGCAATTAAAATCAGGGATGAGCAAGAGGGCCAAATTGGAGGAGCAGACACATCTGGGAGGATTGCAGGGCTGGAGGAGATTAAAGAAATAGGGAGAGAGAGGCCATGGAGCTATCTGAAAACAAGAATGGGGCTTAAAATCGAGGCGGTGCCAATGTAGGTCAGCGAGCACAGGGACGATGGGGGAGTGGGACTTGGTGTGAGTTAGGACATGGTCAGCGAGCACAGGGACGATGGGGGAGTGAGACTTGGTGCGAGTTAGGACACGGTCAGTGAGCACAGGAACGATGGGGGAGTGGGACTTGGTGCGAGTTAGGACACAGTCAGTGAGCACAGGAACGATGGGGGAGTGGGACTTGGTGCGAGTTAGGACACGGTCGGTGAGCACAGAGACGATGGGGGAGTGGGACATGGTGTGAGTTAGGACACTGTCAGTGAGCACAGGAACGATGGGGGAGTGGGACTTGGTGCGAGTTAGGACACGGTCAGCGAGCACAGGGACGATGGGGGAGTGGGACATGGTGTGAGTTAGGACACGGTCAGCGAGCACAGGGACGATGGGGGAGTGGGACATGGTGTGAGTTAGGACACGGTCAGTGAGCACAGGAACGACGGGGGAGTGGGACATGGTGCGAGTTAGGACACTATCAGCGAGCACAGGAACGACGGGGGAGTGGGACATGGTGCGAGTTAGGACACGGTCAGTGAGCACAGGGACGATGGGGGAGTGGGACATGGTGTGAGTTAGGACACGTTGAGTGAGCACAGGGATGATGGGGGAGTGGGACTTGGTGTGAGTTAGGACACGGTCAGTGAGCTAAGGGATGATGGGGGAGTGGGACTTGGTGCGAGTTCGGACACGGTCAGTGAGTACAGGGACGATGGGGGAGTGGGACATGGTGCGAGTTAGGACACGGTCAGTGAGTACAGGGACGATGGGGGAGTGGGACTCGGTGCGAGTTAGGACACGGTCAGTGAGTACAGGGACGATGGGGGAGTGGGACATGGTGCGAGTTAGGACACGGTCAGTGAGTACAGGGACGATGGGGGAGTGGGACTCGGTGCGAGTTAGGACACGGTCAGTGAGTACAGGGACGACGGGGGAGTGGGACTCGGTGCGAGTTAGGACACGGTCAGTGAGCACAGGGGGTGATGGGGGAGTGGGACATGGTGCGAGTTCGGACACGGTCAGTGAGTACAGGGACGACGGGGGAGTGGGACTTGGTGCGAGTTAGGACACGGTCAGTGAGCACAGGGGGTGATGGGGGAGTGGGACTTGGTGCGAGTTAGGACACGGTCAATGAGTACAGGGGTGATGGGGGAGTGGGACTTGGTGCGAGTTAGGACACGGTCAGCAGAATTCTGGATTACTTCTAGTTTATGGAGGGTGAAAGATGGGAGGTTGGCCAGGAGAGAATTGGAACAGTCAAGTCTAGAAGTAACAAAGGTATGGATGAGGGTTTCAGCAGCAGATCAGTTGAGGCAGCGGTGGAGACGGACGATGTTACAAATGTGATCGGAATCTCATCTCAGGATCAATTATGACAGTAGGGTTGCCAAAAGTCTGGTTCAGCCTCATAGTTACTGAGGAGAGGGCTGGCGTTGGTGGCTAGGGAATGGAGTTTGTGGTCGGGACCGAAAACAATGGCTTTGATCTTCCAAATATTTAGCAGGAGGACATTTTGTTCCTCCAGGACTGGAAGTCGGACAATTAACGCCAGACAAACCAGAAGCAGTGGAGGGGTCAAGGGAGGTGCTGGAGAGCTAGAGCTGGGTGTCGTCAGTGTACATGTGGAAACTGATGCTGTGTTTTCAGATGATGTCGCTGAGGGGCAAGAAATAAATGAGAAATAGGTCAGGGCCACGGATAGACTCCAGAGGTAATGATGCGGGAGCGGGAAGAGAAACCGTTGCAGGTGATTCTCTGACTACGACTGGATAGATAGGAATGGAACCAGGCGAGTGCAGTCCCGCCCAGCTGGACGGCGGCAGAGACCCTTTGTAGAGTGGTCAACTGTTTCAAAGGCTGTAGGCAGGTCGAGGAGGACGAGGAGGGATGGTTTACCTTTGTCACAGTCACATAGGATGTCATTTGTGACTTTGAAAAGATCTGCTTCAGTGCTGTGCCAAGGGCAGAGACTTGATTAGAAGGGTTCAAACATGGAGTTCTGGCAAAGATGGGCACGGATTTGGGAGGCGATAGCACGTTCCAAGGACATTGGCGAGGAAAGGGAGGTTGGAGATGGGGCGGTAGTTTGCAAGGATGGAGGGGTCGAGGGTTGTTTTCTTTTAGAGAGAGTGATGACGGCAGATTTGAGGGAGAAGGGGACAGTACCCGAGGAGAGGGAACCGTTATGAATAACAGTTGGGATTTTGAAAGTGCCATTGGATGCGACTTTGGGAGAGTGTTTTCCAGGGGCAGACACAGAAGGAAGTGGGGTTGGGAGGGGGAAGGGGAACGTGAGTGGAGAGCGATACGAGGAAGTGATCAGAGATGACCGTATATCTGTGATTGACACGATGGGAGTAGAGAGACCAAATGAGATGGCAAAGTCAAACAGGTGGCTGTGAATACGGTTTGCTGAGTTTAAGGGAGAGAGGGGATGGTGACTTGAGATGGAGCTTAAAATCAGCGAGGATGAGAAGTCGCTCGGTGCAGAGAGTGATGGAGGAAAGCAGTGAGGGTAACTTGGTGAGAAGCTTGTTGTAGTACCTGGGTGGGTGCTAGACGATGAGAATGCTAAAGAAAAACCAAATGCTGAAAGGAGGAGCAGGTACCAGGGAAGTAGGGAGCAGACCAAGGTGATATTTGGTGAGAAGGGTCATACTGCCACGGCTGGTCCTGGGCGGGGAAAGTGTTAGAAGGTATAGCCAGGTCCATGTCAGCATGGATTTATGAAAGAGAAATAAATCCTGCTTGACAAATCTTCTAGAATTTTTTGAGGATGTAACTAGTAGAATGGACAAAAAAGAACCAGTGGATGTGGTATATTTGGACTTTCAGAACGCTTTTGACAAGGTCCCAGGCGAGAGATTAAAGCACATGGAATTGGGGGTAATGTATTGATGTGGATAGAGAACTGGTTGGCAGACAGGAAGCAAAGAGTAGGAATAAATGGGTCCTTTTCAGATTGGCAGGCAGTGACTAGTGGGGTGCCGCAAGGTTCAGTGCTGGGACCCCAGCTATTTACAATATACATTAATGATTTAGACGAAGGAATTGAATGTAATATCTCCAAGTTTGCAGATGACACTAAGCTGGGTGGCAGTGTAAGCTATGAGGAGGATGCTAAGAGGTTGCAGGGTGACTTGGACAGACTAGGTGAGTGGGCAAATGCAAGGCAGATGCAGTATAATGTAGATAAATGTGAGGTTATCCACTTTGGTGGCAAAAACACGAAGGCAGAATATTATCTGAATGGAGGCAGATTAGGAAAAGGGGAGGTGCAACGAGACCTGGCTGTCATGGTACATTAGTCATTGAAAGTTGGCATGCAGGTACAGCAGGCGGTGAAGAAGTCAAATGTCATGTTGGCCTTCATAGCGGGAAGATTTGAGTATAGGAGCAGGGAGGTGTTACTACAGTTGTCCAGGGCCTTGGTGAGGCCACACCTTGAATATTGTGTACAGTTTTGGTCTCCTAATCTGAGGAAGGACGTTCTTGCTATTGAGGGAGTGCAGCGAAGGTTCACCAGACTAATTCTCGGGATGGCAGGACTGACATATGAAGAAAGACTGGATTTACTAGCTTATATTCTCTGGAATTTAGAAGAATGAGGGGGGGATCTCATTGAAACATATAAAATTCTGATGGGATTGGACAGGTTAGACGCAGGAAGAATGTTCCTGATGTTGGGGAAATCCAGAACCAGGGATCACAGTCTAAGGATAAGCGGTAAGCCATTTAGGACTGAGATGAGGAGAAACTTCTTCACTCAGAAAATTGTGAACCTGTGGAATTCTCTACCACAGAAAGTTGTTGAGGCCAATTCACTAAATATATTCAAAAGAGAGTTAGATGTGGCATTATGGCTAAAGGGATCAAGGGGTATGGAGAGAAGTTGCATGATCAGCCATGAACTCATTGAATGGCGGTGCAGGCTCGAAGGGCCGAATGGCCTACTCCTGCATGTACTTTCTATGTTTCTATGCACTGAGTTATGATGATCTGGAACGCGCTGCCTGAAAGTGTGGTGGGAGTGGATTCAATCGTAACGATCAAAAGGGAATTGGATAAAGGGTGCATACTGACCCCGGACTGGATAAAGAGGCCATACTGAGTCAGGACTGGATAAAGGGGCCGCACTGACCCCGGACTGGATAAAGGGGCCACACTGGATAAAGGGGCTGCACTGAGCCAGCGCTGCATTAACAGAAGTTATACCGACCTTCTTTACATAGTCCAAAATCAGCAATTTTCACATAACCCTGTGTGTCCAGGAGCAGGTTATCGAGCTTCAGATCCCTGCAGGAACAATACACATACTCGTAGAAATCAATGCCCAGAAGCAATAATTTTGGAATAATCTGCCAAGCAAGGTAACATTGGGGTTATTTAAAATACAACTGGAAGCACCATGCATTTTTATAGCATCCTCAGCAGCTGCCAGAATGCTTTACAGCCAATGAAATACTTTTTAAATGTGGTCACCTTTGGATGGCCAGAGAGGTCAGTGATGCAGAAGGGGAGTTGCATTACTGGGCTTGGCGTGGAGTTTTCCTACAACAGTGACTACACTTCAAAAAGTACTTAGAAACATAGAAATCTACAGCGTAGAAGGAGGCCATTTCGGCCCATGGTATCCGCGCTGGTCGACAAAGAGCCGCACGGCCCTTGGTCAGCAGCCCTAAAGGTTACATATAAACCTATGAACAATGAAGGAAAGGCAAAGAGCACCCAGCCCAACCAGTCCGCCTCACACAACTGTGACAACCCCTTATACTGAAACATTCTACACTCCACCCAAACCGGAGCCATGGGAGAGGCAAAAACCAATTGGGGGAAAAAAATCTGGGAAAATTCCTCTCCGACCCATCCGGGAGATCAGTCTGGCCGTATTCTATTCACTGCAGTACTTACCATTATATCTGCGCCAGCCAACAAAAGGTCATCCAGTCTAATCCCAATTACCAGCTCTAGGTCCGTAACCCTGCAGGTTAATGCACTTTAAGTGCCCATCCAACCATCTCTTAAATGTGATGAAGGTTTCTGCATCCACCACTCTTCCAGGCAGCAAGTTCTAGACCCCCACAATCCTCTGCAAGAGGAAGAGGCCTCCCCTCAAAACCTCCCACCAACCACCTTAAAACTATGCTCCCTCGTAAATGACCCCTCGACTAATGGAAATAGACCTTTACTATCCACTATGTCCAGGCCCCTCAATATTTTGGACGCCTCAGTGAGGTCTCCTCTCAACCTCCTCTGCACTTTGGGATGCTTGGTGGCCATGAAAGGCGCTATATAAATGCAAGTTTTTTTTTGAGTGAGTTAGTGCACTGGGACTGTGTGGAGTGAGCTGAGTTTGTGTACCAGAGGGGATTGGAGACTTGGATGATCTGAATCTGCTGGTTTTGGAGCTCCCACATTCGCTTTGTACAATACCAAACCATACAGATTCAGAGGAACAGGTTCAAACTCCTTACTGAGTATGATCACACATCCTCGGGTGGGTTTGAGTTCGTGAGTCTGAGGTTAACGATTGCTCATAAACAAACTGATGCAATAGTGATCTTCTGATCCAGAGTGTGGGAATGTTATTAATCATCGAATCATGGACTAGTACAGCACAGAAGACCCTTCGGCCCATCGAGTCTTCATTGGCTGTAAAGCGCTAAGGGACGTCCGGTGGTCGTGAAATGCAATGCATTCCAAATCCTAACCTTTTACTCGCTGAGTAAAAAAATTTTATCCTCATATCACCTCTGGTTCTTTTGCTTGAATCTGTGCCGTCTGGGTACTGACCCTTCAGCCAGTGGAAACCGCTTCTCTTTATTGACTCTCTAAACCCTTCATGATTTTAAACACCGCGATCAAATTCCCTCTTAGCTTTCTCTGCTCCAAGGAGAACAATCCCAGCTTCTCCGGTCTACCCACATAACTGAAGCCCCTCATCCCTGGAACCATTCTAGCAAAACTCTTCTGCACCCTCTCCAAAGCCTTCACATCCTTCCTACAGTCAACAAGCTCCCCACTGGAGTGGAACTAAATTACAGAACCAGTGGGAAGCTGTTCAACCTTCGCCATCTCCAGGCCAGGTCCAAGACCACTCCAACCTCTGTCGTCGAGCTACAGTACGCGGACAATGCCTGCGTCTGTGCACATAGAGAGGCTGAACTCCAGGACATAGTCGATGTATTTACTGAGGCGTACAAAAACATGGGCCTTACGCTAAACATCTGTAAGACAAAGATCCTCCACCAGCCTGTCCTCGCCACACAGCACTGCCCCCCGATCATCAAGATCCACGGCGCGGCCCTGGACAACGTGGACCATTTCCCATAGCTCAGAAGCCTTTTATCAACAAAAGCAAACATTGATGAGGAGATTCAACACCGCCTCCAGTGCAGCCTTCGGCCATCTGAGGAAAAGTGTGTTCGAAGACCAGGCCCTCAAACCTACCACCAAGCTCATGGTCTACAGGGCTGTAGTAATACCCGCCCTCCTGTATGGCTCAGAAACATGGACCATGTACAGTAGACACCTCAAGTCGCTGGAAAAATACCACCAACGATGTCTCCTCAAGATCCTACAAATCCCCTGGGAGGACAGACGCATCAACATCAGTGACCTCGTCTAGGCCAACATCCCCAGCATTGAAGCACTGACCACACTCGATCAGCTTCACTGGGCAGGCCACATAGTTCGCATGTCAGACACGAGACTCCCAAAGCAAACGCTCCACTCGGAACTCCTTCATGGCAAACGAGCCAAAGGTGGGCAGAGGAAACATTACAAGGACACCCTCAAAGCTTCCCTGATAAAGTGCAACATCCCCAACGACCCTGGGAATCCTTGGGCAAAGACTGCCCTAAGTGGAGGAAGTGCATCCGGGAGGGCACTGAGCACCTCTAGTCTCATCGCCGAGAGCATGCAGAAATCAAGCGCAGGCAGCGGAAAGAACGTGCGGCAAACCAGTCCCACCCACCCTTACCCTCAATGGCTATCTGTCTCATCTGTGGCAGGGACTGTGGCTCTCTTATTGGACTGTTCAGCCAACTAAGGATTCATTCTAAGAGTGGAAACAAGTCTTCCTCGATTCCGAAGGACTGCCTATGATGATGATGACGGTGTGGTGGCCAGAATTGGACTCAGTCCTCCAGCTGGGGCCGAACTCGTGTTTTATATCGGTTTAGCATAACTTCCTGGGGTTTGTACTCTCTGCCTCTATGTATAAAGCCCTGGATCCCATATTAACTGCTTTGTTAACCTGTCCTGCCACCTTCAAAGATTTGTGCAGAAACACCCCCAGGTTCTTGCACCCCCTGTAAAATCACAACGTTTGGCTTGTATTCTCTCTCCTCATTCTTCCTACCAAAATGCATCCCCTCACACTTCTCTGCGTTGAATTTCATCGGCCATGTGTCTGCCCATTCCACATCCACCGGCATGTCCACATCCCCTTGAGGTCGATTACTGCATTCCTCACTTCCAAATTTTGTATCATCTGTAAATTTCAAAATTGTGCCCTGTACCCCTCAAGTCTAAGTCATTAATATATCAAAAACAGCAGTGGTCCTAGTACTGAACCCTGGGGAACTCCACTGTATACCTCCCTCCAGTCCGAGAAACAGCCATTCACCACAACTCGCTGTTTTCTGTCCTTTAGCCAATTTTGTACCCATGCTGCCCTTACCCCTTTTATCCTATGGGCTTCAGTTTTGCGAACAAGCCCAATAGGCAAATTCTCATTTCTCTAAAATCTAGTAATGTGCAAATTGTTCACTATAGTATTCAGCAGCCAAGACCAATCCAGTCATGAGCTGGAGGATGAAAGGTATCTTACCTGTACACAATCTTGTTATCATGAAGAAACTGCAGCCCAAGAACAACACATGCAGAGTAGAACCTGCAGAAAACATTATAAAAATTAATGGTCCTGCCATTTCTGACTCTAGTCCCCTTCCAGTATCCAGCATGAAATATACCGACCAGACACGTCGAGATGAACAACTCGCACTGAATTCGGTGGCGGTCGGACTTAGGGAGGGAAACAGCCTCCAATCGTGGCATCGCTGCATGGCCCAGAGTGCAGCGCTGCATGGCCCAGAGTGCAGCGCTGCACATTTACCGCCCTGCCTGCATCCTGTAGCTCTCCACTTTAGCGCTCCACTTCCTTCCAGGATGCAACTACCAAAATGTTTTAAAAGTCGAAAATCATTAGTGCCTGGTGCTAACTTTTTCATCTTTTAAACGTTAGCGCCACAAGCGGGGTGCTCCCGAATTTCTCCCCCTACGCCTCGATTTCTAATGCCATGGATCACCTATGCTTTTTTAACAGCTTTATCAGCTTGTCCTGCTACCTTTGTGCACATACACCCCCAGATCTCAGTTCCTGCACCCCCTTTAAAATTTTACCATTTCGTTTATATTGTCTCTCCAGATGCTTCCGACAAAAATACATCACTTCACACTACCTGTGGAATTTAGCAAGATAAATGGCCATAACGATGTTACATGTTTACATGTGCCACAATTAGCTAGTCATGTCTAAAAGAGTCTTTATGACTTTAAACCATGCTACATAAATGTACTATAGGTTAAAGTTTATAACGTTGGGAAGGCAACTGAAAAAGTCAAAGGTTTGCGCGCTGCTCGTACTCACACAGCTCTGGTTTCAGAGAAGACATCGGCGTGAATGTGCATCATCAGATCCCCACCGGCCGTGTATTCCATCACAAAACATACATGTTCCAGGGTTTGAAAACATGCAAACAGATTGACCAGGAATGGATGATTAGAGGTGTTTACTGTCTCGAAGATCCGTTTCTCGCACATAAGGCTGCGGAGGCAATAGAACACTTCAGAGCATTGACTGGCACAGTGTTGGAGCAGCAATGGGCTTGCATAAAATGTTAAAGTCGCATCACATCCACTTGATCACAGTGTGAAGCTACAGCCCTTCCACTGGATTGATCAATGCCAGACACAGGACATGAAATTCCATGCCGGATGTTTGGGAGAGAATCTGCTTAAAGCTCCACGGCAAATCAAAAAAATTAAAACATTAATAATGGGTTTGTAGCAATTACTGAGAAAAGGAAGACTTGCATTTATATAGCGCCTTTCATGACCTCGATGTCCCAAAGCACTTTATAGCCAATGAAGTACTTTTGAACTGTAATCACTGTTGTAATGTATAAAATATGGAAGCCAATTTGCGTACAGCAAGCTCCCACAAACAGCAATGAGATAATGACCAGATAATCCGTTTTAGTGATGTTGATTGAGAGGGTCTGTATTAAATGTCGCCAACAATGGGTCTGTATTAAATGTCGCCAATAATGGGTCTGTATTAAATGGTGCCAATAATGGGTCTGTATTAAATGTCGCCAATAATGGGTCTGTATTAAATGTCGCCAATAATGGGTCTGTATTAAATGTCGCCAATAATGGGTCTGTATTAAATGTCGCCAATAATGGGTCTGTATTAAATGTCGCCAATAATGGGTCTGTATTAAATGTCGCCAATAATGGGTCTGTATTAAATGTCGCCAATAATGGGTCTGTATTAAATGTCGCCAATAATGGGTCTGTATTAAATGTCGCCAATAATGGGTCTGTATTAAATGTCGCCAATAATGGGTCTGTATTAAATGTCGCCAATAATGGGTCTGTATTAAATGTCGCCAATAATGGGTCTGTATTAAATGTCGCCAATAATGGGTCTGTATTAAATGTCGCCAATAATGGGTCTGTATTAAATGTCGCCAATAATGGGTCTGTATTAAATGTCGCCAATAATGGGTCTGTATTAAATGTCGCCAATAATGGGTCTGTATTAAATGTCGCCAATAATGGGTCTGTATTAAATGTCGCCAATAATGGGTCTGTATTAAATGTCGCCAATAATGGGTCTGTATTAAATGTCGCCAATAATGGGTCTGTATTAAATGTCGTCAATAATGGGTCTGTATTAAATGTCGCCAATAATGGGTCTGTATTAAATGTCGCCAATAATGGGTCTGTATTAAATGTCGCCAATAATGGGTCTGTATTAAATGTCGCCAATAATGGGTCTGTATTAAATGTTGCCAATAATGGGTCTGTATTAAATGGTGTCAAATGGCCTCATCCAAGCCTTTGTTACTTCTAACTCAACGCACTCCTGGCTGGCCTCCCACATCCTATGTAAACTTGAGCTCATCTAAAACTCGGCTACCTGTGTCCTAATTCGCACCAAGTCCCGTTCACCCATCACCCCCTGTGCTCACTGACCTACATTGGCTCCCGGTTAAGCAATGCCTCAATTTCAAAATTCTCATCCTTGTTTACAAATCCCTCCATGGCCTCATTAAATGTCTATTAAATGTCACCAATAATGGGTCTGTACTAAATGGTGTCAATAATGGGTCTGTGTTAAATGTCACCAATAAATGGGTCTGTGTTAAATGTCGCCAATAATGGGTCCGTATTAAATGGTGCCAATAATGGATCTGTATTAAATCTCGCCAATAATGGGTCTGTATTAAATGTCGCCAATAATGGGTCTGTATTAAATGTCGCCAATAATGGGTCTGTATTAAATGTCGCCAATAATGGGTCTGTATTAAATGTCGCCAATAATGGGTCTGTATTAAATAGTGTCAAATGGCCTCATCCAAGCCTTTGTTACTTCTAACTCAACGCACTCCTGGCTGGCCTCCCACATCCTATGTAAACTTGAGCTCATCTAAAACTCGGCTACCTGTGTCCTAATTCGCACCAAGTCCCGTTCACCCATCACCCCCCTGTGCTCACTGACCTACATTGGCTCCCGGTTAAGCAGTGCCTCAATTTCAAAATTCTCATCCTTGTTTACAAATACCTCCATGGCCTCATTATATGTCTATTAAATGTCGCCAATAATGGGTCTGTATTAAATGTCGCCAATAATGGGTCTGTATTAAATGTCGCCAATAATGGGTCTGTATTAAATGTCGCCAATAATGGGTCTGTATTAAATGTCGCCAATAATGGGTCTGTATTAAATGTCGCCAATAATGGGTCTGTATTAAATGTCGCCAATAATGGGTCTGTATTAAATGTCGCCAATAATGGGTCTGTATTAAATGTCGCCAATAATGGGTCTGTATTAAATGTCGCCAATAATGGGTCTGTATTAAATGTCGCCAATAATGGGTCTATATTAAATGTCGCCAAAAATGGGTCTGTATTAAATGTCGCCAATAATGGGTCTGTATTAAATGTCGCCAATAATGGGTCTGTATTAAATGTCGCCAATAATGGGTCTGTATTAAATGTCGCCAATAATGGGTCTGTATTAAATGTCGCCAATAATGGGCCTGTATTAAATGTCGCCAATAATGGGTCTGTATTAAATGTCGCCAATAATGGGTCCGTATTAAATGGTGCCAATAATGGATCTGTATTAAATGTCGCCAATAATGGGTCTGTATTAAATGTCGCCAATAATGGGTCTGTATTAAATGTCGCCAATAATGGGTCTGTATTAAATGTCGCCAATAATGGGTCTGTATTAAATGTCGCCAATAATGGGTCTGTATTAAATGTCGCCAATAATGGGTCTGTATTAAATGTCGCCAATAATGGGTCTGTATTAAATGTCGCCAATAATGGGTCTGTATTATTTTGCGCCAATAATGGGTCTGTATTAAATGGCTCCTATGATGGGTCTGTATTAAATGTCGCCAATAATGGGTCTGTATTAAATGCCGCAAATAATGGGTCTGTATTACTTTGCGCTGATAATAGGAACCATTTATTACGGACCCATGATGGGACCATATTAATTATTGCCAATAATCATCATAGGCAGTCCCTTGAAACGAGGATGACTTGCTTCCACGCCGAAAAGGGATGAGTTCACAGGTGTTTCAATGATATTCCAGGTCCTGAACTACATGCTGAAGGGTGGAAGATGCCTGTGCGTGGGTTTTTTTTAATGTGGGGTGACTGTTACACACCAGCCACCACATGGGCTTGACAGAGCTAGGTCTTGGTCCAGTGGCAAGGTTAACCAAGACGACTGGAGACCAGCTCTGCTGCATGGGCCAAGTGCGCGCACGTATCGCAGTGCAAGGAGGGCGACGTACTGACCGCAGTGCGGGCAGGTACAGCAGGAACAGCGAGGTCGAGGTGAAGGAGCGGCAAGAGTTCATAGAGGGATGTGATCGGGGCCCAGGAGAGGCGAGTTCGGGGCCCAGAAGAGGCGGGGGCCCAGGGGCAGCACGGGCCAGCCTGCATTGAGAGATGTGCCAATAATGGGTCTGTATTAAGTGGTGCCAATATGGTTCCTTTAATGGATCTATATTAATTATCTCCACTAATGGGTCAGAAAAAAGTGACTCAGCCATCAGTAAGACAGAAATAGAATCCATATGGATTGAGATAAAATATAATAAAGGATCAATCAGACTAAAAAGGTGTAGTCTACAGGCTACCAAATAGTGTAAGGGAGGTGGAGGAAGACATAAGGGAAAAATCGAGGGTAAGCAAAGGGACATACACTAAGTACATGGACAGCAGGGGAGAGTCTGATAAGGGAGAATATGAAGCGATTAGGAGAGAAGTCAAAAAAAACAATTAGGAAGGCAAAGAGGAACTATGAAATTCAATTATAAAAGGAACATAAAACAAAATAGTAAAATATTCTATAGATACACAAGTAAAAAAAATGGAAAGCTGGGATGGGAATAGGGCCCCCTAAGGGAGGAACAGGATAAAAACACAGGCAGCAATAGCGAATATTCTCTGCTGCTAACCATCTTCTTAAACCCCTTTCCCCAGTCTCCACCACACTCACCTCCAACAACAAATGTGAGGAGCTCATGGACTTCTGTGTCTCAACGATTGAGACCACCCGATCAATGCCTTTGTCAGTTCCCGTCCTTCCCCTAGCCCACTGGGCCAAACTTCCTCAGAGGTTCCCCCTGCCCTAGCCCTGAACTCGCATCTCTCTCATCTCCCCTCTTCACCTCTCCACACTCATCTTGACCATGAGACCCACTTCCTGCTCTCTTGACCCTATTCCCACTAAACTGGATGAGCAGAGATTTTTCCAATTAAATATTGGGAAGACCGAAGCCATTGTCTTTGGTCCCCGCCACAAACTGCATTCTCTAGCCACCTACTCCATCCCTCTCCCTAGTATCTGTCTGAGACTGAACCAGACTGCCCACTACCTAGGTGTCATATTTGACCCTGAAATGAGCTTCCGGCCACATAGCCGCAGCATAACTAAAACAGCCTATCTCCACCCCCGTAACATCGCCTGCCTCCGCCCTTGCCTCAGCTCTTTTCCTGCTGAAACCCTCATCCAAGCCTTTGTTACTTCTAACTCAACGCACTCCTGGCTGGCCTCCCACATCCTATGTAAACTTGAGCTCATCCAAAACTCAGCTACCTGTGTCCTAATTCGCACCAAGTCCCGTTCACCCATCACCCCCTGTGCTCACTGACCTACATTGGCTCCCAGTTAAGCAGTGCCTCAATTTCAAAATTCTCATCCTTGTTTACAAATCCCTCCATGGCCTCACCCCTCCCTATCTCTGTAATCTCCTTCAGCCTCACAATCCCCCGAGATGTCTGTGCTCCTCAAATTCTGCCCTCTGAGCATCCCTGATTATAACACCATCAACCATCGGTGGCCGTGCCTTCAGCTGCCTAGGCCCCAAGCTCTGGAACTCCCTCCCTAACCCTCTCCACCTCGCTACCTCTCTTGCCTCCTTTAAGACGATCCCTAAAACCTACCTTTTTGACCAAGCTTTTGGTCATCTGCCATAATTTCTTCTTATGTGGCTCGGTGTCAAATTTATTTGTTTTAGAAACATAGAAAATAGGTGCAGGAGCAGGCCATTCAGCCCTTCTAGCCTGCACCGCCATTCAATGAGTTCATGGCTGAACATGAAACTTCAGTACCCCCTTCCTGCTTTCTCGCCATAACCCTTGATCCCCCGAGTAGTAAGGACTTCATTTAACTCCCTTTTGAATATATTTAGTGAATTGGCCTCAACTACTTTCTGTGGTAGAGAATTCCACAGGTTCACCACTCTCTGGGTGAAGAAGTTTCTCCTCATCTCGGTCCTAAATGGCTTACCCCTTATCCTCAGACTGTGACCCCTGGTTCTGGACTTCCCCAACATTGGGAACATTCTTCCTGCATCTAACCTGTCTAAACCCGTCAGAATTTTAAACGTTTCCATGAGGTCCCCTCTCATTCTTCTGAACTCCAGTGAATACAAGCCCGGTTGATCCAGTCTTTCTTGATAGGTCAGTCCCACCATCCCGGGAATCAGTCTGGTGAACTTTCGCTGCACTCCCTCAATAGTAAGAATGTCCTTCCTCAAATTAGGAGACCAAAACTGTACACAATACTCCAGGTGTGGCCTCACCAAGGCCCTGTACAACTGTAGCAACACCTCCCTGCCCCTGTATTCAAACCCCCTCGCTATGAAGGCCAACATGCCATTTGCTTTCTTAACCGCCTGCTGTACCTGCATGCTAACCTTCAATGACTGATGTACCATGACACCCAGGTCTCTTTGCACCTCCCCTTTTCCTAATCTGTCACCATTCAGATAATAGTCTGTCTCTCTGTTTTTACCACCAAAGTGGATAACCTCACATTTATCCACATTATACTTCATCTGCCATGCATTTGCCCACTCACCTAACCTATCCAAGTCACTCTGCAGCCTCATAGCATCCTCCTCGCAGCTCACACTGCCACCCAACTTAGTGTCATCCGCAAATTTGGAGAAACTGCATTTTGCCTTAAAACACTCCTGTGAAGTGCCTTGGGACGTTTTACTACGTTAAAGGCGCTCTACAACGACAAGTTGTTGTTGTTGTTGTTGAAATATTTGCTTCAGTATTTATTCGGGAGACAGATCATCGAATCATAGAAATTTACAGCGCGGAAGGAGACCGTTTCGGCCCATCGTGTCCGTGCCGGCCGATCAAGAGCGACCCAGCCTAATCCCACTTTCCAGCTCGAGGTCGGTAGCCCTGTTGGTTGCGGTACTTTAAGTGCTTTAAATGCGGTGAGGGCTCCTGCCTCTACCACCCTTTCAGGCCCCAACAACTCTCTGGGTGAAGAAATTTCCCCTCATATTTCCTCTAAACCTCCCTCCAATTACTTTAAATCTACGCCCCCTAGTTTTTGATCTCTCTGCCAAGGGAAACAGGTCCTTCCTATCCATTCTATTCAGGCCCCTCATAAATCTATACAACTCATTCAGGTGTCCCTTTGTTTGGCCTCCTCTGTTCCAAAGAAAACAGGCTCAGCATCTCCAATCTTTCCTCATAGCATGATGTGATTGGGATTACGGAGACGTGGCTCCAGGATGATCAGGGCTGGGAACTCAACATCCAGGGGTATTCAACATTCAGGAAAGATAGAATAAAAGGAAAAGGAGGTGGGGTAGCATTGCTGGTTAAGGAGCAAATTAAGGCAATAGTTCGGAAGGACATTAGCTTGGATGATGTGGAATCTATATGGGTAGAGCTGCAGAATACCAAAGGACAAAAAACGTTAGTGGGAGTTGTGTACAGACCTCCAAACAGTAGTAGTGATGTTGGGGAGGGCATCAAACAGGAAATTAGGGGTGCGTGCAATAAAGGTGCAGCAGTTATAATGGGTGACTTTAATATGCACATAGATTGGGTTAACCAAACTGGAAGCAATACGGTAGAGGAGGATTTCCTGGAGTGCATAAGGGATGGTTTTTTAGACCAATATGTCGAGGAACCAACTCGGGGGGAGGCCATTTTAGACTGGGTGTTGTGTAATGAGAGAGGATTAATTAGCAATCTCGTTGTGCGAGGCCCCTTGGGGAAGAGTGACCATAATATGGTGGAATTCTGCATTAGGATGGAGAATGAAACAGTTAATTCAGAGACCATGGTCCAGAACTTAAAGAAGGGTAACTTTGAAGGTATGAGGCGTGAATTGGCTAGGATAGATTGGCGAATGATACTGAAGGGGTTGACTGTGGATGGGCAATGGCAGACATTTAGAGACCGCATGGATGAACTACAACAATTGTACATTCCTGTCTGGCATAGAAATAAAAAAGGGAAGGTGGCTCAACCGTGGCTATCAAGGGAAATCAGGGATAGTATTAAAGCCAAGGAAGTGGCATACAAATTGGCCAGAAATAGCAGAGAACCCGGGGACTGGGAGAAATTTAGAACTCAGCAGAGGAGGACAAAGGGTTTGATTAGGGCAGGGAAAATGGAGTACGAGAAGAAGCTTGCAGGGAACATTAAGACGGATTGCAAAAGTTTCTATAGATATGTAAAGAGAAAAAGGTTAGTAAAGACAAACGTAGGTCCCCTGCAGTCAGAATCAGGGGAAGTCATAACGGGGAACAAAGAAATAGCGGACCAATTGAACAAGTACTTTGGTTCGGTATTCACTGAGGAGGACACAAACAACCTTCCGGATATAAAAGGGGTCGGAGGGTCTAGTAAGGAGGAGGAACTGAGGGAAATCCTTATTAGTCGGGAAATTGTGTTGGGGAAATTGATGGGATTGAAGGCCGATAAATCCCCAGGGCCTGATGGACTGCATCCCAGAGTACTTAAGGAGGTGGCCTTGGAAATAGTGGATGCATTGACAGTCATTTTCCAACATTCCATTGACTCTGGATCAGTTCCTATGGAGTGGAGGGTAGCCAATGTAACCCCACTTTTTAAAAAAGGAGGGAGAGAGAAAACAGGGAATTACAGACCGGTCAGCCTGACATCGGTAGTGGGTAAAATGATGGAATCAATTATTAAGGATGTCATCGCAGTGCATTTGGAAAGAGGTAATATGATAGGTCCAAGTCAGCATGGATTTGTGAAAGGGAAATCATGCTTGACAAATCTTCTGGAATTTTTTGAGGATGTTTCCAGTAGAGTGGACAAGGGAGAACCAGTCGATGTGGTATATTTGGACTTTCAGAAGGCTTTCGACAAGGTCCCACACAAGAGATTAATGTGCAAAGTTAAAGCACATGGGATTGGGGGTAGTGTGCTGACATGGATTGAGAACTGGTTGTCAGACAGGAAGCAAAGAGTAGGAGTAAATGGGGACTTTTCAGAATGGCAGGCAGTGACTAGTGGGGTACCGCAAGGTTCTGTGCTGGGGCCCCAGCTGTTTACACTGTACATTAATGATTTAGACGAGGGGATTAAATGTAGTATCTCCAAATTTGCGGATGACACTAAGTTGGGTGGCAGTGTGAGCTGCAAGGAGGATTCTATGAGGCTGCAGAGCGACTTGGATAGGTTAGGTGAGTGGGCAAATGCATGGCAGATGAAGTATAATGTGGATAAATGTGAGGTTATCCACTTTGGTGGTAAAAACAGAGAGACAGACTATTATCTGAATGGTGACAGATTTGGAAAAGGAGAGGTGCAACGAGACCTGGGTGTCATGGTACATCAGTCATTGAAGGTTGGCATGCAGGTACAGCAGGCGGTTAAGAAAGCAAATGGCATGTTGGCCTTCATAGCGAGGGGATTTGAGTACAAGGGCAGGGAGGTGTTGCTACAATTGTACAGGGCCTTGGTGAGGCCACACCTGGAGTATTGTGTACAGTTTTGGTCTCCTAACCTGAGGAAGGACATTCTTGCTATTGAGGGAGTGCAGCGAAGGTTCACCAGACTGATTCCCGGGATGGCGGGACTGACCTATCAAGAAAGACTGGATCAACTGGGCTTGTATTCACTGGAGTTCAGAAGAATGAGAGGGGACCTCATAGAAACGTTTAAAATTCTGACGGGGTTAGACAGGTTAGATGCAGGAAGAATGTTCCCAATGTTGGGGAAGTCCAGAACCAGGGGACACAGTCTAAGGATAAGGGGGAAGCCATTTAGGACCGAGATGAGGAGGAATTTCTTCACCCAGAGAGTGGTGAACCTGTGGAATTCTCTACCACAGAAAGTTGTTGAGGCCAATTCACTAAATATATTCAAAAAGGAGTTAGATGAAGTCCTTACTACTAGGGGAATCAAGGGGTATGGTGAGAAAGCAGGAATGGGGTACTGAAGTTACATGTTCAGCCATGAACTCATTGAATGGCGGTGCAGGCTAGAAGGGCCGAATGGCCTACTCCTGCACCTATTTTCTATGTTTCTATCGCCAAAATTCGCAAGTCCAGGCAACATTCTTGTAAATCTCCTCTGCACCCTTTCCAGTGCAATCACATCTTTCCTGTAATGTGGTGACCGGAACTGCACGCAGTACTCCAGCTGTGGCCTAACCGGCGCTTTATACAACTCAAGCATAACCCCCTTGGCTCTTGTATTCTATGTCTTGACTAATAAAGGCAAGTATTCCGTATGCCTTCTTAACCACTTGGCCTGCTACCTTCAGGGATCTTGGAGTGCAAGTCCACAGAGGGTACAGAGGAGATTTACGAGGATGTTTGCTGGACTGAAGAATTTTAACTATGTGGAAAGATTGGACAGGCTGGGTTTGTTTTCTTTAGAACAGAGGAGGCTGAGGCGAGACCTTATTGAGGTGTATAAAATTATGAGGGGTCTGGATATAGTGGGTAAGAAGGATCTGTTTCCCTCAGCAGAGGGGTCAACATCCAGGGTCATAGTTTTAAAGTAATTGGTAGAAGGTTTAGAGGGGATTTGAGGGGAAATGTCTTCACCCAGAGGGTGGTGGGGGTCTGGAACTCACTGCCTGAAAGGGTTGTAGAGGGAGAAACCCTCACATTTAAAAAATACCTGGATGTGCACTTGGAAAAGCCGTAACCTACAGGGCTACGGACCTAGTGCTGGAAAGTGGGATTAGGCAGGATAGCTCTTGGTCGGCCGGCGCAGACACGATGGGCCGAAATGGCCTCCGCCCGTGCTGTAAATTTCTATGATTCCATGATGTTCAGGGAACTTTTGGCCAGTCAGCTAAACATCGGTGGTAGGGAAAATAATGGAATCCCTGCTAAGAGAGAAAACAGAAAAACATCTAGAAACCAAAAATCGAATAATAAATAGAATTTGATCGAATATATAGCACAGAAACAGGCCATTGGGCCCAACCAGTCCATGGTAGTGTTCGTGCTGCACTCCCGCCTCCTCCTGTCCTTCCTCAAACCCTCTATTCCCTTCTCCCTCATATACTTGTCTAGCCTACCATTAAATGCACCCATACTATTCACCTCAACCACTCCCGGTGCTGGGGACTTCTATATTCTCAGCACTCTCTGGGTAAAGAGGTTTCTCCTGAATTCCCTATGGGATTTATTACTGACTATCTTATATTGATGGCTTTTAATTTTGCTATTCCCCACAAGTGCAAACACATACCCTGTGCCTACTCTATAATGGGTCTGTATTAAAACGTGCCAATAATGGGTCTGCATTAAAATTACTACATTCAGGAGTTCCAGATTTCAATTTCATGCTTTCAAATCTTTGCATAGATTGGCTCTCAGTCACGCTCCACTTATTCTTCAGGACCTGTGATTCACCCAGCACGACTGGTCGCACCATTTTGGCAACAGATTTGAAGAGCAGATTCAATATTGTGTAACTGTTTCCCCCACTGCCACCCACTCACACACTTCAGTTTGCTTCCATTCTTTTCTGTATGACATGCCCACCTCTCTGGTACCTCACACAAGTGGCAGCTATGCACCATAAAAAAAGCAAACAAAGCACTAGGGTTCACTGAGGAATTTACAGCGCAGAAGGAGGCCATTTCGGCCCACCATGTCTGCGCCGGCCGACAAACAGACGCACGGCCCTTGTTCAGCAGCCCTAAAGGTTACATATTAACCCAAGAACAATGACGGTAGGGCAAAGAGCACCCAGCCCAACCAGTCTGCCTCACACAACTGCGACACCCCTTATACTGAAACATTCTACACTCCACCCCAACCGGAGTCATGTGATCTTCTGGGAGAGGCAAAAACCAGATAAAAACCCAGGCCAATTTAGGGAAAAAAAATCTGGGAAAATTCCTCTCCGACCCATCCAGGAATTGACACTAGTCCAGGAGATCACCCTGGCCGTATTCTATTCCCTGCAGTACTTACCATTATATCTGTGCCGTCCAACAAAAGGTCATGCAGTCTAATCCCAATTACCAGCTCTAGGCCTATAACCCTGCAGGTTACTGCACTTTAAGTGCCCATCCAGCCATCTCTTAAAAGTGGTGAGGGTTTCTGCATCCACCAC
Organism: Pristiophorus japonicus; assembly: GCF_044704955.1. Taxonomy (NCBI): domain Eukaryota; kingdom Metazoa; phylum Chordata; class Chondrichthyes; family Pristiophoridae; genus Pristiophorus; species Pristiophorus japonicus. The sequence continues at coordinate 1,404,938 of NW_027250648.1, read as the reverse complement.
TCTTCCAGGCAGCGAGTTCCAGATCCCCACAACCCTCTGCGTAAAGAGGCCCCCGTCAAAACCTTCCACCAACCACCTTAAAACTATGCCCTCTCGTAATAGACCCCTCCACCAATGGAAATAGACCCTTACTATCCACTACGTCCAGGCCCCTCAATATTTGTACACCTCAATGAGGTCTCCTCTCAACCTCCTCTATTCCAATGAGAACAAACCCAGCCTATCCAATCTGTCCTCATAACTAAGATTCTCCATTCCAGGCAGCATCCTAATAAATCTCCTCTGCACCAAAGTATTATAAAATTTAAGCATAATCTCCCTGCTCTTATATTCTATGCCTCGGCCAATAAAGGCAAGCATTCCGTATGCCTTCTTAACCACCTTATCCACCTGGCCTGCTGCTTTCAGGGATCTGTGGACAAGCACTCCAAGGTCTCTCTATTTATCTACACTATTAAGTGGCCTACCGCTTAATGTGTATACCTCTTCCTTATGAACCCTCTCAAAGTGCATCACCTCACACTTCTCTGAATTAAATTCCATTTGCCACTGTTCTGCCCACCTGACCAGTAGATTGATATCCGCCTGCAGCCCATGACTTTCCTCTTCATTATCAACCACACAGCCAATTTTAGTGTCATCTGCAAACTTCTTAATCATACTCCCTATATTTAAATCTAAATCATTGATATATACCACAAAAAGTAAGTGACCCAGTACTGAGCCCTGCAGAACCCCACTAGAAACATCCTTACAGTCACAAAAATATCCATCAACCATTACCCTTTGCTTCCTACCTCCAAGCCAATTTTGGATCCAACTTGACACTTTGCCCTGGATCCCATGGGCTTTAACCTTCATGACCAGTCTACCATGTGGGACCTTATCAAAAGCTTTGCTACAGTCCATATACACTACATCGTACGCACTACCCTCTTGGTTACCTCCTCAAAAAATTCAATCAGGTTAGTCGAACATGATCTTCCCTTAACAAATCTGTGCTGACTGTCCCTAATTAATCATTGCCTTTCCAAATGCAGATTTATCCTGTCTTTCAGGATCTTTTCCAATAATTTTCCCACCACTGAGGTTAGGCTGCCAGTGGTGGGAAAATTATTCGGCATATCCCTTTTTCCCTTCTTAAACAAGGATACCAGATTAGCAGTCCTCCAATTCTCTGGCACCATGCCCAGATCCAAAGAGAACTGGAAAATGATGGTCAAGTCCTCTGCTAATTCCTCTTTTACTTCGCTCAACAGCCTGGGATGCATTTCATCCGGGCCTAGGAACTTATTTACTTTCAAAGCTACTAAACCCCTTAATACTTCCTCTCTCACTATATTTATTTCATCCAGAATATCACACTCCTCCTCGTTAGCAGTATCTGCATTGCCTCTTTCCTTTGTGAAAACAGATGCAAAGTATTCATTAAGAACCCTCCCATTGAATTGAACAAAAGAGAAGTTATGTTCAACTTGTACAAAATCTTGGTTAGACCACACATGGAGCACTGTGAACCGTTTTGGTCTCCATATTATAGAAAGGATATCATATCATATATCATATCATATAAGGGATATAGAGGCATTGGAGAAGGTGCAAAAGTTATTTACAAGGATGATACCAAAACTGAGAGGTTATAACTATCAGGGAAGATTGAACAGGCTGGGGCTCTTTTCTTTAGAAAGGAGAAGTTTGGAGGGTTATCTAATAGAGGTCTTTAAGATTGTGAAAGGGTTTGATAGGGTAGACATTGTGGCGAGACCAAAACTAGGGGCCATAAATATAAGACAGTCACTAATGGATTACCCACTGGATAATTCAGGAGATACTTCTTTACCCAGAGAGTGGTGTGAATGTGGAAGTCGCTACCCAATGAAGTAGTTTGAGTGAATAGCATTGATGCATTTAAGAGGATGTTAGATAAATACATGAGGGAGAAAGGAATAGGAGGATATGCTGATGGGGTGAGATGAAGAGGGAGGCTGATATAGAGCATAAACACGGGTATGCACCAGCTGCCTGCTTTCTGTGCTGTATATTCTCTGTAATTCTATGTAAAATACTGTGATCTGGCGCTTAAAAAGAAAGCAAAATCTCACCTGTCAACCTCATCTCTTACAACAATATCTCCTTTCTTCAGGGCTTTAATGGCAAACAGCTGTCCTGATTTTTTGTACTCTGATAACAGCACCTGTAGCAAAGACAAATGGCATGGTGTGAAAAATACAAGTGTGTGGATTGCAGTGACATGTTGTTGTTCTGTTCCATTCACCGTAGCCTCAGGTTGATAACTTTGAGCGGCTTGGCTGTTTAAGTTTTTGGTTGTACACCAATCTTAAACCACTGCCCTTGTTGATGGCCTGCCACCGATCTCGGTACTTTTAATGTTAAGCAGTAAGAGTAGCGGCAACACAATATATATTCTGCTGCTATTTGTATATTGAAAAATAATAACTCACAGCTGCTAAACTATGATACATGCAATATTCTTGGACACTGTCGCCATCTGCACAAGATAAAAGTTCACGGGGTTGGGGTAATATATTAGCATGGATAAAGGATTAGCTAACTAACAGAAAGCAGAGAGTCGGGATAAATGGTTCATTTTCTGTTTGGCAAACAGTGACTAGTGGGGTGCCGCAGGGATCAGTGCTGGGGCCTCAACTATTTACAATCTATATTAATGACTTGGCTGAAGGGACCGAGTGTAATATAGCCAAGTTTGCTGATGATACAAAGATGGGTTGGGAAAGCAAATTGTGAGGAGAACACAAAGAATCTGCAAAGGGATATAGACAGGCTAAGTGAGTGGGCAAACATTTGGCAGATGGAGTATAATGTGGGAAAATGTGGGATTATTCACTTTGTCAGAAAAAAATAGAAAAGCAAATGGAGAAAAATTGCAAAGTGCTGCAGTACAGAGAGACCTGGGGGTCCTTGTGCATGAAACACAAACAGTTAATATGCAGGTACAGCAAGTAATCAGGAAGGCAAATGGAATGTTGGCCTTTATTGCAACGGGGATAGAGTATAAAAGCAGAGAAGTCCTGCTACAACTGTACAGGCTATTGGTGAGGCCACAATTTTGGTCTCCGTATTTAAGGAAGGATACACTTGCATTAGAGGCTGTTCAGAGAAGGTTCACTTCGTTGATTCCGGAGATGAGGGGGCTTGACTTATGAGGATAGGTTGAGTAAGTTGTGCCTATACACATTGGAGTTCTGAAGAATGAGAGGTGATCTTATTGAACCTTATAAGATAATGAGGGGGCTCGAGAAGGTGAATGCAGAGAAGATATTTCCACTCATAGGGGAAACTAAAACTAGGGGACATAGTCTTAGAATAAGGGGCCGCCCATTTACAACTGAGATGAGGAGAAATTTCTTCTCTCAGAGGATTGCAAATCTGTGAAATTCTCTGCCCCAGAGAGCTGTGGAGGCTGGGTCATTGAATATATTTAAGGCGGAGATAGACAGATTTTTGAACATAGGAATAAAGAGTTATGGGGAGCGGGCAGGGAAGTGGCACTGAGTCCATGATCAGCCATGATCTTATTGAATGGCGGAGCAGGCTCGAGGGGCCAGATGGCCGACTCCTGCTCCTATTTCTTATGTTCTTATGTAAAGCTGTCACCCAATCTACGCTTAGTTTCCCCAAGCACCCTCTCCCCTTCCCACCACACCTATACGTGCAAACGCAGGAGATGCAACACCTGCCCTTTTACCTCTTCACTTCCCCCTATCCAGGGCCCGAAATACTCCATCCAGGTGAAACAGCTATTTACTTGTACTTCTTGCAATTTTAGTATTCGCTGCTCTACTCTATATAACCCTTTATTCCCTTATCACTCAAAAATCTGTATTTCTCTGCTTTAAATATATTCAATGACCCAGTCTCCACAGCTCTCTGGGGCAGAGAATTCCATAGATTTACAACCCTCAGAGAAGAAATTCCTCCTCATCTCAGTTTTAAATGGGCGGCCCCTTATCTGAGACCCTCCTCATAGACTCCACATACTCCTCCGATCTCCCTCACAGATCCGGGGGTTCCATGACTTCTCAAACTGCCTCACTAATCCTGGATCCTACTCTAGTCCATCATTTTGCACATTCTTCCCCTCCTTCACTCGAGTCTAGTGAGAAGGAGGAACTGAGGGAAATCCTTATTAGTCAGAAAATGGTGTTAGGAAAATTGATGGGATTGAAGGCCGATAAATCCCCGGGGCCTGATAGTCTGCATCCTAGAGTACTTAAGGAAGTGGCCCTAGAAATAGTGGATGCATTGGTGATCATTTTCCAACAGTCTATCGACTCTGGATCAGTTCCTGTGGACTGGAGGGTAGCTAATGTGACCCCACTTTTTAAAAAAGGAGGGAAGAGAGAAAACAGGGAATTATAGACCGGTTAGCCTGACGTCGGTAATGGGGAAAATGTTGGAATCAATTATTAAAGATATAGGGCCCAAGTTTCCACACGATAAAAAACGGGCGCCCCCAGAGCTGGGCGCCCGTTTTTCGCGCCTAAAAAAAAAACACGCGATTCTGGAGCGTTCTGCAGCTCCTTGTCCGCCTGGCGCGGCGCCCAGGGGGGCGGAGCCTACACTCGCGCCGATTTTGTAAGTGGGAGGGGGCGGGTACTATTTAAATTAGTTTTTTTCCTGCCGGCAACGCTGCGCGTGCGCGTTGGAGCGTTCGCGCATGCTCAGTGTGAAAAAAACATTGGCACTCGACCATTTTTGTAGTTCTTTGTAGCTGTTTAATTTTTGAACATTTTTCAATAAAAGCACATTGCCATCAGCACATCAGCACTTGCAGCCTTCTCTCTGTCTCCTTCCCCCCCTCCCCTCCGCGGGAACAAAAACGGCTGTTGTCTTCTCTCTGTCTCCTTCCCCCCCCCCCACCCGCGGGAATGAACGCCTGCAGCATTCTCCGTGCCTGAAGCACTTTCACACAGGTAGGAAGATGGTTTATTTAATCTTTTCTTTGTTTATAAATGTTTATTCAGGTTGGATTTATTTGTATAATATTTGTACAAGTATGAATAAGGATTTATTGTAGAATTTAATGACTTCCCTTCCCCCCCTCCCCTCCCCACCTCGTTCTGGACGCCTAATTTGTAACCTGTGCCTGATTTTTTTAAATGTGTAGAACAGGTTTTTTCAGTTCTACAAAAATCTTCACTTGCTCCATTCTAACTTAGTTTGGAGTACGTTTTCACTGTGGAAACTTTCAAATCAGGCGTCAGTGGCCGGACACGCCCCCTTTTGAAGAAAAAATTCTGTTCCAAAGTAGAACTGTTCTACCTGACTAGAACTGCAGAAAAAAAAAATGTGGAGAATTGCGATTTCTAAGATAGTCCGTTCTCCACCAGTTGCTCCTAAAAATCAGGCGCAAATCATGTGGAAACTTGGGCCCATAATAGCAGCGCATTTGGAAAGCAGAGACAAAATTGGCCCAAGTCAGCATGGATTTATGAAAGGGAAATCATGCTTGACAAATCTCCTAGAATTTTTTGAGGATGTAACTAGTAGAGTGGATAAGTAGAACCACTTTGGACTTTCAAAAAGCTTTTGACAAGGTCCCACACAAGAGATTAGTGTGTAAAATTAAGGCACATGGATTGGGGTAATGTACTGACGCGGATAAAGAACTGGTTGGCAGACAGGAAGCAAAGAGTAGGAATAAACAGGTCCTTTTCAGAATGGCAGGCAGTGACTAGTGGGGTACCCGCAAGGTTCAGTGCTGGGACCCCAGTTATTTACAATATATATTAATGATTTAGATGAAGGAATTGAATGTAATTTCTCCAAGTTTGCAGATAACACTAAGCTGAGTGGCAGTGTGAGCTGTGAGGAGGATGACAAGAGGCTGCAGGGTGACTTGGGCAGGTTAGGTGAGTGTGCAAATGCCTGGCAGATGCAGTATAATGTGGATAAATGTGAGGTTATCCACTTTGGGGGCAAAAACACGAAGGCAGAATATTATCTGAATGGCGGCAGATTAGGAAAGGGGGTGGTGCAATGAGACCTGGGTGTCATGGTTCATCAGTCATTGAAAGTTGGCATGCAGGTACAGCAAGCGGTGAAGGCGGCAAATGGCATGTTGGCTTTCATAGCTAGGGGATTTGAGTATAGGAGCAGGGAGGTCTTACTGCAGTTGTACAGGGCCTTGGTGAGGCCACACCTGGGATATTGTGTTCAGTTTTGGTCTCCTAATCTGAGGAAGGACGTTCTTGCTATTGAGGGAGTGCAGCGAAGGTTCACCAGACAGATTCCCGGGATGGCGGGACTGACATATATGGAGAGACTGGATCAACTGGGTCTTTGTACACTGGAGTTTAGAAGGATGAGAGGGGATCTCATAGAAAAATACAAAATTCTGACGGAACTGGACAGGTTGGATGCGGGAAGAATGTTCCCGATGATGGGGAAGTCCAGAACCAGGGCACATCGACTTAGGATAAGGGGTAGGCCATTTAGGACAGAGATGAGGAGAAACTTCTTCACTCAGAGTTGTTAACCTGTGGAATTCCTGACCGGAGAGAGTTGTTGATGCCAGTTCATTGGATATATTTAAGAGGGAGTTAGATATGGCCCTAACGGCTAAGGGGATCAAGGGGTATGGAGAGAAAGCAGGAAAGTGGTACTGAGGGAATGATCAGCTATGATCTTATTGAATGGGGTGCAGGCTCGAAGGGCCTACTCCTGCACCTATTTTCTATGTTTCTATGTGATAGATTAGTAAAAGGGGAGGTGCAACAAGACCTGGGTGTCATGGTACATCAGTCATTGAAAGTAGGTATGCAGGTACAGCAGGCAGTAAAGAAAGTAAATGGCATGTTGGCCTTCATCGCGAGAGGATTTGAGTATAGGAACAGGGAGGTCTTACTGCAGTTGTACAGGGCCTTGGTGAGACCACACCTTGAGTATTGTGTACAGTTTTGGTCTCCTAATCTGAGGAAGGACATTCTTGCTATTGAGGGAGTGCAGTGAAGGTTCACAAAACTGATTCCCAGGATGGCAGGACTGACATATGACGAAAGACTGGATCGACTAGGCTTATATTCACTGGAATTTAGAAGAATGAGAGCGGATCTCAGAGAAGCATATAAAATTCTGATGGGATTGGACAGATTAGATGCAGGAAGAATGTTCCCGATGTTGGGGAAGTCCAGAACCAGGGGTCACAGTCTAAGGATAAGGGGTAAGCCATCTCGGACCGAGATGAGGAGAAACTTTTTCACCCAGAGAATTGTGAACCTGTGGAATTCTCTACCACAGAAAGTTGTTGAGGCCAGTTTGTAGATATATTCAAAAGGGAGTTAGATGTGGCCCTTACGGCTAAAGGGATCAAGGGGTATGGAGAGAAAGCAGGAATGGGGTACTGAAGTTGCAGGATCAGCCATGATCATATTGAATGGTGGTGCAGGCTCGAAGGGCCGAATGGCCTGCTCCTGCACCTATTTTCTATGTTTCTATGTTACTCCAAGCTCATCTCTTTCATGTGATCTACATTGTGCCCCCACGATTCCTCCTCGCCCAAAGTCTGAACACTCAACGACTTTTCCTGGCTCGAATGTTTGCCCACACTGTCAACGGCTGACTTTCCTCAAGCACTCTCCATCTTACTTTCAAAACCTCACAGCCCTTCTCGAGCAGCTCACCCGCAGCCAGTCTGTCTGCACCAACTACTGTGCAGTTGTTAACCTCCTTCCTTAGTTCAAGGTCCCTGAGCATATTGGCATCTCCCGACTGAGTGCTCACCTCACCCAAAATAACTGTCCAAATCCCTTCAGTCTGGTTTCTGCCCTGTGCATAGTATGAAGACCATCCTGGACAAAGTCAAAAAAGATTTCCTCTAGTGCTATGACTGTGGTGCTCCCTAACCTCACTGAAGCACTCAACGTGGTCAACATTCTCATCTGTCCATGACAGTGGGACTGCCCCTGCATTGTCCCAAAGCACGAGTGCATCTCCATCAATGGCTTCCCTTCCTGTATCCATCACAGTCACCTCTGTCCTAAGTTCCTCTTCTTCCCCATCTCCGTGACATCGCCTTGTAGATATAGGGTCAGCTTTCACATCGATACTAACAACAGATAGCTCGACCTCTCCCAACACTTTCCTCAGCCACAAAACCATCTCTGTGCTGTCTGACTGATCTGACATTAATTTGCAAATGAGCCATAATTCCCTACAGTCCAACGCAGGAAAACAAGGCCGTTGTTTTTGATTGACGACCACGCCCTGAAGGTCAGGCTGAGCACAGTCTCGGCAGTCTGCGTGATGCAAAGTTCAGGTCCCTATCCACCTCCACAACGTTGCTCACTTGCAGCCTACCTTACTCCCAATGGAAACCCTTTCCACACCTTTGTCAACTCCACACTCAACTACGCCAACCCATAGCCTTGCCCTATCCGACCTCTACAACTTTCTCCAGGCTGGTGTCTCTCAAATCCTCCAGTCCCCTGACTCTGACCTCCCATGCATTTTACCCCCTCCCACTGCTTAAACTTTTGCCCAGCTTCGGCCTTTCTCTCTGGAACTGCTCTCCTCCAATCCCACCCGACTCGGACCCCACCCATCCCACCCAGACCCCTCCCCACCCGACCAGGACCCCACCCAGACTCCGCCCCACCCAGAACTGGGCCCCACCCGACCAGGACCCCACCCATCCCACCCAGACCCCTCCCCACCCGACCAGGACCCCACCCCACCCGACCAGGACCCCACCCCAGCCCACCCAGATCCCTCCCCAACCGACCAGGACCCCACTCAAACCCCTCCCCACCACACCCAGACCCCTCCCCACCCAGACTCCGCCCCACCCAGACTCCGCCCCACCCGACCAGGACCCCACCCAGACCCCTCCCCACCCAACCAGGACCCCACCCAGACCACCCAGACCCCTCCCCAATCGACCAGGACCCCACTCAAACCCCTCCCCACCCCACCCAGACCCCTCCCCACCCAGACCCCTCCCCACCCAGACTCCGCCCCACCCGACCAGGACCCCACCCAGACCCCGACCCACCCCACCCAGACCCCGCCCCACCCAGACCCCTCCCCACCCGACCAGGACCCCACCCAGACCCCGCCCCACCCCACCCAGACCCCGTCCCACCCCACCCAGACCCCTCCCAGACCCCTCCCCACCCCACCCAGACCCCTCCCCACCCCACCCAGACCCCTCCCCACCCCACCCAGACCCCACCCCACCCGACCAGGACCCCACTCAAACCCCTCCCCACCCGACCTGGACCCCACCCAGACCCCTCCCCACCCCACCCAGACTCCTCCCCACCCCACCCAGACCCCTCCCCACCCCACCCAGACCCCACTCAAACCCCTCCCCACCCGACCTGGACCCCACCCAGACCCCTCCCCACCCCACCCAGACTACAGTCACCTCTCCGAGCCCCCTTGCAGAAGCTTGGAGCCGGCTCCGTTTTTCGGTGTAAAATGCCTTTCAATGGTTTTCTATAGGTGCTATACAAGTTGTTTTCTGTGTGAGGATGAACTAAGAACAGCGCAGCACTGACGGTGAAGTGGAAACCCTGACTGACCCACGTGAAGCTCTCCGGATCCTTACCTTTCCAAAGTGTCCCCTGCCCAGGACTGCAATGAATTTGAAATCATGCAGAGTCAGTGAGGATTTCAGATGTATGCTATACGGAGGAAGAGGAAACATATATTAATGCCAAGATTCACCTCCCCTGTACAGTTTAGTCTTTGCTGGTGTTTAATACCCAATATACCCGGGTTGCTCCAAATGCTCAGTTGCAGCAGGGGTCGGGTTTCTGTTACCCGACTAATCACCCGCAGAACGGGTGGCACATTCCACCACGGTAGTCTGAGAATGTAAGTTCAGTTTAACTGACCTTGAAACTGTTGGACTGTCATAAAAGCCTGACTGGTTCACTAATGTCCTTGAGAAGGAAATCTTACCCGGTCTGGGGCTATGTATACTCCCGTGTCAATGCCCTCGGAAAAGGCTCAGCAAGCAACTCAGTTATTTCAAACTGCTACCCACCGACCAAGCTGGTTCACCAGCATGTCGCAGAGCAACGAGGGGTGGCAATAAATCTGGCTGTGCCAGCATGCCGAGAATGACAAAAAAACACCACCTCCAGTAAACCGTCACACACAATGAGCTTTGCAGGATGATAAACTGACCCAAAGGCACGGATAAAGTGGACATACCTTTGTCGATTAACTTGTGTGTCAGATGTCAATGAAATTCGCCTTACTGGAGAAACTGGAGTGACATCAGTCTGGAAAGGAGAAATCGATGGACATGAAGATACCATTCAACAGTAAAAGAGACTGCAATGTCCCAAATACACTGGGCAAACTTTTAAAACCTTAAAGTTACAATAGCTCAATTTCTCCACAAAATGTATTTAGAATTCACAGGCGTCTATGACCTTGCAAGGGTTTATTGTTTTTATGGTCTTTGTAGGTCTTCTTCTAGCACACACCACAACTGGTCGGGAAGAAACCTGCTCCAAGGGGATGAAAGGCTCCAGCATACAAACCGCGGGACCGGTCGGCCAGCCCCTCACAGTCGGCCGGCCGGCCCCTCACAGTCGGTCGGCCAGCCCCTCACAGTCGGTCGGCCGGCCCCTCACAGTCGGTCGGCCAGCCCCTCACAGTCGGTCGGCCGGCCCCTCACAGTCGGTCGGCCGGCCCCTCACAGTCGGTCGGCCGGCCCCTCACAGTCGGTCGGCCGGCCCCTCACAGTCGGTCGGCCGGCCCCTCACAGTCGGTCGGCCGGCCCCTCACAGTCGGTCGGCCGGCCCCTCACAGTCGGCCGGCCGGCCCCTCACAGTCGGCCGGCCGGCCCCTCACAGTCGGCCGGCCGGCCCCTCACAGTCGGTCGGCCAGCCCCTCACAGTCGGTCGGCCAGCCTCTCACAGTCGGTCGGCCGGCCCCTCACAGTCGGTCGGCCGGCCCCTCACAGTCGGCCGGCCGGCCCCTCACAGTCGGTCGGCCGGCCCCTCACAGTCGGTCGGCCGGCCCCTCACAGTCGGTCGGCCGGCCCCTCACAGTCGGTCGGCCGGCCCCTCACAGTCGGTCGGCCGGCCCCTCACAGTCGGTCGGCCGGCCCCTCACAGTCGGCCGGCCGGCCCCTCACAGTCGGTCGGCCGGCCCCTCACAGTCGGCCGGCCGGCCCCTCACAGTCGGCCGGCCGGCCCCTCACAGTCGGCCGGCCGGCCCCTCACAGTCGGCCGGCCGGCCCCTCACAGTCGGCCGGCCGGCCCCTCACAGTCGGCCGGCCGGCCCCTCACAGTCGGCCGGCCGGCCCCTCACAGTCGGCCGGCCGGCCCCTCACAGTCGGCCGGCCGGCCCCTCACAGTCGGTCCTCAGCAGACATGGCCCTCAGAGAAGCAGTCAGTCTGTGATCCCTTTGTCAAAGCCCTTCACAGGGGCTGTGTTCTGTGTTAAAGAACTGCTGAGCATGCATACAGCACTGGACTTGGTATGTAGAACACTTCCTCTACCCACCTTCATCTCCAGAACTGAAGGCAAATTGCTTGTGATAAAGAACAGTGATGGTGCCGGCAGCTACAGGAAAGCGTTATCCAGGGGCGGCGGGAGGCGAACAGCCCGTATCCAGGACTGAGTGTCCATTATCATCAGGTTATAGACTCTCAACACTCTCCACTGGGAGCAGCACCATTTAATGGAGCATCGCGTGCGCTCATGTGGTCAGAGGATGCACACGCACAAATCTTACACTGACTTATACTCCTCACTCGAAGCTCCCGATATCCACTGCCCATCAAAGATTCAAATCCTTGCTTGCTAACTCATGACTAGAGACTATTCTTCTCGTGTGAGGTGGAGGGGTGGGGAAGACACCCGATAGCAAGAATCTTTGACAGACAGCGAATGCAGTATCCAAGCTGGGCAGCACGGGGCATTGATGGTGACTGAGCACCAGCCTGGCGTTTAATGGGATCTGGAAGGAAAGACCATCGCTGGAGGACAAGCGGCACCAGGTTTACCAGTGCACAATACTGGCAGCCCCACGTGTTGTGGTGAAGTTCCAATACTGCCTTGTAATGGCGGTCCCCAAGTCTTCGCTCTTGCCAACCTGCAGCTGCACGATCAGAGCTTCGGCAGGTGGAGTATATCCCTCCAGGGAGATGGTGCGTAGTCCATGAGGAAGAGAAAACCTCTGCCTGTGTGGGCTTCTTGGCAGCAGTGTTTGGAGACAGGTATGGCTTCCATGTCAGCCACCCCACTGACCAATAGAACGCCTCAGGAGGGTAAACCGATCAAGCACTTACTGAAACCAGCACGCTGATCCCAGCCAACATGGACAGGTAACAGAGTGCAACACCGACTGGGACGGAGGGTGGCGAGGGAAAGGGAATCACCCCTCAACCAGCGCTCCCACCCTCACTCAACCAGCTCTCGCCCCCCCTCTCCAACCGGCGCTCTCGCCCCCCCTCTCCAACCGGCGCTCTCGCCCCCCCTCTCCAACCCGGCGCTCTCGACCCCCCTCTCCAACCGGCGCTCTCGCCCCCCCTCTCCAACCGGCGCTCTCGCCCCCCCTCTCCAACCGGCGCTCTCGCCCCCCCCTCTCCAACCGGCGCTCTCGCCCCCCCCTCTCCAACCGGCGCTCTCGCCCCCCCCTCTCCAACCGGCGCTCTCGACCCCCCTCTCCAACCGGCGCTCTCGCCCCCCCCCCTCTCCAACCGGCGCTCACGACCCCCCTCTCCAACCGGCGCTCTCGCCCCCCCCTCTCCAACCGGCGCTCTCGCCCCCCTCTCCAACCGGCGCTCTCGCCCCCCCCTCTCCAACCGGCGCTCTCGCCCCCCCCTCTCCAACCGGCGCTCTCGCCCCCCCCTCTCCAACCGGCGCTCTCGCCCCCCCTCTCCAACCGGCGCTCTCGCCCCCCCTCTCCAACCGGCGCTCTCGCCCCCCCCTCTCCAACCGGCGCTCTCGCCCCCCCTCTCCAACCGGCGCTCTCGCCCCCCCCTCTCCAACCGGCGCTCTCGCCCCCCCCTCTCCAACCGGCGCTCTCGCCCCCCCTCTCCAACCGGCGCTCTCGCCCCCCCCTCCAACCGGCGCTGTCGCCCCCCCTCTCCAACCGGCGCTCTCGCCCCCCCCTCTCCAACCGGCGCTCTCGCCCCCCCCTCTCCAACCGGCGCTCTCGCCCCCCCCTCTCCAACCCGGCGCTCTCGCCCCCCCCTCTCCAACCGGCGCTCTCGACCCCCCCCTCTCCAACCGGCGCTCTCGCCCCCCCCTCTCCAACCGGCGCTCTCGCCCCCCCCCCCCCTCTCCAACCGGCGCTCTCGCCCCCCCCTCTCCAACCGGCGCTCTCGCCCCCCCCTCTCCAACCGGCGCTCTCGCCCCCCCCTCTCCAACCGGCGCTCTCGCCCCCCTCTCCAACCGGCGCTCTCGCCCCCCCCTCTCCAACTGGCGCTCTCGCCCCCCCCTCTCCAACCGGCGCTCTCGCCCCCCCCCCCTCTCCAACCGGCGCTCTCGCCCCCCCTCTCCAACCGGCGCTCTCACCCCCCCTCTCCAACCGGCGCTCTCACCCCCCCTCTCCAACCGGCGCTCTCGCCCCCCCCCTCTCCAACCGGCGCTCTCGCCCCCCCCTCTCCAACCGGCGCTCTCGCCCCCCCTCTCCAACCAGCGCTCTCGCCCCCCACTCTCCAACCGGCGCTCTCGCCCCCCCTCTCCAACCGGCGCTCTCGCCCCCCCCCTCTCCAACCGGCGCTCTCGCCCCCACTCTCCAACCCGGCGCTCTCGCCCCCCCTCTCCAACCGGCGCTCTCGCCCCCCCTCTCCAACCGGCGCTCTCGCCCCCCCTCTCCAACCGGCGCTCTCGCCCCCCCCCTCTCCAACCAGCGCTCTCGCCCCCCCCTCTCCAACCGGCGCTCTCGCCCCCCCCTCTCCAACCGGCGCTCTCGCCCCCCCCCCTCTCCAACCGGCGCTCTCGCCCCCACTCTCCAACCGGCGCTCTCGCCCCCCCCTCTCCAACCGGCGCTCTCGCCCCCCCTCTCCAACCGGCGCTCTCGCCCCCACTCTCCAACCGGCGCTCTCGCCCCCCCTCTCCAACCGGCGCTCTCGCCCCCCCCCCTCTCCAACCGGCGCTCTCACCCCCCCCCCTCTCCAACCGGCGCTCTCGCCCCCCCCCTCTCCAACCGGCGCTCTCGCCCCCCACCCTCTCCAACCGGCGCTCTCGCCCCCCCTCTCCAACCGGCGCTCTCGCCCCCACTCTCCAACCGGCGCTCTCGCCCCCCCTCTCCAACCGGTGCTCTCGCCCCCCCTCTCCAACCGGCGCTCTCGCACCCCCCCTCTCCAACCGGCGCTCTCGCCCCCCCTCTCCAACCGGCGCTCTCGACCCCCCCCCCCTCTCCAACCGGCGCTCTCGCCCCCCCTCTCCAACCGGCGCTCTCGCCCCCCCCCCTCTCCAACCAGCGCTCTCGCCCCCCCCACCTCTCCAACCGGCGCTCTCGCCCCCCCCCTCTCCAACCAGCGCTCTCGCCCCCCCCACCTCTCCAACCGGCGCTCTCGCCCCCCCCACCTCTCCAACCGGCGCTCTCACCCCCCCCACCTCTCCAACCAGCGCTCTCGCCCCCCCACCTCTCCAACCGGCGCTCTCATCCCCCCCACCTCTCCAACCGGCGCTCTCGCCCCCCCCACCTCTCCAACCGGCGCTCTCGCCCCCCCCACCTCTCCAACCGGCGCTCTCGCCCCCCCCACCTCTCCAACCGGCGCTCTCGCCCCCCCCACCTCTCCAACCGGCGCTCTCGCCCCCCCCCACCTCTCCAACCGGCGCTCTCGCCCCCCCCACCTCTCCAACCGGCGCTCTCGCCCCCCCCCACCTCTCCAACCGGCGCTCTCACCCCCCCCACCTCTCCAACCGGCGCTCTCATCCCCCCCACCTCTCCAACCGGCGCTCTCGCCCCCCCCCACCTCTCCAACCGGCGCTCTCGCCCCCCCACCTCTCCAACCGGCGCTCTCGCCCCCCCCCACCTCTCCAACCGGCGCTCTCACCCCCCCCACCTCTCCAACCAGCGCTCTCGCCCCCCCCACCTCTCCAACCGGCGCTCTCGCCCCCCCCCACCTCTCCAACCGGCGCTCTCACCCCCCCCACCTCTCCAACCAGCGCTCTCGCCCCCCCCACCTCTCCAACCGGCGCTCTCATCCCCCCCACCTCTCCAACCGGCGCTCTCGCCCCCCCCACCTCTCCAACCGGCGCTCTCGCCCCCCCCACCTCTCCAACCGGCGCTCTCGCCCCCCCCACCTCTCCAACCGGCGCTCTCGCCCCCCCCCCTCTCCAACCGGCGCTCTCGCCCCCCCCACCTCTCCAACCGGCGCTCTCGCCCCCCCCACCTCTCCAACCGGCGCTCTCGCCCCCCCCTCTCCAACCGGCGCTCTCGCCCCCCCCACCTCTCCAACCGGCGCTCTCGCCCCCCCCACCTCTCCAACCGGCGCTCTCGCCCCCCCTCTCCAACCGGCGCTCTCGCCCCATCTCCAACCGGCGCTCTCGCCCCCCATCTCCAACCAGCGCGCTCCCCCCCTCTCCAACCAGTGCTTCCCCCCCCACCCCATCGCCAACCAGTGCTCCCCCCCTCTCCAACCAGCGCTTCCCCCCCACCCCATCGCCAACCAGTGCTCACCCCCTCAACCAGTGCTCCCACCCACCAACCAGCGCTCTCGCCCCCCCTCCAACCAGTGCTCCCCCCCTCTCCAACCAGTGCTCCCCCCCCTCCTCCCTCCCCCCTCCAACCAGTGCTCTCTCCCCCCCCTCCAACCAGTGCTCTCCCCCCCCCCCCCCTCCAACCAGTGCTCTCCTCCCCCCCCCTCCCTCCAACCAGTGCTCCCCCCTCCCCCTCACCAGTGCGCTCACATTTCAACAATCCCGAGTGTGAGGACAGAGAGTGGAGAACATCCAGGCTGTCGGACCCAAGCTCAAGACCAAAAGTTCTGCAAAGGCCTCCTGTAGGACAGGACGGGAATACGGAGGGAACGGTCCCGGGAATACAGACGGAACGGTCCCGTTTCAAGAATACAGAGGGAACGGTCCCGTGTCCCAGAATACGGAAGGGATGCAATTATCCCAGGTAAAGGAAGGGGGAAGACTAGCATATAATTCAGGAAGCACGATTAATGCAGAATTCCCAGAAAAACTAAACATACCAAAGTAAGAGAGAAGTGCTCGAAGAGGCAGATTGAAAATGGCTGGAATATTGGAGGTATCCACCAATAACCCAATGTAACGCAAGTAAACTACCTATTGAGCCCAGCCACAGACAGGAAGCTGCACCCATGCCACAACTAATTCACTACGACAGATAACACAGATGAAACAATAGCTGTACAATGGTGAGCAAACAATATTGCACATTATACTAAACGTAGCCCTGCCCTATTGGAAAGGCTGCAGCAGGTTACCCATACCTGGAGTGGCCTGTAACACTGCAAGATGACAGACTGCATTGGAGAATACGATGAGATACAAAAAAACAGTAATTTGCATAAGCATAGCACTCATTGTATGTCAGCACAGGTATATTGTTACTGTCACAGTTAGAGCCGATTTTCATTTAGTTCATAATCCAGGGATATGGAGATTGGGCGGGAAAATGAGGTTGAGGATGAAGATCAGCCAGGACCTGATTGAATGGCGGAGCAGGCTCGAGGCTCCTGCACCTAAGTCTTAGTTCTTATGTAACAAAAGCCCTTCAAAAAATAATAAATCTGGAGAGGTGCAAGTGGGCAAACTGGCAACTTCCACAGCATTACATTGTCAGCAAGGAACCGACATGAGGGGTCAGGGGTGAGAGTGCAGTGAAGGCAGGCGAGATAAATCAAGCTTTGTGATTGGGTGACGTGAGATTTGGATTTTAAATGTCTGAGTACTGACAGAGGGTAAGAGTTTCACAAATTTGAGGTCATAGAAAAGTACCCGGAACTAGTCGTGTGAGTATAGTGAAAGACTGTTATGTGCTGTCCCCGTCACTGTGCACACGGCTGATATCACTGTGTACACGGGCTAATATCACTGTGCACACGGGCTAATATCCCCGTCACTGTGCACACGGGCTGATATCACTGCTATGTGCTCACGCTTGGTCACTATTCATGATAAAATTGGCGGATTATTGAGAGGGTTGTGAATCTGTGGAATTCTCTGCCCAAGGAAGCAGTTGAGGCTAGCTCCTTGAATGTATTCAAATCACAGATAGATAGATTTTTAACCAATAAGGGAATTAAGGGTTACGGGGAGCGGGTGGGTAAGTGGAGCTGAGTCCACGGCCAGATCAGCCATGATCCTGTTGAATGGTGGAGCAGGCTAGAGGGGCTAGATGGCCTACTCCTGTTCCTAATTCTTATGTTCTTATGTTCTTATGTTGAAGATCATTTGCCCAGGTAAGAGTGTCAGGAGCTGGATATCAGTCACTGCATCTGTGGTAGAATTTGATTCTGTATTTTGTGGTTTCTGTTCTGCTGTTAATATCTTTGTGTTTTGCCCTGCACCTTACATTACCACTGAATACAATTGGTGTATTGAAGCTGACATATCTCCTACACGCATAACCATGAGGTCTGCATTAATGAGAATGCCTAGTTGCAGGAGTAACAAGGCCGGGCAGTATTAGTGAGGATACCCAGGGCAGTAGAGTTAGGACACGGGCAGCAGAGTTTAGGATGACCACAAGTTTACAAAGGATTGAATAGGGGAGGCCGGCCAGGAGTGCATTGGAGTAGTCAAACTTGGAGGTAACAAAGTCATGGATGAGTGCTTTAGCAGCAGATGAGCGGAGATGGGGTGGTGTCGGGCGATGTTATGGAGGGGGAAATACGTGGCCTTAGTGTTGGTTAGAAGCTCATCTCAGGGTCAACTGCGACAAAGACTACAGAGGCCTCGAGGAAGGACAATGCACCACAGGCACGCTCACAGGATGTCACGTGACTTTGGTTAGAGCTGCTGCAATAGGGCAGAAATCGGAATGGAGAGTTTGAGTGTGTTGCGGAAAGATGAGCATGAAATTGGGAAGCAGGAACAAGTTAAAAGCCTGAGGTTTAACATGGTATCTAGTAACTGCACTAAATCATATGCAAGCTCTTTTCTCCTAGTCAGAGATTTTGCAAAAACAGTAGAGTTTCTAACCTGCGTTGTCTTTTCACCGTTGGGGCTGCCCTTTGACTCAAACGAAGCTTTTCGAGGTGTGCTTGAAGGCTCATCCATATCAAATGACAACTTTTCAAATGACAGGTCTCTGAAACAAGAAGCTCCATCAGTATGTGGATGCACTGAGCTCAGCATGGCTCACCCCCAGGATAGCAGCCACTCAGCCCATTGCCCCTCTCCGAGACCTGGCCACTTTGTCACACCCCCAGCTCCGAGACCTGGCCACTTTATCACACCCCCAGCTCCGAGACCTGGCCACTTGGTCACACCCCCAGCTCCGAGACCTGGCCACTTTGTCACACCCCCCAGCTCCGAGACCTGGCCACTTTGTCACACCCCCAGGCTTTTTCCACAGTGCTCCTTTCAAAATCTTTGTCCACTTCCCTTTTAAAAGCTACAAAGGATTCTGTTTGCAGTCTCTGGTTGGCCACCCCATTTCCTCGAGAGACAGTAACTTCTCCTAATCTCCTTCATCCTACATTACAACAGTGACCACACTCCAAAAGTACTCCATTGGCTGTGAAGTGCTTTGAGATGTCCGGTGGTCATGAAAGGCGCTATATAAATGCAAGTCTTTCTTTCATTCTCCCTTCATTTTGTTGTTGCTGATGATCTTAAGTTTATGGCCTATAGTTAACAACGCATCCATCTGGAAAATAACTTCCCCCATTTACCTCATCAAAAGCTCACGTCATTGTGAACGCCCCGATCAGATCTTTACTTTAATCTTTGTTCTAATGAATAGAGCCTAATTTCATCAATCTCCGCTCATAACTAAATACAGGCAACTCTCGATTATCCGCACACGGATCCAACGGGAAACCATTGGGATTTAAAATTTTGGCCCGGGAAAGCATCGGGTTTTAACTTTAGAATGTCAATCGCTCTAATGGAGAAATTGTTTACGCGGCATAGCCCAATCCCCGAGGGACCCGGATAATCGAGAGTTGCCTGCATGTGTACTCCCATCCCTGCTGTCAACTCAGTGAATCCTTTCTGCCCTCCACAACTATTTTTTTAATATCACGCGTGTCAGGACACAGCCGTTCACTGAAACCTCCTGGGCTCATGAACAGACTGGGGGCGGGGGGGGCGGGGGGGGGGAGTGTCTCATCAGAGGTGGCTTTGAAAAGAAAATATTTCTCCTCAAATTTTCACCTCTGCTGAAGACACGGAGATTGAGCTGCCACTTGCCCAGGCGATGATTGTTCAGACAGGAGCCTAGAAACAGAGCATCAGCAGCTGGACAAGAGCTTCGCCTCACTTCACACCGGCATACCTTCCCTTTGTGGCAGAGGTGACTGCACGGCCAGAGGGAAGTGGAACCACTGACAAACAGGAATGCAGCATGTGATACTTCAGGCAGATCAAGAAGGGATGACAGGAAAGCAGGGCCTGAGGAGCAAATGGTCCCCCCATGAGGAAGGATTATCAAACAATTAGTTTGGAGAGAATCCCCTAATTAAGAGAAGTTGTCGCTCATACAATCACAGACACTTACAGCACAGGTCGTCATTCGGCCCTTCGGACCTGTGCTGGCTCTCTCCGTGACCCTGTCAATTGCTCATCCTCAACTACCCGTCCAACTCCCTTTTACAATTATTTATGGAATTAGCTCCCACCAGCTTTTCAGGTCGAGCGTTCCAGATGCTGCCAACTCTGAGTGAAATCTCCTTATCTCCCCTCTAGATTGTTTGGCAGTGATTTTGAATCGATGACCTCTGGTTATTGACCCACTCCCCAGAGGGAATAGTTTATCTCTCTCTACTCTATCAAAACCTCTCATCGTGAAAACCTCTCTAAGGTTACCTCTTCACCTTCTCTGTTCCAAGGAGAACAGTCCTAACTTTTCCAACCTCTCCTATAACTGAAGTCCCTAATCCCCGGTAACATCCTGGTAAACCCCCTCTGTACCTGTTCGAAGGCTTTTACATCTTCCCTGAAGTGATTTGCCCAGAATTGTTCACAATACTCCAGCTGAGGGCTAACCATGATTTATAAAGTTCCAGCATGACCTCTCTGCCTTTATATTCTGTTCCTCTGTTTATAAACCCAAGTAACCCATGTGCTTTTTAACCACCTGATCAACGAATGGTACAGGAATGAGGAGGTTGGAGATGTTGCAAGGACAGTTGGAAGAGTTACAATTTAAACCTTAAGGGTGGTAACCTCAATATTACTCCTCGCACCATGTACTGGGCCAGTTTGACAGAAAACGGTCATACAGTAATAACATGGCATCTTTATGAAGTAGAAAGGACACATTCTTGAACTGATCTACAGATCAAAGGGGCTTCACTTCAATTGGCCAAAGTCAATGTGGAAGTGTAAATAAGGCAGTAGAGAGAATTTAAACGAATCATGTGGACAGAGGAGCAAACAGAGAAAATTTGACACGTCACTGGTCTCGCCACACCTGGAGCTCGGTGTTCAGTTCTGGGCCCTGGTATAGACACACCTGGAGCTTGGTGTTCAGTTCTGGGCCCTGGTATAGACACACCTGGAGCTTGGTGTTCAGTTCTGGGCCCTGGTATAGACACACCTGGAGCTCGGTGTTCAGTTCTGGGCCCTGGTATAGACACACCTGGAGCTCGGTGTTCAGTTCTGGGCCCTGGTATAGACACACCTGGAGCTTGGTGTTCAGTTCTGGGCCCTGGTATAGACACACCTGGAGCTTGGTGTTCAGTTCTGGGCCCTGGTATAGACACACCTGGAGCTCGGTGTTCAGTTCTGGGCCCTGGTATAGACACACCTGGATAGACACACCTGGAGCTCGGTGTTCAGTTCTGGGCCCTGGTATAGACACACCTGGAGCTCGGTGTTCAGTTCTGGGCCCTGGTATAGACACACCTGGAGCTTGGTGTTCAGTTCTGGGCCCTGGTATAGACACACCTGGAGCTCGGTGTTCAGTTCTGGGCCCTGGTATAGACACACCTGGAGCTCGGTGTTCAGTTCTGGGCCCTGGTATAGACACACCTGGAGCTTGGTGTTCAGTTCTGGGCCCTGGTATAGACACACCTGGAGCTTGGTGTTCAGTTCTGGGCCCTGGTATAGACACACCTGGAGCTCGGTGTTCAGTTCTGGGCCCTGGAACGGCCACACCTGGAGCTTGGTGTTCAGTTCTGGGCCCTGGTATAGACACACCTGGAGCTTGGTGTTCAGTTCTGGGCCCTGGTATAGACACACCTGGAGCTCGGTGTTCAGTTCTGGGCCCTGGAACGGCCACACCTGTAGCTTGGTGTTCAGTTCTGGGCCCTGGTATAGACACACCTGGATAGACACACCTAGAGCTCGGTGTTCAGTTCTGTTTATTGTACTGGAGCAATGATATCCAGGCACTGGAGGGAGTGCAGAAAATGGTAACCAAACATATATCTAGCTTACTGGAGCGGAGCTCAAAGGAGAGGTTCAAGAGCCTTGATCATTATCTCTGGAATCATTCCATATTCTTAAAGCAATATTAAAATTGAGCCTGGATAAAATGCTGAAGATTGCCAGAGGACACGAGATGAAGTGGAGGAGAGGGTGGGTATTTTACACAGGGCAGGTGGGGAGGGGAGGTACATCTGTTGGATGGACAGGACGGAGAGGCAGTGAGGCACAGTGTATAAATAATTAAGGGGCAATGGACAGATATTTAAGGTGATTGAAGAGTTTAGTTTTTTGGGATGGGTCAGATGGACCGCAGTCTTTTCCTGTCCTGCCCTAAGTAACTCGACAAGAATTGAAAGATTGCCTTGCTGTGGTAAATATGTGGATAGTGCTCTCTCCTCCTCTTCATGCACCAGCCCACTTTCCCAGGACTTCAGATTCATCAGATGATACACAAACATCTGAGCAAGGGGAAAAAGGCCTGGTTTGGATTATATTGAGCTGTTAATTTTTCTTCTGCTTTGTACAGAGATTGCTAGCAGCTGAAAAGTAAATTGGCTGCAAAAAAAACAGCCAGGCCACCATACAACCTGTCGATACAGTTTAATAAGCTCCACACAACAAGTGAAGGGACAAAAGCAAAATACTGCGGAGGCTGGAAATCTGAAATAAAAACAGAAAATGCTGGAAACACTCAGCAGATCAGGCAGCATCTGTGGAGAGAGAAAGAGAGTTAATGTTTCAGGTCGATGACCCTTCGTCAGAACTGGAAAAGGTTAACGATGTAACAGGTTTTGAGCAAGTCGAGAGGCAGGGAAAGCAGGGATGAAAGAACAAGAGGGAAGGCCTGTGATAGTGTGAAGGGCAGCAGTGATTGGAATTCTCTACCGCAGAGAGTTGTTGAGGACAGTTCGATAGATATATTCAAAAGGGAGTTAGATGTGGCCCTTACGGCTAAAGGGATCAAGGGGTATGGAGAGAAAGCAGGAATGGGGTACTGAGGTTGCATGATCAGCCATGATCATATTGAATGGTGGTGCAGGCTCGAAGGGCCGAATGGCCAACTCCTGCACCTACTTTCTATGTTTCTATGAGAGACAAAAGGGATGATGGTGGATGGTAAAATGAGTCCGGAAGGCTGTAAAGTGCCTAATCGAAAGACGAGGTGCTGTTCCTTGGGCTTATGTCGAGATTCATTGGAACAGTGTCGGAGGCCGAGGACAGAGAGGTCAGAGTGGGAGTGGAATAAAGGAAGGAAATTCATTTTATTTACAACAGAAAATACTGGAAACACCCAAGACAGGCAGTATCTGTGGAGAGAGAAACAGGGTTAATGTTTGAGGTCGAGGACCTTTCATGAGAACTGGAAGATGTTCGAGATGAACAGATTTTAAGCAAGTGCAGAGCCAGGGAACAGGGAGCAGGGAAAGAACAAAAGGGAAGGTCTGTTATAGGGTGGGGAGGCAAGAGTGATTAAATGGTAAAAAGGATATTTGGTGCAAGGCAGAAGGTGGTGATAATAGGACATGTATAGACACAAAAGATGGATCCAGAGGTAAGCGGCTTTAGTAGAATAGAGAGGGAGGGAAGCTTGGAAAGTCTGGCAAAGAGGAGACTCCCGTGGCCCAGGAATGTGGTGGAGAAAGGTGGGTAGGTGCCAGGGCAGCCGTGTACCAATGAGGAACCCACACCTCCTCCACTCCCAGTGGCTCTCCATTAACAGCACTCACTGTGTGAGAAACTTGGAGCAGTGCTTACCATCTAAAGTTGTTAAATTCAATGTTGGCTGTAAAGTTCCTAACAGAAAGATGAGGCGCTGCTCCTCGAGCTGTATTGGGAGAGTGAAGGAGGCCGAGGACGGAGAGGTCAGAGTGCGATTGCAAGCAACGGAAGCTCAGGGTCAATCTTGTGAACTGAACAGAATTGCTCAGGAAAGCGATCACCTAATCTGCGTTTTGTCTCCCCAGTGGAGAGGACACTGCAGGGTGAGCTGCGAATAATGTATACTAAGCAAGAGGCAGTACAAGTAAATCGATGTTTCAGCTGGAAGGAGTGTTTGGGTCCCGAGGCGGTGGGAAGGGAGAAGGTCAAAAGTGTTGCATCTCCTGCGCTTGCAAGCAAGGTGTAGAGGGTGCTGGGGGTGAAAGAAAGAGTTGACCAGGGTGTCACGGAGGGAAATGTTCTTTCGGAATGCTGAAAGGGGAAGGGAGGGAGGGATGGAGGTGTGTTTTTTTTTGGGGGGGGAGGGGGGTAGAGATGTGTGTGGGGGGGGAGTGGGGGGAGAGCTGGGGGCAGGGGGTAGAGGTGTGTGGGGGTGGGGAAGTGCAGGTGTGATTGGGGGGGGGGGGTGGGAAGAGATGGAGATGGAGGTGGAGGGGAGGGGGAGAGGTGTATGGGGGGGGGGGAGGGGAAGAGATGGAGGTGAAGAGGGTGGGGGGGGGGAGATGGAGGTGTGGAGGGGGGGGGGAAGATGGAGGTGGGGAGAGATGGAGGTGTGGGGGGGGGGGAGGGGGTGGATGGAGGTGTCGGGGAGAGGGGGAAGATGGAGGTGGAGAGGGGGGGGGGGATGGAGGTTGAGGGGAGAGGGGGGAGATGGAGGTGGAGAGGGTGGATGGAGGTGTTGGGGGGGGGGGGGGGAGATGGAGGTGTGGGGGGGGGGGGAAGATGGAGGTGGAGGGGGGGGGGAGGGGGTGGATGGAGGTGGAGGGGGGGGAGGGGGTGGATGGAGGTGGAGGGGAGAGGGGGGAGATGGAGGTGGAGAGGGGGTGGATGGAGGTGTGTGGGGGAGGGGGGGGTGGATGGAGGTGTGTGGGGGAGGGGGGGGAGAGATGGAGGTGGAGGGGGTGGATGGAGGTGTCGGGGGGGGGGGGGGAGATGGAGGTGTGGGGGGGGGGGAAGATGGAGGTGGAGAGGGGGTGGATGGAGGTGTGGGGGGGAGGGGGGGGTGGATGGAGGTGTGTGGGGGAGGGGGGGGAGAGATGGAGGTGGAGGGGGTGGATGGAGGTGTCGGGGGGGGGGGGGGAGATGGAGGTGTGGGGGGGGGGGGAAGATGGAGGTGGAGGGGGGGGGAGGGGGTGGATGGAGGTGGAGGGGGGGGGAGGGGGTGGATGGAGGTGGAGGGGGGGAGGGGGTGGATGGAGGTGTCGGGGAGAGGGGGGAGATGGAGGTGGAGAGGGGGAGGGGGTGGATGGAGGTGTGGGGGGGGGGGGAGATGGAGGTGGAGGATGGAGGTGTCGGGGAGAGGGGGGGTGGGAGAAGATGGAGGTGGAGAGGGGGTGGATGGAGGTGTGGGGGGGGTGGGGGGAGATGGAGGTGTGGGGGGGGGGGGGGGGAGATGGAGGTGTAGGGGTGGGGGGGGATTGTGGAGATGTGGGAGGACTGGATTTCCTAGTGGCTGGAAATAGTGGCAGAATGTGCCAGGAAAGTTGCAGATGCTAGTTGGAAGAGACGGGACAAGAGGAGAAATATAGGGTTGAGAATTACAATTCATTTACACAGTAAATGAAGATTTGAAATTCAATACAGTGTGCACCTATGACCTCGCAGTCTTACCCAGGCATGTTGGTGGATAATGTCTGTCTGCCATCGGAGACAGCAGCCATGTAAGACGAGGGGCTGTACGTCCCTGTGGAATTAACAGCAGGAAATGCTTTCCTCAACAACCGACCCCAAGTGGCGATGTTAATATTCATCTGAGGAGCTCGAAGGAAAGCCTTCCCTAAAACACAATACATCAGGCAGCTCGTTAGTAGGTTAAGTGAGCATGTGCATCATATATGACAGACCCTTTAGCCATCATGGCCCCTCACTCCACAACACACCCGATAGTCTCGTCTTCGCAAGCCGACCACCCCTTCCCATATCGCTCCCGATGTTTGCCCTGCCCCTGCTTGCTGTGCATGCCCATCCTCCTTCATTCTATATCTGCACCCCTCTTTGTCGCAAGCATGAGTTGTTAGAGCTCCGTCAATGACTTGATGAAGGACGAGAGAGCTGTATAATCAAGTTTGCCGATGACACGAAGTTAGGTG
Source organism: Pristiophorus japonicus (assembly GCF_044704955.1). Lineage (NCBI taxonomy): Eukaryota > Metazoa > Chordata > Chondrichthyes > Pristiophoridae > Pristiophorus > Pristiophorus japonicus. The sequence goes on along the minus strand of NW_027250648.1, from coordinate 1,379,376 downwards.
CCAGAGTGGGAAGTTGTAAAGGGACATTGATCGATTAAGGAAGTGGGCAAAACTGTGGCAGGTGGAGTTCAATGGTGGAAAGTACGAGGCTGAAGTTGGACCCAGGAAAGATAGATCAGCGTATTTTCTAAATGGGGAGAGCTTGGGAACTCTTCAGGAGCCGAGAGATTCAAGGGTCAAAGCACAGAAATCACAAAAAGCTAGTGGGCAGGTACAACTTGCATTTATATAGCGCCTTTAATGTCCTAAAACATCCAAGGCACCTCACAGGAGTGATATCAGACAACATTTGACACCGAGCCATAGATACTGCTTTTAGTTAAATTAGTTTAAAATAAACCATGTGAATTAATTAGGTAAAACTTTAATGAATTAAATACATAAAACAAGATTAGGTAAGCGATGGCAGGTGGTGTGCCACATTTGCAGCATGTGGGAGTTTGTGGAGAGCATTGTCATCTGCAGTGAGTGCATCTCAAGAAACTTCGGCTCAGAGTTGCTGAGCTGGAGTTTGAGGTGCAGAGATTGCGATGCATCAGGGAAGAGGAGCATTTTCTGGACATTTTGACCCAGGAGGCGGGCACACCCCTTGGTTTAGATTTGATTAGGGGTCAGGGACACGAGGGTGTGTCTGTGACTCAGGCAGGTAAGGGGATCACAGATGCAGTCGGAGGGAGCCTCGGCCTTTGCCCTTATCCAACAGGTGCGAGGGACTTGCTACCGGTGTGGATGAGAACGAAGACTGCAGGGAGGATGGGCAAACTGAGCAGTGCACCATGGCACAGGAGGCCATTCACATGGGGGTAGTGAAAAGGAATGTTTTAGTGGTAGGGGGTAGTACAGTCAGGAGATAGCTACTGTTCTCTGCAGCCACGACTGGGAGGCCCAAAGGCTGTGTTGCCTGTTGAGGACATCTCCTCGCGGCTGGAAAAGAACTTGAAGGAGGGGGAGGAGGAGCCAGTTGTCGTATTCCATGTAGGGTCGAACGATGTAGGTAGAACTAGGAATGAGGCTCTGCTGAGAGAGTCTGAGGAGGTAAGGTACAAATTAATAAGCAGAAACTCAAAAGGTAATAATCTGTGGATTACTACCAGAGCCACATGCAAATTGGCATAGGGACAAAGAGACTCGAGGTTTAAATGTGTGGCTGAAAGAGTGGTGTGGGAGGCAGGGCTTTCAATCCATGGGGCACTGGCACCGGTTCCGGGGAAAGAGGGAGCTGTTCCGTTGGGACGCACTCCACTTAAACCGGGCTGGGACTAGTGTCCTGGCGAATCGAATAACTGGGCTGGTAGATAGGGCTTTAAACTAATAAGGAGGAAGGAGGATTCAGATAAGAGTTCATCTATTAGTCTGAAGAGAAAAGTCAAGGCTGTAGAGCAGAACAGTGGTTTGGATAACATCAAGCAGATTGTCTGAGGAAGGGGCAGGGAGTTGACTAACGGTAATAGGGCATTAGGGACTAAGGCCACATCAGGGAAAAATAGCAAAACGTTAAAATTAAAGGGGATATATCTGAATGCACAAAGCATTTGTAACAAGATGGATGAATCAATGTCACAGAGATGAATGGGTTGATTTTGAAGCCATTACTGCAGGGTGACCAAGGTTGGGAACTAAATATTCCAGGGTACTTGACTTTTAGAAAAGATAGGCAAAATGGAAAAGGAAGTGGGGTAGCCCTGATAATAAAGACTGAGATAAAGACAGTAGAGGGAAAGGATCTTAGGCCAGAAAATCAGGATATAGAATCAGTATGGGTGGAGCTACAAAATAACAAAGAGCAGAAAACGTTGGTGGGACTAATTTATTGGCCCCCAAAGAGTAATCCGTGTTGGACAGAGTATAAACCAGGAAATTATAGGAACATGTAACAAAGGTAATACAGTAATCATGGCGAAGGTCATGGTTCATATAGACTGGGCAAACCAAATTGGCAAAAGTAGTTTGGAGGGCGAGTTTATGGAATGCATTCGGGACAGTTTTCCTGAATAGTATGTCGAGGAACCAACCAGGGAACAGGCTATTGTAGATCTTGTATTACGTAATGAGACAGGATTAATTAGTAATTTTATTGTAAAGGATCCTCTGGGGAACTGTGATCATAACATGGTAGGATTTCATAGTGAGTTTGATGTGGTTAAGTCTGAACCTGGGGTCTTAAATTTAAACACAGCCAATTACGGAGGTCTGGGGTGCGAGGGGGCTGAGGTAGATTGGGAAATTAAATTCAAAGATATGACGGTAGATAAGCATTTGAAGAAATAATTCCTAATCCTCCATGAATATACAGTCCTTTGAGGAATAAAAACTCCACTGGAAAAGTGTTCCATCCGTGGCTAATTAGAGAAGTTAAGGATAGTATTACATTAAAAGAAGCTTACAATGGTGCAAAAAATAGTAAGCCTGAAGATTGGGATGCTTTTAGAAATCAGCAAGGAGTCCACTAAATTGATAGAGGGAGAAAACAAGCAAGAAACATAAAATCAGATTGTAATAGCTTTTACAAGTATGTAAAAAGAAATTCGTGAAAGTAAATGTAGGTCCCTTAAAGGCAGAGACAGGAGAAATGAATGCTGCCAAATCCCCTGGACCTGATGGCCTACACTGTAGAGCTTTAAAAGAGGTGGTTGCAGAGATAGTAGATGTATTGGTTTTGATCTAGAATGGTTCCCATGGATTGGAAGGTAGCAAATGCAAACCTGCTATTCAAGAAAGGAGGGAGAGCGAAAACAGGGAACTATAGACCAGTTAGCCTGACATCAGTCATCGGAAAAATGCTAGAATCTATTATTAAGGACAATATGATAGGCAGAGCCTACACGGCTTTATAAAAGGGAAATCGTGTTTGACAAATCTATCAGTTTTTGAGGGTGTAACTAGCACAATCGATAAGGTTGAACCAGTTGGTCAGTGTTCCTCCTTTTTAATTGGGTACGGGGCCCCTTTAAGGGACCGTGCAGCTTATTCTAAATATATGCACGATTTCTCCTATTTCAAAGGTAGTGAGTCGGATGTGCAGGGGGTCCGGGGAGCGCTGTGCAGGGGGAGGGCTGGAGAGCGCTGTGCGGGGGGAGGGCTGGAGAGCGCTGTGCGGGGGGGGGGGGGGAGGGGGAGGTGGAGTGCTGCGTGGGGGGAGGGGGAGGTGGAGTGCTGTGGGGGGAGGGGGAGGTGGAGTGCTGTGGGGGAGGGGAGCGCTGTGTGGGGCGGGAGGGAGGGAGCGCTGTGGGGGGGAGGGGGGGGGAGAGGGAGCGCTGTGGGGCGGGGGGAGGGAGCGCTGTGGGGGGGAGGGGGGGGAGAGGGAGCGCTGTGGGGCGGGGGGGAGGGAGCGCTGTGGGGGGGAGGGGGGGGGGGAGAGGGAGCGCTGTGGGGCGGGAGGGAGGGAGCGCTGTGGGGGGGAGGGGGGGGGAGAGGGAGCGCTGTGGGGGGGAGGGGGGGGAGAGGGAGCGCTGTGGGGGGGGGGGGAGGGAGCGCTGTGGGGGGGGGGGGGGGGAGAGGGAGCGCTGTGGGGCGGGGGGGAGAGAGGGAGCGCTGTGGGGCGGGGGGGAGGGAGCGCTGTGGGGGGGAGGGGGGGGGAGAGGGAGCGCTGTGGGGCGGGAGGGAGGGAGCGCTGTGGGGGGGAGGGGGGGGGAGAGGGAGCGCTGTGGGGGGGAGGGGGGGGGAGAGGGAGCGCTGTGGGGCGGGAGGGAGGGAGTGCTGTGGGGGGGGGGGGGAGAGGGAGCGCTGTGGGGCGGGGGGGAGGGAGCGCTGTGGGGGGGAGGGGGGGGAGAGGGAGCGCTGTGGGGCGGGGGGGAGGGAGCGCTGTGGGGGGAGGGGGGGGGAGAGGGAGCGCTGTGGGGGGGAGGGGGGGGAGAGGGAGCGCTGTGGGGCGGGGGGGAGGGAGCGCTGTGGGGGGGGGGGGGGGGGAGAGGGAGCGCTGTGGGGCGGGGGGGAGAGAGGGAGCGCTGTGGGGGGGGGGGGAAAGAGAGAGCGCTGTTGGGGGGGGGGGGGGAGAGGGAGCTCTGTGGGGGGGGGGGGAAGAGGGAGCGCTGTGGGGGGGGGGGGGAGGGAAGAGGGAGCGCTGTGGGGGGGGGGGGGGGGAAGAGGAAGCGCTGTGGGGGGGGGGGGAGAGGGAGCGCTGTGGGGGGAGGGTGGGGAGAGAGGGAGCGCTGTGGGGGGGGGGGGGAGAGAGGGAGCGCTGTGGGGGGGGGGGAGGAGAGAGGGAGCGCTGTGGGGGGGGGGGAGAGGGAGCGCTGTGGGGGGGGGGGAGGAGAGCGCTGTGGGGGGGGGGAGGGAGCGCTGTGGGGGGGGGGAGGGGGGAGCGCTGTGGGGAGGGGGAGGGGGGAGCGCTGTGGGGAGGGGGAGGGGGGAGCGCTGTGGGGAGGGGAGGGGGGAGCGCTGTGGGGGGGGGGAGGGGGGAGGAGCGCTGTGGGGGGGGGGAGGAGGGGGGAGCGCTGTGGGGGGGGGAGGGGGGGGCGCTGTGGGGGGAGGGGCGCTGTGGGGGGGGAGCGCTGTGGGGGGGGGAGGAGGGGGGAGCGCTGTGGGGGGGGGAGGGGGGGCGCTGTGGGGGGGGAGCGCTGTGGGGGGGGGAGGGGGGAGCGCCGTGGGGGGGGAGGGGGGGGCGCTGTGGGGGGGGAGCACTGTGGGGGGGGGGAGGGGGGAGCGCTGTGGGGGGGGGGAGGAGGGGGGAGCGCTGTGGGGGGGGAGGGAGGGGCGCAGTGGGGGGGGGGGGAGCACTGTGGGGGGGGGAGGGGGGGGCGCTGTGGGGGGGGGAGGGAGGGCCGCAGTGGGGGGGGGGGGAGCACTGTGGGGGGGGGGGCAGTGCTGCACGGGGGGGGTAAGTGCTGTGCGGCTGCACAGTTTAAAGGGAACACTGCAGTCGATGTAGTATTTTGGGATTTTCAGGAGGCATTCTATAAGGTGCCACACACAAGAGGCTGTTACATAAGATTATGGGGCTCATGGAATTGTGGGTAATATATTAGGATGGATAGAGGATTGGTTAACGGTCAGAAAACAGAGAGTAAGGACAAGTGGTTTCAGGTTGGCAGGCTGTAACTAGTGGGGTGCTGCAAGGATCAGTGCTGGGTCCTCAGCTATTTACAATCTATATCAATGACTTAGATGAGGGAACCCAGTGTAATATATCCAAGTTTGCTGACGATATAAAGCTAGGTAGAAAGTAAGCTGTGAGCAGGATATAAGATCGGTTAAGTGATTTGCAAGAAATTGGCAGATGGAGTATAATGTGGGGAAATGTGAAATTATCCACTTTGGTCGGAAGATTGGAAAAGCAGATTTTTGTTGAAGGTGAGAGTAAATGTTGGTATTGTACATGAATCACAGGTTAACATGCAGGTACAGCAAGCAATTAGGAAGAGAAATAGCATGTTAGCGTTTATTGCAAGGGTTTGGAGTTTTCGAGTAAGGCAGTCTTGCAGCAGTTGTGGTGAGGCCACACCTGGCGTACTGTGCACAGTTCTGGTCTCCTTACCTAATGAAGGATTTACTTGCCTTAGAGGGAGTGCAATGAAGATTCACCAGATTGATCCCTGGGATGAGAGAGATTGAGTAGAATGGGCCTATGCTCTCTGGAGTTTGGAAGAATGAGAGGGCTAGACAGGCTGTTTTCCCTAGCTGCAGAGTCTAAGACTAGAGGTCACAGTTTCAGGATAAGGGATCGGCCATTTAGGACTGAGATGAGGAGAAACTTCTTCACTCAGCGTGTTGCAAGCCTTTGGAATTCTCTACCCCAGAGGGCTGTGGATGCTCAGTTGATGAGTATATTCAACACTGAGACCGAGAGGATTTTGGGCACTAAATGTATCAAGGGATAGGGGGATCGGGCAGAAAGGTGGAGTTGATGTAAGTGTTTTGCCGTGATCTTATTGAATGGCGGAGCAGGCTCGGGGGGCCGTATGGCCTACTCCTGCTCCGATTTCTTATGGTTTTATGTTAGGGATACATAAACGGCCAGAAATGAAGAAGCGCAGAGTTGTCGGAGTGGTGACTAAGACAAAGAGGGCTGAGGCCTTGGAAGGATTTTAACAGGAGGCCACGCCGGACCCAATGGAATGCTGGCCTTTATCTCCAGGGGGCGGAAATACAAACGGGTGGAATTTATGTTGTAGTTGTATAAAGCATTGGTTAGACTGTATCTGGGGTGACTGTGTTCAGTTCTGGGCACCACAGGGTGGATACATTGGCCTTGGAGTGCAGATACACCAGAATAATACTGGGGCTAAGAGGTACATGATGAGGAAAGGTTGCAGAGATTAGACTTGTATTCCTTGAATAAAAAGATTAAGGGGTGAACTCATTAAGGGGTTTGAGATGCTTAAAAGATTTAATAGGGTAGATAGAGAGAAACTATTTTCTCTGTGGGGGGCTTAATATTAAAATTAGAGCTCGGCTATTCAGGGGTGATGCCAGGTAACACTTCATCACACAAAGGGTAATGGTCATTGGAAATCCCGCCCAAAAAGCTGCAGAGGCTGGGGGTCATTGAAAATTTCAAAACTGAGATTGATAAATTTTTGTCAGGCAAGGTATTAAGGGATACTGAACCAGCGCGGGTAGATGGAGTTAAGACAGATTAGACACGATTGAATTGAATGACGGAACTGACTCGAGGGACTGAATGGCCTCCTCCTGCTCCTGTTAAAACAGGCCGAGGCACTTGGACTGATCAATGATGTTCAGTTCCAGGAGTTACCTGTTAACCAGACGAGGTAGGAGTGTCAGATTTCTTTCTCGAAGTTATATCAATTAATCAGTTGTTGCTTTATGACAAACATTTGGCTGGTGCCGTCCCACAAACTAACAAACTTATTGAATTCATAATCTGTGTCATTTTTCTTTATTCGTTCATGGGATGTGGACACCACTGGCAAGGCCGGATTTTAATGCCCATTCCTAACTGCCCTCGAGAGGCCTCCTTGAACCGCTGCAGTGCGTGCGGTGATAGCCACTAACCACCGTACCCTTCTGATCTGCCAATGCTGCTGTATAACTGAGTGCTGGGGGACTGAGAGGTTTGGGGGCAGTGGAAGAGCGAGGAGCTTGAGGAGACAAGATGTGAAGGCAGGCAGGCCGAAAGCCAATTAAATTTCCCATCTCTCCCTGTGGGGAAGTGCCCAGCATCTGTTCCGCTCAATGTAGAATCAGGGCCCAAATACATATCCCACCCCTCCATAATCTGAGGACCGGCACATTGAAACTTATTGAGGCATTATTTTTACCAGTTCAGCTCGTAGAGACAGTGCGTAACTGAACAAAGTTGGACTGGAGACATAGGACCCAAGTTTCCACACGCGGCAAAACAGGTGCCCCTCCGAGCTGGGCGCCCGTTTTTCGCGCCGAAAACGGCACCTGAAAAAAAAAAACGCGCTATTCTCGAGCGCTTTGCAGCTCGATGTCAGCTTGGCGCGGCGCCCAGGGGGCGGAGCCTACCACTCGCGCCGATTTTGTAAGTAGGAGGGGGCGGGTACCATTTAAATGAGTTTTTTTCGTGCCGGCAACCCTGCGCGTGCGCGTTGGAGCGTTGTCGCACGCGCAGTGTGAAGGAAACATTGGCACTCGGCCATTTTTGTAGTTCTTTGTAGCTGTTCAATTTTTAACATTTTTTAATAAAACCACATTGCCCTTCCATGATCAGCACTGAGGCTTCTTGCAGCAGGGAGAAGGCTGCAGGTAGCCTCAGAAGTTGAGGCAGCCGTTTCCCGACGGGCCCGACCGACGGCAGGGGGGCCTTCCACCCCCGCCCTGCCGTCGGGAATAGCTGCCTGAACTTCTGAGGCTTCCTGCAGCCTTCTCCCTGCCTCCCACCCCGCTGCCGTCGGTCGGGCCCTCACTGCCTCCCCCCCACCCACCTGCCGTCGGGAACGGCTGCCTCAACTTGTGAGGCTTCCTGCAGCCTTCTCCCTGCCTGGAAGGCCTGCCTGAAGCACTTTCACACAGGTAGGAACATGGTTTATTGAATCTTTTCTTTGCTTATAAATTTTTATTCAGGTTGGAATTATTTGTATAATATTTGTATAAGTATAACTAAGGATTTATTGTAGAATGTAATGACTTCCCGCCGCCCCCCCCCCACCCCGGCGAGGTGGTGTTCGGGCGGGGCCCTGGGGAGGTTACATGATCTTCTGCACCTTTTTGTTATTTTCTGGTTCCCTTCGAAGTTAGTTTAAACTCTCCCACCAGCACTAGTTACCCTCTCAGTGAGAACATTGGTCCCACTCTGTACAGGTACAAACCGTCCACTTGGTACAGGTGCCCCTCCCCCTGGTACAGGTGCCCCTTCACATCCACGTGGTACAAGTGCCCCTCCTTGTCCCCCTGCTACAGGTGTCCCTCCCCGGCCATCTGGTACAGGTGTCCCTCCCCGGCCATCTGGTACAGGTGTCCCTCCCTGTCCACCTGCTACAGGTGTCCCTCCCCGGCCATCTGGTACAGGTGTCCCTCCCCGGCCATCTGGTACAGGTGTCCCTCCTTGTCCCCCTGCTACAGGTGTCCCTCCTTGTCCCCCTGCTACAGGTGTCCCTCCCCGGCCATCTGGTACAGGTGTCCCTCCTTGTCCCCCTGCTACAGGTGTCCCTCCCCAGCCATCTGGTACAGGTGTCCCTCCCTGTCCACCTGCTACAGGTATCCCTCCCCGGCCATCTGGTACAGGTGTCCCTCCCTGTCCACCTGCTACAGGTGTCCCTCCCCGGCCATCTGGTACAGGTGTCCCTCCCTGTCCACCTGCTACAGGTGTCCCTCCCCGGCCATCTGGTACAGGTGTCCCTCCCTGTCCACCTGCTACAGGTGTCCCTCCCTGGCCATCTGGTACAGGTGCCCCTTCCCCCAATGCCCTGAGATTTGAAACCCTTCCTCCTGCACCACTTCTCCAGCCACGCATTTACCTACATTATCATTCTGCTTCTGTACTCACTAGCACGTGGCACTGGGAGTAATCCTGAGATTACTACCTTCGAGATTCTGCTTTTTAAATCTTTTTCCTAGCTCCAGAAGGACTTCAACACTATTTTTACTTGTCATTGGTCCCAATGTAGACCACAACTTCTGGCCGTTCCCCCTGCTGCTGCAGAATGTCCTACCCCCTACTCGGTGATGTCCTTTACCCTGGCACCGGGGAGGCAACACACCATTGTGAAGAGAACTGTAATCCTCTTCAGAAGGACCCAGAGCTTCATAGATTGAGCAGACAAAAGGCAGATGAAATGTAAGGGTCAACCTTTGCTCAATGAAGCCCTCTTGCCTCCGAGACATAAAGTTCAATTCCCAGAGAGCGGAGCACATAATCAAGGCTGACATGTATGCAATATGGAGGGGAATGCCGCACTGTTGGAGATGTCATCTTTTGGATGAAATGTTAAAATCAAGATCTTGTCTCCCTCTCAGGTAGGTGTAAAAGATCCCATGGTACTTTCAATGGATTTTCCCTGGTGCCCTGGTCAATGTTGATCCCTCAACCAACATCACAAACAGATTTACTGGCCATTTGTTTGTGGGAGCTTGCTGTGTGCAAATTGACTGTCGTCTGTCCCTACATTACCACAGTGAATACACTTCAAAAGAACTTCATTGGCTGTGAACCGTTTTGGGACGTTCTGAGATTGTGAAAGGCGGTATCTCCTGGACTAGTGTCGATCGCCTGGATGGGTCGGAGAGGAATATCCCAGATTTTTTTCTCCCTACATTGGCCTGGGTTTTTGCCTCTCCCAGGAGATCACATGGCTCCGGATGGGGTGGAGTGCAGATGTTTTCAGTATAAGGGGTGTCACAGTTGTGGTGAGGCGGACTGGTTGGGCTGGGTGCTCTTTGCCTTTCCGTCATTGTTCATAGGTTTATATGTAACCTTCAGGGCTGCTGACCGAGGGCCGTTTGTCGGCCGGCGCGGACACGATGGGCCGAAATGGCCTCCTTCTGCGCTGTAAATTTCTATGTCTCTATATAAATGCAAGTTCTTTCTTTTGTGTGGGAAAAATTTGAAGTAGTACATTTTGCAAGGAAGAATATAGAAAGGACATATCAACTTTAAAAGAAACAGACTTTCAGGTTTGTGTATCTTTATCTCCAACAGTGGAGCACAAGTTGATAAAGCTGATAAAAAGCATATAGGATTCTAGGTTTTATAAATAGGAACATAGATTGCAAAAGCTAAAAAGGCAATGATAAACCTATACAAATCAACAGTTCAATTATTCTTCCGCGTTCAGGGTGCCTTACTTTAGGAAGGCCATGGAGAGAGGGCAGAAGAGATTTGCAAAGATGATGCCAGGGGCAATGTTTTAGTTAAGAGGAGAGACTAGAGAACTTAGGCTTTTTTGATGAGGACAAAGAAGGTTAAGCAGAGATCGAATAGAGATGTTCAGAATTATGAGGAGTTTTGATGTGTCAATTAGTGATTTCCAATTGGTTGGTGAATTGGTAACTAGAGGGCAGAAATTTATCAAAGAACGACGGCAGAGATTAGGCAAATTGATTTTGTGCGGGAAGTTTTCAGGACAAGGAATGCTCCACTAGGAACAGTGGTGGAGGCAGAATCCATAATAGCTTTTAAAAGAGAAGTGGATATATATTTGAAGAGAAAGTGCGAGGATGTGGAAAGGGCAGGAAATGGGAGCCCCTTCACATGGCAGTGTACTATCAAACATGATGGTTCGAAGGGAGAAGCAACGTGGCTGTAAAACTCCCTGCAATAAGTTCAACTGTAGTTCAATAGTTGATCCAATGAACATGCTCCGTGTGACAGGCTCGGTTACTAAGGACATATGATTTTTACAGGCTGCAGTTTTGTGCTATTCTGCTATCTCCAGTCACACTAAATAGATCAGAATGTACCAGCAATTTCAAACTTTTCCCATGACCCCCCCGGTAAACACCAAAACACTCCCAGGGATGCTCTGCAAACACCAGGGAGAAACATTTTACATCACTACTTTTGATCTGACACACTGGCAGAAATCCATGGTAAATATTAACACACGCCTAGATTTCCCTGCAAATACTGAAACAACAGGAGACATGTAAAAGGTTAGCAATGTTCAAAGTAGAAAAGTCATGTGGTTCGAGTGGGATGCATCCTGGGTTCCTGAGGGAAGTCTGAGTGGAAATTGCCAGAATCTTCCAATCCTACTTCGAGATGGGGGTAGTGCCGGAGGACTGGAAGATTGCAAATGTTACACTGCCGACCAAATAAGGGGAGAGGGATAAACCCAGTTACAACAGGCCAGTCAGCCTAGTGTCGGGGGTGGGGAAACTGTTAGAGACAATAATGTGGGAAACTATAAATTGGCACTTGGAAAAGAATGAAAAGAATGAAAGGCACCACGGATTTGTTAAAGGCAAATCTTGTGTGTCTAACTTGATTGAGTTCCTTGTTGAAATAACAGAGAGGCAGTGCTCTGAATGTTGTCTATATGGACTTTCAAATGGCTTTTGACAAAGTATCACAGAATAGAGTTGTAGAATAGAATTGTAGAAGGAAATGACCGGGGCCCAGGAGAGGCGAGGGCCCAGAGGCAGCACGGACCAGCCCACATTGCGATATGTGCACGCGCTCGGTCTGTGCAGCAGAGCAGGTCTCCAGTGGTCCTAGTTAACCCTTGCCACTGGACCAAGACCTAGCTCTGTCAAGCCCGTGTGGTGGCTGGTGTGCAACGGTCACCCCACATTAAAAAAATCCACGCACAGGTATCTTCCATCCTTCAACATGTAGTTCGGGATCTGGAATATTAGGTCCTTCATTGAAACACCTGTGAACTCATCCTTTTTTGGCGTGGAAGCAAGTCATCCTCGCTTTGAGGGACTGCCTATGATGATGATGACAGAATCGACTTGTTACCACAATTAAACCCATTCAAGTGAACAAAGGGGCAGGGATTGCTCAGATAGGAAATTGGCTGAGGGACAGAAAGCAGAGATCATGGTTTACAGACTGGAGGGAATTATACAGTGGTGTCCCCCAGGGGTCAGTATTAGGACCACTGCTCTTTTTCAGATATATGTTAATGACCTGGACTTGGGTATACAGAGTATCATTTCAATGTTTGCAAATAGTACAGAATTCAGAAATGTAGTGAACAGCAAGGAGGATACTAACAGGCTACAGGAGGACACAGAAAGACTGGTGAAATGGACAGGTACACACTACAGGGTACAGACAGACTGGTGAAATCGGCAGACACACACTACAGGACACAGACACACTGGTGAAATGAGTAGATACAGACTACAGGAGGGTACAGACAGACTAGTGAAATCGGCAGACACACGGCGGATGAAATTTATTCGAGAGAAGTGTGAATAGTGAGAGAGGCAATATAAACTAAATGGTACAATTTTAAAGACGATGCAGGAACAGAGACCTCTGGGTGTATGTACACAAAAGTTTGACGGTGACAGGACAAGTTGAGAAGGCTGTTAAAGAAGCAGATAGGATTCTTGCCTTTATTAATAGAGGCACAGAGTACAAAAGCAAGGAAGTTATGCTAAACACTTGTAACTCATTAGTTAGACCCCAGCTGGAGGAGTATGTCCAATTGTGGGCACCACACTGTAGGAAGGATGTCAAGGCCCTGGACCGGGTGTAGAGGAAATTGACCAGGATGGTAGTAGGGATCAGGGCCTTCAGTTACGTGGATAGATGGGAGACGCTGGGTTCTCCTTAGAGCAGAGAAGGTTAAGATGATATTTGATAGAGGTGTTCAAAATCATGAATTTTTTTGATGCAGTAAATAAGAAGAAGCTGTTACCAGTGGCAGAAGGGCCAGTAACCAAATTTAAGGCGACTGGCAATAGAATCAGAGGCAACATGAGAAAAAATGGTTCACCCGTCGAGTTGTTGTGATCTGGAATGCAGTCTGAAAGTTGGGGGACGCGGATGCAACAGTGACTTTCAAAAGGAAATTGGACAAATACTTGAAGATGAAAAATGACAGATCTATGGGAAAGAGAAAGGGATTGGATAGCCATACCAGAGCCAGCACAGGCATGACGTGCTGAATGGCCACCTTCTGTGCTGTATCATCTTGTGGTGATCCCAAGGATCCCATTAAAATAAAGGGGCCATCTCCTGTCCTAGTAATATCAGGAAGAGTGTGAATAAAGATATTTTATAAACACAGCAAGAGACTTGCATGTTATTAAGTCATGAACCACCAGTTGCATTTGAAAAATTCTTATGGGGACACCTTTCAAAAATGTCCAATCTTCAGCTCCTCTGACCTGCAGATTGTTTATCACAGATACGCCCATGGGAACCTCGCACATCAAATGTCTTTTAGCAAACAATTTCTCTTAACATTATCATTTCAGTTTTTTTCAAATCCCTTCTCTCTGACCATGATCATCCTTTCTGGATATGTAGTAGTTTTAGAAAGGCAAATCCTTTCCATATTAGCCCCATTCATGCTGAATGGGCTGAGAAACTAACATTGAAAGTAGAGAGATCCGACGGGTCAATCCGCTGACCAGACTGAAACAAGCTCACTTTACCTTGCTGTTTGGAGAAAATCTTCTTCTGCCGTTGCAGTTTGGGTATTCGTTCAATCACAGGATTGGAGAATGTGACCTGCCGAATGACAATGAGGCACAATTAACAAGTTTGCAGATGATACACTAGCTGTGTGGCTGATAGTGAGGAAGAAAGCTGCGGACTGCAGGAAGATATCAATGTACTGGTCGGGTGGGTAAACAGTGGCAAATGGAATTCAATCTGGAGAAGTGTGGGGTAATGCATTTGGGGAGGGCTGACAAGGAAAGGGAATGCACATTAAATGGTAAGACACCGAGAGTACAGAGGAACAAAGGGACCTCAGAGGGGCATAGATTTAAAATCATTGGTGGAAGGATTAGAGAGGAGTTGAGATGAACATTTTTCACCCAGGGAGGGGGGGAATCTGGAACTCACTGCCTGAAAGGGTGGTAGAGACAGAAACCCTCACCACATTTAAACAGTACTTGGATGTGCACTTGGGGAAGAGTGACCATAATATGGTGGAATTCTGCATTAGGATGGAGAATGAAACAGTTAATTCAGAGACCATGGTCCAGAACTTAAAGGCGGCTAACTTTGAAGGTATGAGGCGTGAATTGGCTAGGATAGATTGGCGAATGATACTTAAGTGGTTGACTGTGGATGGGCAATGGCAGACATTTAGAGACCACATGGATGAACTACAACAATTGTACATTCCTGTCTGGCGTAAAAATAAAAAAGGGAAGGTGGCTCAACCGTGGCTATCAAGGGAAATCAGGGATAGTATTAAAGCCAAGGAAGTGGCATACAAATTGGCCAGAAATAGCAGCGAACCCGGGGACTGGGAGAAATTTAGAACTCAGCAGAGGAGGACAAAGGGTTTGATTAGGGCAGGGAAAATGGAGTACGAGAAGAAGACGGATTGCAAAAGTTTCTATAGATATGTAAAGAGAAAAAGGTTAGTAAAGACAAACGTAGGTCCCCTGCAGTCAGAATCAGGGGAAGTCATAACGGGGGACAAAGAAATGGCAGACCAATTGAACAAGTACTTTGGTTCGGTATTCACTAAGGAGGACACAAACAACCTTCCGGATATAAAAGGGGTCAGAGGGTCTAGTAAGGAGCAGGAACTGAGGGAAATCCTTATTAGTCGGGAAATTGTATTGGGGAAATTGATGGGATTGAAGGCCGATAAATCCCCAGGGCCTGATGGACTGCATCCCAGAGTACTTAAGGAGGTGGCCTTGGAAATAGCGGATGCATTGACAGTCATTTTTCAACATTCCATTGACTCTGGATCAGTTCCTATCGAGTGGAGGGTAGCCAATGCAATCCCACGTTTTAAAAAAGGAGGGAGAGAGAAAACAGGGAATTATAGACCGGTCAGCCTGACCTCAGTAGTGGGTAAAATGATGGAATCAATTATTAAGGATGTCATAGCAGCGCATTTGGAAAGAGGTGACATGATAGGTCCAAGTCAGCATGGATTTGTGAAAGGGAAATCATGCTTGACAAATCTTCTGGAATTTTTTGAGGATGTTTCCAGTAGAGTGGACATGGGAGAACCAGTTGATGTGGTATATTTGGACTTTCAGAAGGCTTTCGACAAGGTCCCACACAAGAGATTAATGTGCAAAGTTAAAGCACATGGGATTGGGGGTAGTGTGCTGACGTGGATTGAGAACTGGTTGTCAGACAGGAAGCAAAGAGTAGGAGTAAATGGGGACTTTTCAGAATGGCAGGCAGTGACTAGTGGGGTACCGCAAGGTTCTGTGCTGGGGCCCCAGCTGTTTACACTGTACATTGATGATTTAGACGAGGGGATTAAATGTAGTATCTCCAAATTTGCGGATGACACTAAGTTGGGTGGCAGTGTGAGCTGCGAGGAGGATGCTATGAGGCTGCAGAGTGACTTGGATAGGTTAGGTGAGTGGGCAAATGCATGGCAGATGAAGTATAATGTGAATAAATGTGAGGTTATCCACTTTGGTGGTAAAAACAGAGAGACAGACTATTATCTGAATGGTGACAGATTAGGAAAAGGGGAGGTGCAACGAGACCTAGGTGTCATGGTACGTCAGTCAATGAAGGTTGGCATGCAGATACAGCAGGCGGTTAAGAAAGCAAATGGCATGTTGGCCTTCATAGCGAGGGGATTTGAGTGCAGGGGCAGGGAGGTGTTGCTACAGTTGTACAGGGCCTTGGTGAGGCCACACCTGGAGTATTATGTCCAGTTTTGGTCTCCTAACTTGAGGAAGGACATTCTTGCTATTGAGGCAGTGCAGCGAAGGTTCACCAGACTGATTCCCGGGATGGTGGGACTGACATATCAAGAAAGACTGGATCAACTGGGCTTGTATTCACTGGAATTCAGAAGAATGAGAGGGGACCTCATAGAAACGTTTAAAATTCTGACGGGTTTAGACAGGTTAGATGCAGGAAGAATGTTCCCAATGTTGGGGAAGTCCAGAACCAGGGGTCACAGTCTAAGGATAAGGGGTAAGCCATTTAGGACCGAGATGAGGAGACACTTCTTCAATCAGAGAGTGGTGAACCTGTGGAATTCTCTACCACAAAGTTGTTGAGGCCAATTCACTAAATATATTCAAAAGGGAATTCGATGAAGTCCTTACTACTAGGGGGATCAAGGGTATGGCGAGAAAGCAGGAAGGGGGTACTGAAGTTGCATGTTCAGCCATGAACTCATTGAATGGCGGTGCAGGTTAGAAGGGCCGAATGGCCTACTCCTGCACCTATTTTCGATGTTTCTATGAAGTGCTGTAACTACAGGGCTATGGACCTAAAGCTGGAAAGTGGGATTAGGCTGGAGAGCTATTTTTCAGCCAGCACAGACACGATGGGCCAAATGGCCTCCTTCTGTGCCGTAAATTTCTACGATTCTATGAATTGTGGAACCCACTAACTGTTAGAGCACAAGAGGAATCAGCCCTGTAACAAACGGAGCATTGAGCTGGTGAGCTGTGGAGACATGTCTCAGGTCACCACACATAACTGCTTCTTCCAAACAAGGCTTACACACTTCGTTACTGGCTCCATCCTCTGACAGGGTCATCAAAATCACCCTCTCTGCTTCATGGTCTTCCTCTACTTATCCTGTATCTGACTTAGTTGAAGTGTTTTTGTGCTGGTAAATCCTCTCACCATTCTTTAACTGAGTTATAAACAGTGCTCACTTCATGACATCGCAAAACACTTTGCTAGGTTAACGGACTTCAGTATTAAACTATCCATCAGAAGTAACGGCTAGGAACTGGGTGGTGTGATGGATCAACATTGGCCTTCCATCTGTACCAGCCGCGACCAGTGAGGGGCTTCGATGTGGAACATTTCAGCAGTCTCTATTCGGCTCCACGGCAGGATCGGAAGCACAAAGCTGCCCCAAATCCTCACCAACTGGCAATGTCACTCATGCCCGAGTCTTGCACAGCGATACCGTCATTGACTGGTGTGTGGCAGGAGAAAAGTAATGGCACGTAACGATCGTCGGTGAGGGAGCTTTGCTCTGTATCTGGCGATGTGAGACCACCCACACAGGAGGGACTGCTTGATACTGACATTGAATATGCCAAGACTGCATCAGCACAAAATAAAATAGGACATTGTATCATAAATACAGCTTCATGACATGCAAATATTTAATACCCCTCCCATACGAACATAGAAACATAGGGACATGGGACATTCAGCCCCTCGAGCCTCTTCCGCCATTTGATGAGATCATGGCTGATCTGTGATCTAACTCCATATAACCCCTGCCTTTGGCCCGTACCCCTCAATAACTTTGGTTAACAAAAAGCTATCAATTTCCAATTTAAAATTAACAATTGATCTAGTATCAATTGCTGTTGTGGAAGAGAGTTCCAAACTTCTACCGCCCTTTGTGCGTAGAAGTGTTTCCGAATTTCACTCATGAAAGGTCTGGCTCTAATTTTTAAATTATGCCCCCTAGTCCTAGACTCCTCAAACAGCGGGAATAGTCTCTCTCTATCTATCCTACACACACACACACAGACACATGCACGCGCACACAAATCCACGCACACACAAATCCACGCACACACAAATCCACGCACACACAAATCCACGCACACACAAATCCACGCACACACAAATCCACGCACACACAAATCCACGCACACACACACATGCACACACACACATGCACACACACACATCCAAATCCATCCACAGGCACATGCACACACACACACACACCCAAATCCATACACATACATATACACATACACAGGCACATGCACACACAGGCACACGCGCACAGGCACAAGAACATAACATAAGAATTAGGAGCAGGAGCCTGCGCCTCCATTCAATCACATCATGGCTCCTCCTCCCTGATTACTGAGACATGGCTGAATGAGGGGCAGTTATGGCAGCTCAACATTCCTGGTTACAGGGTTTTCAGACCGGATAAAGAAGGGGGTAAAAAAGGAGGGGGGTGTTGCAGCATTGATTAAAGAAACAATTACAGCTGTGAGGAGGGATGATATCTTAGAAGGATCATCTTAGAAGGACATATGGGTTGAATTGTAGAACAAAAAAGGGGTGATCACACTGCTGGGAGTGTAATATGGACCTCCAAACAGTCAGAGAGAGATGGAAGAGCAAATATATCGGCAGATTTCTGAGAAGTGCAAAAATTATAGAGCAGTAATAGTGGGGGATTTCAACTACCCTAATATTAACTGGGATAACATGGGTGTGAAAGGTATAGAGGGTGTGGAATTCCTAAAATGCATTCAGGAGAACTTTTTAGCCAGTATGTAGCAAGCCCAACAAGGGAGGGGCGATTCTGGACTTAGTTTTAGGAAATGAAACTGGGCAGGTGGAAGGGGTATCAGTGGGAGAGCATTTTGCTGCTTGTGATCATAATTCAGTTAGATTTAGGGTAGTTCTAGAAAAGGACAAAGATAGACCAGGAATAAAAGTTCTCAATTGGGGAAAGCCAATTTTACTAAGCTGAGATATGATTTTGCCAAAGTGGACTGGAAATAGCTACTTGAAGGTAAATCGGTGTCAGAGCAGTGGGAGGCATTCAAGGAGGAGATCCTGAGGGTTTAGCGCAAGTATGTTCCCATAAAGAAAAATGGTGGGACTAACAAATCTAGAGCCCCCTGGATGTCACGGTTCATACAGGGTAGGATAAAGAAAATAAGGGGGGCTTATGACATACCGAGGGCTCAATACTGCAAAAACCCTCGAGGAATATAGAGAGTGCAGGGGTACAATTAAAAAGGAAATTAGGAAAACAAAAAGAGAGCATGAAAATGTTTTGACAAGTAAAATCAAGGAAAACCTAAAGATGGTTTATAAATACATTAAGAGCAAGAGGATAACTAAGGAAAGAGTAGGGCCTATTAGAGACCATAAAGGTAATGTGTGTGTGAAGGCAGAAAACGTGGGTAGGATCCTTAATGAATACTTTGCGTCTGTTTTCATAAAACAGAGGAGCGATACAGACATAGGCTTTGTGGTTGATAATGAAAAAGAAAGCTGCAGACTGCAGGAAGATATCAATGTACTGGTCAGGTGGGCAGAACAGGGGCAAATGGAATTCAATCCGGATAAGTGTGAGGTAATACATTTGCGGAGGTCTAACAAGGCAAGGGAATACACATTAAATAGTACGATACTGAAAGATGTAGAGGAACGAAGGGACCTTGGGAGTACAATAGCAGGCCAGGTAGATAAGGTGGTTAAGGCGGCATATGAAATACTTGTCTTTATTAGTCGAGGCCTTGAATACAAGAGCAAGAACGTTATGCTTGAACTGTATAAAACACAGGTTAGACCGCAGCTGGAGTACTGCGTGCAGTTCTGGTCACCACATTACAGGAAGGATGTGATTGCACTGGAAAGGGTACAGAGGAGATTTACAAGAATGTTGCCTGGACTGGAGAATTTTGGTTATGAGGAAAGATTGGAGACACTGGATCTGTTTTCCTTGGGACAGAGGAGGCTGAGGGGAGACCTGATTGAGGTGTATAAAATTATGAGGGGCCTAGATAGAGTGGATAGGAAGGACCTGTTTCCTTTAGCAGAGGGGTCAACAACCAAGGGGCATAGATTTAAAATAATTGGTGGAAGGTTTAGTGGGGATTTGAGTATAAATATTTTCACCCAGAGGGTGGTGGGGATCTGGAACTCGCTGCCCGAGTGGTAGAGGCAGAAACCCTCACCATATTTAAAAAGTACTTGGATGTGTACTTACAGTGTCGTAACCTACAGGGCTACGGACCTAGAGCTGGAAAGTGGGATTAGGCTGGGTAGCTCTTAGTCGGCCGGCACAGACATGATGGGCCGAAATGGCCTCCTTCTGCGCTGTAAATTTCTATGATTCTATGACCTCCATTTGGAGGAGGTGACAGTGCATCTTCTACTAATAACAATAGCCTGTTTTCCCAAGCAACCCTCACACTGTCCCCAGTGCCTGGTTAAAGTATCTCAGAACCAGGCCGAGTCCCTAACCAACCATTCAGGAGGAATGGCCGGAGAACCTAAAATCTGAACTCGGGTGAATTTAAAGCCTTCGGTGTTTAGCTTTTCCCATTCAACACATCATCAGTGTGTGATAGTGCGCACGTTATAAACGCAACACCCTACTGAAAACACACGAAAGATCTCAAGTCAGGCCTTGTCAATGGGAAAACCATGTGAGCTGCAGGACCAGTTGGGCTGTAGTTGGCACTGTAAATGGCCAGCGATGTGAGGCACAGTCCCCAGACTGAAAACTCACTAATCCTCATGCACTTCCACACACCAGGCACCTCTGCAGTGTACACCATTATTTAGACTCTTTCCTCATTTACAATCTCAGGAGCTGAAGTGCAAATCCAGGATATTTGCCAAATACTCACACACACCAGGCTAGCATGAGTAAACCTCCAGCATCTGAATACATTCACCACCCCCACTGTAACGAACGCAAACCCTCCCATCTCACCTCTCCCAATACAACCCTTCACTGCTGGGTGAACAGAATCCATCCCCACTGGCACAACAAGCAGTGGCTACAGGGATGTCTGACTTGGCTATGTGGCCGCCCCACAGACATGAGACTGAAATGGGGGCCACAGTGTCTCCCCAAACTGAGACCACAAAATGGTGCATTGGGGAAATTAAGGCCTTTCCAACTTGAGTCCCATCTCTTTCCTCCTCCCTCAAACATAGTAGGAGCAAGAGTAGGCCAGTCGGCCCTTCGAGCCAGAACCTCTACCTCAACTCCACAATCTCCCTTGATTTCCCTAAAGTCCAAAAATATATCGACCTCTGTCTTGAATATACTCAACGACTGAGCCTCCACAGCCCTCTGGGATAGAGAATTCCTAAGATTCACCACCTTCTGAGTGAATACATTTCTCATCTCCGTCCTAATTGGCCAATCCCTTATCCTGAGACTGTGACCCCTGGTTCTAGACTCCACAAGCAGGGGAAACATCCTACCAGCATCCAAGCCGCTGTAAGAATTTTGTATGTTTCAATGTGATTACATCTCATTCTTCTAAACTCTAGAGAATATAGGCCTAGTCTACTCAATCTCTCCTCGTAGGACAATCGCCCTATCCCAGGAATCAGTCTGGTGAACCTTCGTTGCACTCCCTCAATGGCAAGTATATCCTTCCTTAGGTAAGGAAACCAAACTGTCCACAGTTACCGTGCCTTTGTCCCACCACCAATGTACCCACTATTCTGTCGTGTACCCTTTAAATGGCAGCAGTGGGCCATTCATGTTTCCGCGCATGCGCAGTGAGCGGCCTGTGTGGGTCCTTCAGACCGCCAATCGGCCACACAGCTTAACGGGAACATTGCCCACCATCCCTCTCTTGCCTCTCCTGCCCACCTCACCTCACCCCTCCCACCCTCTGAACTGTATAAAACACTGGTTAGGCCACAGCTGGAGTACTGCATGCACATTACAGCAAAGATGTGATTGCACTAGAGAGGGTACAGAGGAGATTTACGAGGATGTTGCCTGGACTGGAGAATTTTAGCTATGGGGAAAGATTGGAGATGCTGTGTTTGTTTTCTTTGGAACAGAGGAGGCTGAGGGGAGACCTGATTGAGGTGTATAAAATTATGAGGGGCCGGGATAGAGTGGATAGGAAGGACCTGTTTTCCTTGGCAGAGGGGTCAATAACCAGGGGGCATAAATTTAAAGTAATTGAGGGGAGGTTTAGAGGGGATATGAGGGGAAATGTTTTCATCCAGAGAGTGGTGGGGGTCTGGAACTCACTGCCTGAAAGGGTGGTAGAGGCAGAAACCCTCACCACATTTAAAAAGTACTTGGATATGCATTTGAAATGCCGTAACCTACAGGGCTACGGACCGAGAGCTGGAAAGTGGGATTAGGCTGGATAGCTCTTGGTCGGCCGGCACGGACACGATGGGCTGAAATGGCCTCCTTCCGCGCTGTAGATTTCTATGATTTTATGATTCCCTCTTTGATCCCTTGCCTGGGTCCAATTACGGACTCTCTAATCCTGCATGATCTGAAGTTGGCTTTACTCCCAGTGTGCAAAGTTCCAGGAAATCAACTGATTCTATTCACGCACGCCCACATACATATCACCCAGAGTGTTTTGTTTATTGTGTGTGCACCGCACCTCATGTGTTTTCTGTGTCTGTGCACGGGGGAAGGAGGAACTAAGCAAAGGACCGAGCAATAGGGCAAAAAATAAAAGTTAATATGATGGAAAATAGTTTTATTTCTACCAAGTCTCTAAAAGTTGCAATATCAAAAGTAAAGCAAGTGTGTACCTCTGCCAGGAGCACTCCCTGAGGCTCCAAATCCAGGTGAATTTCATGCCGTTGATTATCCAGGAAGTCTTCCAGCTTGAGATATTTTAAGGCACAGAGGGAACGCCAGTCCCGCCAGTAAACACTGATCTCCAATTCCCGAGACTACAACGTAAAAAAACATAACTTAATTCAAATTAAAACTTGCAGGCGAGCAGAGAGGAACGCCCGTTGAAAGCTACCCTTGAATGCCGGGTTTTACCTTCACGCCCCTACAGATATTTCCAGCTATTGGTCACTATGTGCGAAGGAGGGATTCCTCACCTCAGCCCCCCAGCAGTTTGCACGCAACACTCCTCATCCAGTTACGTTAAAGCGCGCAGAGATGTTGATATAATCCTTCCGATTTCAGAATCCAAATCAATGATGCAAACGGTGAACAACAGTGGTCCCAACACTGATCACGTGGAACACCACTGCCCACCTTCCACTAGTCTGATTAACCAACTTTAAGCACCATCGCTCGGTTTTACAGCCAGCTTGCTATCCATTCCACTACTTGTCCCCTGACTCCACACACTTTCTGACCGTAGTCAGTTATTGAATATATTTAAGGCGGAGATGGACAGATTTTTGAACTATAGGGGAGTCAAGGGTTATGGGGAGCAGGCAGGGAAGTGGAATTGAGGCCAAGATCAGATTAGCCATAATCTTATTGAATGGCAGAGCAGGCTCGAGGGGCCGAATGGCCTACTCCTGCTCCTGTATCTTATGCAGTCATGAATCTACTGCACGGTACTTTATCAAAGGCCTTTTGAAAGTCCATGTATATTACATCTGCTACATTACCCCTGTCTACACTTTCCGTTATTTCACAAAGAATTCAATAAGCCTGGTCAAGCATGACCTTCCTTTTGAAATCCGTGCTGACTATTCTCTATTTTATCCTCAGTTTTTAAATATTTTTCTATTACATCTTTGAGTAAAGATCCCTGTTATGTATGCAACCCGCCACCACCAGAGGGCGTATCTGTTGGGGTCCCAAGGGATCCCAGCATCCCTTGGGAGAACTGTATATTAGCAGGGCTCCCATGCTGTACCGACACACTGGAGTCAGAAGAAAGAGATGAAGGTCACACTTACTCACGTCTACAGTACTCAGTCACATTGCTTTATTCAAGACATAACAATCCCAATGTCTTTCCTGTCACTGACTTTAATCTGACTGGTCTATAGTGCGCTGGATTTGTTCATCCTTTTAAAATCGAAGTATAGCATTAGCTGGCCACCAGTTCTCTGGCACTATTCCCCTTGCTTTTGAACTTTTAGGAATATAATATTGCCTCTGCTATCAGTTCCCTAACTTTTTTTGAGTATGCGTGGATGCAATCGATCTGGACCAGGGGTTTGTCGAGTTTAGCAATAATTTGGTGGGAAGAATGAGGAGGGGCAACATAAACTAAAGGGTGCAATTTTAAAGGGGGTGCAGGAAGCGAGACACACACATACACACAAGTCTGGCCGAAGCAGGACAAGTTGAGAAGTCGGTTAAAAAGCACACGGTATCCCAGGCTTTATAAACAGAAGCATAGAGTACACAAGCAAAGAAGATATGCTAAACCTTTATAATTCACTGGTTAGGCCCGAGCTGAAGTATTGTGCCAAATTCTGGGCACTACACTTTAGGGAGGAGCCAAGGCCTGAGAGGGGGTGCTGAGGAGATTTACTAGAATGGTACCAGGGATGAGGGACCTGAGTAACATGGAGAGACAGGAGAAGCTGGGATTTTTCACCTTAGAGCAGAGAAGGTTAAGGGGAGATTTAATAAAGCTGTTCAAAATCATGAAGGGTTTTGATTGAATAAATAAGATAAACTTTTCCAGTGGCTGGAGGGTTGGTAACCAGAGGACACAGATTTGAGGCAAAAGAACCAGAGGTGAGATGAGAATTTTTTTACACAGCGAGTGGTTAGGATCTGGAACCCGCTGCCTGAAAGGGTTGTGGAAGTAGATTCAATAGTAACTTTCAAAAGGGAATTAGATAAATACTTGGAGGGAAATATGCAGCGCTATGGGGAAAGGGCAGGGGGGGGTGGGACTAATTGGAGAGCTCTTTCAAAGAGCCGGCACAAAGAGCCGATGGGCTGAATGGTCTCGTGTGCTGTATGATTCTATGATCTCCCTCTTTCTATGCTAAATGTCTCGATATCTTCTAATGTTATGTCCACCTTGTTAAGTCTCCCTGGCAAATACTGAGGCACAGCAATTATTCAATATTTCTGCCATTTCACTTTCATTACCTAAGTTTATCTTGTGCATCCCTTAGTGATGCTATCCCCATCTTAATTTACTTTGTTTTATTTGTATGTCTGGAGACACCTATTTCAGGTTCTGACGAAAGGTTGTCGACCTGAAACATTAACTCTGTTTTTCTCTCCACAGATGCTGCCTGACTTGCTGAGATTTCCAGCATTTTCTGTTTTTACTTCACTATTATTGTTCATACACTTTGATAATTTAATTCTGAAATTCCTCTTTGCATTCTTAATTGATGTTTTGACTCATTTCCGAACCTCAGTACTTTTGTCATCCTCTCCTTTTTCTTCGATATACTACTCAGATTCTGCATTTTCACATTTACCCTCATCCCTTCATTCATACCCTCTCATTATTGCCACATTTCTTCTCGTTTCTTAGTAGAATATATTTCATCTGAACTCTATCGATCACCTTCTTAATATTTTCCTACTGTTATCCTCTTTGTTTGTCAATCAGTTTAACTTTCCTCATTCGCTCATAATTCGCCTTTTCTATCTACAGGTAGAACGCCCAAAGTCCGGAGTTCTAAAAACCAGAAGTGTCCGAAAACCGGACATTGGGCAGATCGCAGGAGTCGGCGTCCGGAATCCGGTCCGAAAAACGGACATTTTTTTTTATAAATGGCGCAAATACAGACCTGTACCCGAGCTGACCCACGCGTGACCCGAGCCGGCCCACGCGTGACCCGAGCCGACCCACGCGTGACCCGAGCCGGCCCACGCGTGACCCGAGCCGGCCCACGCGTGACCCGAGCCGGCCCACGCGTGACCTGAGCCGGCCCACGCGTGACCTGAGCCGGCCCACGCGTGACCCACTACTCCCCTCGGATTTCTTCTCCGAAATCCGGAATTACCAGAGACTCGGCCCAGGGGTTTCTGGATTCAGGACGTTGGATTTCTTCTCTGAAATCCGGAAAAACCCGAAAACCGGAATGGCCTCGGTCCCGAGGTTTCGGGACATTGTACCTGCACTGCATTACAACTTCACTTCAATAATGATATCCCCTCAGTACCGATTCCTGAGGCAGTATATTTGCCTAGCTCGACATTATTCCCCAAACTAGCACCCCTTGCTTTCTCTCGTGATCAATTCCTGAGCTAGCTTCACCCAGGATAGCCATTGAATGAACCCTGTGGAACTTTAGCAATGAATCAGGTGATGCTGACAGTCATTTCCACTTGTTCTTCAGCCAGCATCTGTTACACAGTCAAGTCATCAAAACCAATTGGTTACTTAGTAACCAAAATTAACAAAATCCAGCGCGCTAATCATAGTCTTCCGCAGGAATTGATCAGCTTGAGTAATATTCCCCAGTTCCTTCAACGATCTGATGATGACCAATGATGTCAGGCGCCTCAGGTGTGACAATGTTAATACATGGATAAATGGTGTTTAATTCTCCTCACTCTGTTCCCCATTCTCTCCTCCGAGGATCCCTCTGACCAACAGGCTATCTGCTTGCTGCTGCTCTGTAACCTCTGTACACACAAAGACTGCTGACTCATCGACCTTCCACCCGAAAGAAAACATCGTCTCCACACCCTCCCACACACCCTCAGCAGCAGAAAAATCACCAGCTAATTATCTCTGCCCCGAGAAGTATGCAATGCTTTGTCTAGTATTTGGTAACATGCAGCAAAGCGCAACAGTGCAAAAGCAGCCACTGCTTCAGAGACGGGGCTAAATATATTCAATAGGCCTCTGAAACGCATCCTCTTATAGCCAGGCGTGTATTGTTAGAAGCTGGGAGCTTTACAATTTGTACTCAAGTGACTACATGCACAGCAACTTCTGGGGTGTGGGCAACAATCAGTGTCACACAACAGATGAATGTAAGAACATAAGAAATAGGAGCAGGAGTAGGCAATATGGCCCCTCGAGCCTGCTCCGCCATTCAATAAGATCATGGCTGATCCGATCATGGACTCAGCTCCACTTCCCCACCTGCTCCCCATAATCCTCAACTCCCCATCATTCAAAAATCTGTCTATCTCCACCTTAAATATATTCAATGACCCAGCCTCCACAGCACTCTGGGACAGAGAATTCCACAGATTTATAATCCTCAGAAAAGAAATTCCTCCTCATTTCCGCTTTAAATGGGCGACCCCATATTTTCAAATTATGCCCCCCTAGTTCTCGATGCCCCATGAGGGGAAACATCCTCTCAGCATCTAATCCTGTCGAACCCCCTCATTATCTTATAAGTTTCAATAAGATCCCATCTCATTCTTCTAAATTCCAATGAGTATAGGCCCAACCCACTCAACCTTTCTTCATAAGTCAACCCCCTCATCTCAAGAATCAACCTAGTGAACCTTCTCTGAACTGCCTCCAATGCAAGTATATCCCTTCTTAAATAAGGAGACCAAAACTGTACACAATACTCCAGGTGTGGTCTTACAGTTGCAGCAGGACTTCCCTTCTTTTACACTCTTATCCCCCTTGCTTCCCCAATTACTTGCTGAACCTGCATACTAACTTTATGGGTTTCATGTCCAAGGACCCCCAGGTCCCTCTGTACAACTCGTATTTTGTAATCTCTTCCCATTTAAATAATAATTTGCTTTTTTATTTTATAACCTCACATTTTCCCACATTATACTCCATCTGCCAGATTTTTGCCCAGTTATAGTCTGTCTATATACCTTTTGCAGATTCTTTGAGCCCTACACAATTTGCTTTTCCACCCATCTTTGTACCATCAGCAAACTTGGCTACATTCCACTCAGTCCCCTCATCCAACTCATTATTAATAATTGTAAATAGTTGAGGCCCAAGCACCGATCCCTGTGACACCCCACTAATTACAATTTGCCAACCTGAAAATGACCCATTTATCCTGACTCTCCGTTTTCTGTTAGTTAGCCAATCCTCTATCCATGCTAATATATTACCCCCAACCCTGTGAGCTTTTATCTTGTACAGTAACCTTTTATGTGGCACTTTATCGAATGCCTTCTGGAAATACAAATACACCACATCTACTGGTTCCCTTTTATCCACCCTGCTCGTTACATCCTCAAAAAACTCCAGCAATTTTTTAAAACATGATTTCCCCCTTTTATAAAACCATGCTGACTCTGCTTGACTGTATTATTGATTTTCTAAATGTCCTGCTACCAGTTAAGCAGCAAACCAGTGCACTGACCATGCTCTTGATTCAATCTATTCCGGTGCCCATAATATCACAAACATCCAATGTAACATCAACAGAACCATAAAACCTGTCTTAAAAATTCACCTTCTGCAGCCTGCCTCTGGATCACTGTGACTGAACATTCTTCATATAAACCCAGCAAGCAGGAAACCTGCGTGTGTACCCCACATAGGGACTGCCATCAAGTGACTTCTCCGTGTTCTCATTCAGGAACCTATTTAAAGCACTGTCCTTCCGTCTTATCCTCAAGTATTCATCTGGAAGTAAAGCTCCTGCTCCCCTCTAAACAGCACCCCCCCCCCCCCAAAACCCCTTCCTCCCCTCTAAACATATCCCTGCCCCGCTAAACCTCTCCCTCTAAACATACCCCTGCCCCGCTAAACCTCTCCCTCTAAACATGCCCCTGCCCCGCTAAACCTCTCCCTCTAAACATACCCCTGCCCCGCTAAACCTCTCCCTCTAAACCTCTCCCTCTAAACATACCCCTGCCCCGCTAAACCTCTCCCTCTAAACATGCCCCTGCCCCGCTAAACCTCTCCCTCTAAACATGCCCCTGCCCCACTAAACCTCTCCCTCTAAACATGCCCCTGCCCCACTAAACCTCTCCCTCCCCCCCACTCCAGACACGCCCCTCCACCTCTAAACCCCTCCCTCCCCCTCTAACCCACCCCACCTCAAAACTCCCCCTCCCCCTCTAAACACGCCCCTGCCCTGCTAACTCTCCCCCCCCTCCCTCCCCCTCAACACGCCCCTGCCCCGCTAAATCTCCCTCTCTAAACTTGCCCCTGCCTCCTGCCAAACCCCTCCCTTCCCCTCTAAACCCCCTCCTAACCCTCCCGCCCCGCTAAACCCCTCCCTCCCCCTCTAAACACACCCCCTCCTCGCTAAACCTCCCCCGCTAAACACTCCCCTGCCCCCGCCCCACACACCACTGCCCCGTCCCCTCCCTCCCCTGCCCCCCACTGAAAAGGTTGTGTGGGAGTCACGGCTCCCTGAGCTGGTCGGACTCGCTGTGCCCCATTGTACTCACACGCTCCAGCTCCACGGAGAAGCTCTGATTCCAGGTCTGTTCACCCGCTGCTCTCCATGCAGTCTGCCCAACCACAGTGTTATCAAGCTTCAGGACAGCACTCACATCATCTGGGGGACAACAAGTGGGAGGACAGAGCTTATCCCAATGATCAGCCAGTTTCAGTAACTATCAACAGTGGCTCCTGCTCTCTGCTGGAGAGCCGCTTCCTGCCAAGGTAGAGTTCCATGGGTCTCTAATACCTCACCCAAATCTCCACTCTTCAGGGTGACAAGCAACAGTGCGCACCATGAACATTACCGCTGAGTGGAGTTTGCCATTACACACTTCTCAGATGGATGGATTTAATCAACAGGGTGAATCCTGGACTTTTCTGTTCCCAAACCTATTGAGACCAAGTACAATAGCCCCATGCCAAACAGCAGCCCAGCTGACAGGGGCAGGTGCTTCAGAGACCATCTGATGGAGTAGAGAATCCAACCGATGGGTCGTAGATAACACGTCCAACTCTGCCACCGGAGGAAAGGGAGGAAAATCCTCACATTTCAAAGAAACAAGATAGTTTGCAAACAATTAGTAGAAATTTCTCTTCCGTTTATCAAAAAATTACATACAAATTCACAATGAACACAAATGTCAGGACGTAGAACCATAGTTCAATATCTAATGAGTAAATGTGTTCAAAAGCCGTTAAGCTCAGCTGCAGATGGACAATGGTATGCTCGAGCAGGGTTACACAGCTCTCTGTGCCCACTGACAATATCACCATGCTGAATTATGCTGAGAAAACACAGGAGGAAGCATTCGAATGTTTCCGGTCCTCAAGAAAGGGTAGGACCTATTAAGAGACCATGAGGGTAATCTGTGTGTGGAGGCAGGATACGTGGGTATGGTTCTTAACAAATACTTTGCGTCTGTTTTCACAAAGGAAAGGAGCAAAGCATACATTGCTATCAGGGAGGAGGAGTGTGAAATATTATATTAAATAAACATAGTGAGAGAGGAAGTATCAAGGCGTTTAGCAGCTTTGAAAGTGGATAAATCCCCAGGCCCGGATGAAATGTATCCAGGCTGTTACCCGAAGCAAAAGATGAAATAGCAGAGGCGCTGATCATCATTTTCCAATCCGCTCTGCCTACAGGTGTAGTGCCATAGGACTAGAGAACTGCTAATGTTGTATCTTTGTTTAAAAAGGGAGAAAGGGACAGACCAAGTAATTACAGGCCAGCCAGCCTAACCTCAGTGATGGGAAAATTATTGGAAAGAATTCTGAGCGACAGGAAAATCTACATTTAGAAAGACACGGATCAATCAAGGACAGTCAGCATGGATTTGTTAAGGGAAGGTCATGTCTAACAAACTTGATTGAATGTTTTGAGGAGATAACAAGGAGGCTCGAAGAGGTAGTGCGTTTGATGTAGTGTATATGGATTTTAGCAAGGCTTTTGATAAGGTCCCACATGGTCACGAAGGTTAAAGTCCATGGGATCCCAGGCAAAGTGACAAGTTGGATCCAAAATTGGCTTGGAGGTAGGAAGCAAAGGGTAATGGTTGATGGGTGTTTTTGTGACTGGAAGGATGGGGTTCCGCAGGGTTCAGTACTGGGTCCCTTGCTTTTTGTGGTATATATCAATGGTTTGGACTTGAATGTAGGGGGTTTGCAGATGATACGAAAATTGGCTGTGTGGTTGATAACGAAGAAGAAAGCTGTAGACTGCAGGAAGATATCAATGAACTGGTCAGGTGGGCAGAACAGTGGCAAATGGAATTCAATCCGGAGAAGTGTGAGGTAATGCATTTGGGGAGGTCTAACAAAGCAAGAGAATACACATTAAATGGTAGGACACTTAAAAGTGTAGAGTAACAAAGGGACCTTGGAGTGCAGGTCCACAGATCCCTGAAGGTAGGCAGGCCAGGTAGATAAGGTGGTTAAGAAGGCATACGGAATACTTGCCTTTATTAGCCGAGGCATAAAATACAAGAGAAGGGGGGAGGTTATGCTTGAACTGATAAAACAGCTAGAGTACTGCGTGTAGTTCTGGTCACTACATTACAGGAAAGATGTGATTGCACTGGAGAGGGTACAGAGGAGATTTATGAAGATGTTGCCGGGAGTGGAGAATCTTAGTTATGAGGACAGATTGGATAGGCTGGGGTTGTTTTAAGAACATAAGAAATAGGAGCAGTAGGCTGTACGGCCCCTTGAACCTGCTCAGCCATTTAATACAATCGTGGCTGATATGATCATGGACTCGGGTTCACTTCTCTGCCCGCTCCTTTCCTTGGAACAGAGGAGGCTGAGGGGAGATTTTACTAAAGTGTATAAAATTATGAGGGGCCTCGATAGAGTGGATAGGAAGGGCCTATTTCCCTTAGCAGAGGGGTCAATAACCAGGGGGCATAGATTTAAAGTAATTGGTAGAAGGTTTAGAGGAGATTTGAGGGGAAATATCTTCACCCAGAGGGTGGTGGGGGTCTGGAACTCACTGCCTGAAAGGGTGGTAGAGGCAGAAACCTTCACCACATTTAAAAAATACTTGGAGGTGCACTTGAAGTGCCGTAACCTACAGGGCTACGGACCTAGAGCTGGAAAGTGGGATTAGGTTGGATAGCTCTTGGTCGGCCAGCGAGGGCACGATGGGCCGAAATGGCCTCCTTCCGTGCTGTAAATTTCTCTGATTCGATGAAGTAAGTTAACAGTCGGACAAACTATCTTCCGTGAAGGAGCGCTGGGCGCCAATACCATTCGTGTTGGACTTGACAAGCCACTACTGTGTGCACAGGAAAGGGACTGCAGCTAACATTCACCTTCACCAGAAGATGTAGTCATAACCATCTTATAATACAGCTTTCAAAAACGGACAACATTTCACAAAGTTGACAATACATCTGACAAAACCCGTGACATAAACAACTGAAGTCACAAAGTGACACCAGAATATTTCAGTTGTTTAATTAATGTGGGCCGACTTTTTCTCTTTGCAAGAAGAGGTTTAGAGCTCACATATCTACTGTACTGATAGATTCGACTGAACAAGAGGGGATCCCTTGGCTAATATTGAATCACAGCTAAACAGGACCTAAAGACACAGAATCTTGGTATAATGCACTCAACTGGACAACTCTTCAGTTTTCATGAAGTTCCGTCCACTGCCGCTGCCACTCCTGCCGTACAGACCTCTGCTGGTCCTGCTCATGAATGAAGTCCGACTTTCGTTGGGGCTGTAGGCAGGCAGAGAAATCCCAGACCCACGCGATCGCCCTGGAACCGACTCCAAAAGTCCCGTACAGCCAGCAACTCGGACCTCCAGCGTGCCTGGAATACACAAACAGTAATCAGCAAAACTGCCTCAGTGTGCCCGTCTCAGCTAGACACGGACAGCTCCTGCTCATTTCCCCTCTTCTGGGAGTATTTCCCTTTCTTTTTAGCCTTGACATTACCACACACACCATCATGCATCTTACTTTACAATTCCACCGTGCAGCCATCTGACGTGAAACTTCAGAGGGACATCTGGCTGGATTTGCTTCTGAATTAACTATTGCTTTATGACGAAGCACCTTAACTCGACTTTGCAAACCCAAGGAAAGACCGAGAACTCATTGGGTTGGAAATTGCCCTCCGTCCCATTTGGGGCAGAATTATCACCCGCTGGCAGGAGTCAGGTGGAAGAGCCGGAACATTCGTCTCTTGAACTCTGACCTTGCCTCCCAGAGCTTTGGGCCGCTGGTTGAGGCGGCTTCAGGTTGGGAGCGGGGCGATGACCATGTCAGCATGGTGGTGATGATGTCAGTGCGAGGCAGTCCTCTTCACTTAAAGGGGAGGGACGCTACGAGGCCTATGTGGAACCCACTGGGACACCAGGAAGGAGTTCGGCCAAGGGGCCAACCAACGGCCTGGCCCGGCCCAACCGGCGGTCGGTCGCCACTGTCGGGCTGATTCAGCAGTCGGCCGACAATTAAAACAAAATGGTGGCTGCGGCAGTGCCCCGCCCCTTTAAGGGCGGCTGCACCGCCCAGCCACGGGCAACTTCCTGCCTTGCGAAGCTGTCGGGGGCACCGACTGGCGGTGGCCGCGCTCCTGTGGGGCAATTTTCCCGCCCGGACAGTAAGGGGTCGGCAGGCGGAAAAGGGGTTGGCGCACAGCCGACAAGGAGTCGGAGAGCGCCAGGCTGGGCGGAAACACGGGCCGCGGTGGAAACCTGTTCCTGTCGCCCCCGGGGCAATTGCGGAAGAGTCGGCCCTGCCCCCGGTCGGAAAGGCCTTACCGCCCCCATTACTGCCTGGCGGTAACCCGCCTCAAAGAAGGGGCCAATTTCCCTCCCATTGTGCGGTGGTGCTCTTGTGTCCATGTTCAGTACAGAACATATCCATGTTTCCGCTGGCGGGGGGGGGGGGGCTGGTAACCAGAGGACGCAGATCTAAAAACATTGCCAAAAAAGCGGGCCGGGGTGGGGGTGAAAGGGGAAACTTGGAAAAAAAGCACGAGTTGTTGTGATCTGGAATGCACTGCCTGAAAGGGCGGTGGAATCGCCTTTCAAAAGTGAACTGCACAGATACTTAAAAAAAAAAAGATTTGCAGGGCTATGAGGAAAGAGCAGGGGAGTGGGATTGTTGTTTAACTCGATCAAAGAGCTGACACAGTCACGAAGGGCCAATGTCCTCCTCTTGTGCTGTGCGATCCTAGGTCAGTGCATCGACAAGTTGTGCAGTTCTGAACTGGCAGCTGATGTAGGAACATTCCAACAGACAATACTGCTGGGAGGAAATTTCACTCACACCTCAGGCGATGATTCCTGTTCCTTACCAAACCCACCTTGTCCATTGTGCACCTGTGGGACAACATGATAGCCAATACCTGTACAAGATTTTTACTGTGAATAAGGGAAGTGGGCCTGAGAAACAATCTTCACGTCACCATAATGACAGTAATCTTTTAAACCGTGCAAGACCCAATCCCTTCATAAAAAACAGAGAAACACAGAAAATAGGTACAGGAGTAGGCCATTTGGCCCTTCGAGCCTGCACCGCCATTCAATGAGTTCATGGCTGAACATGCAACTTCAGTACCCCATTCCTGCTTTCTCGCCATACCCCTTGATCCCCCTAGTAGTAAGGACGACATCCAACTCCTTTTTGAATATATTTAGTGAATTGGCCTCAACAACTTTCTGTGGTAGAGAATTCCACAGGTTCACCACTCTCTGGGTGAAGAATTTTCTCCTCATCTTGGTCCTAAATGGCTTACCCCTTATCTTAGACTGTGACCCCTGGTTCTGGACTTCCCCAACATTGGGAACATTCTTCCTGCATCTAACCTGTCTAAACCCGTCAGAATTTTAAACGTTTCTATGAGGTCCCCTCTCATTCTTCTGAACTCCAGTGAATACAAGCCCAGTTGATCCAGTCTTTCTTGATATGTCAGTCCCGCCATCCCGGGAATCAGTCTGGTGAACCTTCGCTGCCTCCCTCAAGTTAGGAGACCAAAACTGTACACAATACTCCAGGTGTGCCCTCACCAAGGCCCTGTACAACTGTAGCAACACCTCCCTGCCCCTGTACTCAAATCCCCTCGCTATGAAGGCCAACATGCCATTTGCTTTCTTAACCGCCTGCTGCACCTGCATGTCACCTTTCAATGACTGATGTACCATGACACCCAGGTCTCTTTGCACCTTCCCTTTTCCTAATCTGTCACCATTCAGATAATAGTCTGTTTCTCTGTTTTTACCACCAAAGTGGATAACCTCACATTTATCCACATTATACTTCATCTGCCATGCATTTGCCCACTCATCTAACCTATCCAAGTCACTCTGAAGCCTCATAGCATCCTCCTCGCAGCTCACACTGCCACCCAACTTCGTGTCATCTGCAAATTTGGAGATACATTTAATCCCCTCGTCTAAATCATTAATGTACAATGTAAACAGCTGGGGCCCCAGCACAGAACCTTGCGGTACCCCACTAATCACTGCCTGCCATTCTGAAAAGTACCCATTTACTCCTACTCTTTGCTTCCTGTCTGCCAACCAGTTCTCAATCCACGTCAGCACACTACCCCCAATCCCATGTGCTTTAACTTTGCACATTAATCTCTTGTGTGGGACCTTGTCGAAAGCCTTCTGAAAGTCCAAATATACCACATCAACTGGTTCTCCCTTGTCCACTCTACTGGAAACATCCTCAAAAAATTCACAAAGCATTCTAGAGAGGAAGATGAAGCAGAAAAAGAGCACGTATGACAGATGTCAGGTTGAGAATACAAGCGAGAACCAGGCTGAATATAGAAAGTTCAGAGGGGAAGTGAAAAAGGAAATAAGAGGGGCAAAGAGTGTGTGAGAATAAGAACATACATAAGAACATAAGAAATAGGAGCAGGAGTCGGCCATACGGCCCCTCGAGCCTGCTCCGCCATTCAATAAGATCATGGCTGATCAGATCATGGACTCAGCTCCACTTCCCCGCCCGCTCCCCATAACCCCTTATCGTTTAAGAAACTGTCTACTTCTGTCTAATATTTATTTAATGTCCCAGCTTCCACAGCTCTCTGAGGCAGAGAATTCTACAGATTCATAACCCTCGAAGAAAAAATTTCTCCTCATCTCAGTTTTAAATGGGCAGCCCCTTATTCTAGTCTCCCCCACCAGCGGAAACATCCTCTCTGCATCCACCTTGTCAAGCCCCCTCATAATCTTATACATTTCGATAAGATCACCTCTCATTCTTCTGAATTCCAATGAGTAGAGGCCCAACCTACTCAACCTTTCCTCATAAGTAAACCCCCTCATCCCCAAAATCAACCTTGTGAACCTTCTCTGAACTGCTTCCAAAGCAAGTATATCCTTTTGTAAATATGGAAACCAAAACTGCATGCAGTATTCCAGGTGTATAACTGTAGCAAGATTTTCCTGCTTTTATACTCCATCCCCTTTGCAATAAAGGCCAAGATTCCATTAGTCTTCCTGATCACTTGCTGTACCTGCATACTAACCTTTTGTGTCTCATGCACAAGTACCCCCAGGTCCCACTGTACTGCAGCACTTTGCAATCTTTCTCCATTTAAATAATAACTTGCTCATTGATTTTTTTCTGCCAAAGTGCATGACCTCACACTTTCCAACCTTATACTCCATCTGCCAAATTTTTGTCCACTCACTTAACCTGTCTATGTCCTTTTGCAGATTTTTTGTTCCTCTCATCTTTGTATTGTCAGCAAACTTGGCTACGTTACACTCTGTCTCTTCTTCCAAGTCATTAATATAGATTGTAAATAGTTGGGGGTCCCAGCACTGATCATTACTGATTGCCAAGCAGAGAATGAAGCATTTAACATAGATTGGCAGCTAACATTAAAGGGAATTCAATGTCTTCTATAGGCATATAAATAGTAAATGGGTAGAAAGAGGAGGGGTGGGGCTGATTAGGGACCATAAAGGAGACCTACACATGGAGGCAGAAGGCACAGTAAGTGGGATTAGACTGGGTGACCTTTTGTTGGCTGGCGCAGATACGATGGTAAGTACTGCAGGGAATCGAATACGGCCAGGGTGATTTCCTGGACTAGCTTCGATTGAGTGGATGGGTCAGAGAGGAATTTTCCCAGATTTTTTTCCCCAATTGGCCTGGGTTTTTTAATAAGTTTTTTTGCCTCTCCCAGGAGATCACATGATTCCAGTTGGGTTGGAGTGTAAAATGTTGCGATACATGGGGTATCGCAGTTGTGTGGGGCGACTGGTTGGGCTGGGTGCTCTTTACCTTTCCGCCATTGTTCATTGGTTTTTTTATATGTAACCTTCAGAGCTGCTGACCGAGGGCCGTGTGGCTCTTTGTCGGCCGGCGCGGACACGATGGGCTGAAATGGCCTCCTTCTGCACTGTGGATTTCTATGGTTCTATGGCTGAGGTACTAAATGAGTACTTTGCATCTGTCTTTACCAAGGAAGAAGATGCTGCCAAAGTTACGGTGAAGGAGGAGGTAGTGGAGATACAGGATGGGATAAAAGTGATAAAGACGAGGTTCCAGAAAGGCTGGTTGTACTTAAAGTTGCAAAGTCACCAGGACCGGCTGAGATGCATCCTAGGATGCTGAAGGAGGTGAAGGAAGAAATTGCGGAGGTACTGGCCATAATCTTCCAATCCTCTTTCGATATGGGGCTGGTGCCAGAGGACTGGGGAATTTCAAATTGTTCAAATAAGGGTGTAAAAACAGACCCAGCAATTACGGGCCGGTCAGTTGAACCTCAGCGGTGGAGAAGCTTTTAGAAACGATAATCAGGGACAAACTTAACAGTTACTTGGACAAGTAGGGATTAATTAAGGAAAGGCAAATGGTGTTTGACTAATTTGATTGTGTTTTTGATGAGGTAAGAGAGGGTTGATAAGAGCAGATAAGGTGCCACATAACAGGCTGACCAGCAAAATTGAAGCCCATGGAATAAAAAGGACAGTGGCAGCATGGATAAGAAATTGGCAAAGTGACAGGAAGCAGAGAGTAGTGGTGAACTAGGGTTGAACTCCTTGGAGCAGGGAAGATTGAGAGGAGATTTGATCGAGGTGTTCAAAATCACGAAGGGTCGGGACAGTGTAGACAGAGAGAAACTGTTCCCTTTGGCGGAAGGGTGGAGAACCAGAGGACACAGATTTAAGGTGATCGGAAGAACCAAAGCGATGTAAGGAAAAACTTGTTTACGCAGCGAGTGGTTAGGGATCTGGAATGCACGGCCTGAGAGGGTGGTGGAGGCAGACTCAGTCACCGCTTTCAAAAGGGAATTGGATAAGTACCTGAAGGAAAAAGATTGGCAGGCTTCGGGGAAAGGGCGGGAGAGTGGGACTGGCTGTCGTGCTCTTGCAGAGAGCCGGCACGGGCTCGGTGGGCCGAATGGCCTCATTCTGTGCTGTAACCGTTCTGTGATTCGAAAAGCATCTCATCAAATCACTATTTCAGAGCTACTGCAGGAAAATGAATGATTTCCACTGAGAATGT
Source organism: Pristiophorus japonicus (assembly GCF_044704955.1). NCBI lineage: Eukaryota > Metazoa > Chordata > Chondrichthyes > Pristiophoridae > Pristiophorus > Pristiophorus japonicus. Next base: position 1,341,646 of record NW_027250648.1, on the reverse strand, counting down.
CACAAAAGGTAACCTGATTAAAAGTGGGTCTTTGAGAATAACAGAATTAATTCCAGAAACAGAATCGTTGGCCCGGATTGTGCGGTGAGTGGCGAAGGGAAAAGCTGCCCAGAGATTCAGTGGACTCCACAGTGTCAGTTCCCTCTATTCGGACGTGACTTTGAATCTGGCGCCCTCTATAGGGAATCTGTGGCGTCCAGTAACAGTGAGGCAACAGGATGGATGATCCACCCGTATGTTTGAGGAATTCTCAGAGACCACAAATCAGGAAGTAAAACGCACAAATAATAATTCACTTTTTAATCATTTTACAGAAATGGAAATAAAGATTGGGACATACACGTGAGATTTTGAGTGATAAGGGAGCAAAAGGCTATGGGGAGTGGGCAGGGAAGTGGAGTTGAGGCCATGATCAGATCAGAATGGCGGAGCAGTCTCGAGGGGTCAAATGGTCGACTCCGGTTCCTATTTCTTATGTTCTTATTAAGGTAGAAGCGGAAATATCAAACAAACTTTTATTATTTTAAAAATCGTGTATTTTTAAAATGTTATTCTGATGGGAAAGACACTCCACACTTGTAAAATTCGTTTTTCAGGGCTAGAAAGGTTGTTCTGAAATAATTCCAACTTAGCACCACATTAAAACCTCATTGACAAGGCGGAACATTTGCGACGGTTGTTACAGCGAGAATAGTGCGTACAAAGTTGAAGTTCACATCCAATCGCAGATTCTGCGAAGACTGCAACAGCGCACCCTGTGGCGGAGCAGGGTATCACTGACAGCAACGTCCGGATTTCTGCCTTTAACTGTGCATGTGTGGATGCAAAAAGTTGCTGTTATTTTTACACAGTAATAACAGTGAATGCTGACAGTTTCACCGTCATTACAAACTCAAGTTCTGGGCCATTTTGGACTAAAGGAAGAGGCGGATGCAGGGCCAATCTCACACAAGCACAGGCCTTGCCCCATTAAATCGAAGACTGTTGTTTCTCCCAGAGCCACCCCGAGTTCCACTTTTTTAGGCAACTATCTAATCCCCATTAAGATCATTTATAGACTGTTTTCAACAGTTTGTGGTGGAGAATTTACATCTAATCATCCGCTATGTAAAGAAAATCTTTTCTACCCTCTCAATTGTTTTTGTAACAAACTTACATTTGTGCCCTATCGCTACTGCCGCGTGTCTTGATCATCAAGCCCACTAAATTCCTCTCAATGATCCAAATTTGTCCTGGAATCTGTCCCAGAACTAAAGAGCTTTTCCTTCACACACACCGAGATCTGTACAAATTTGAAGCCAACTTTGACACTGAAATTAGCCCTCTTCCAGTTTTCACCTTCGCATTGTTCCTGGTCCCTTTCGAACTCCATTCCAATCCTAATGATATTGTGCTCACAGATTTGGACCAACTATTATTTGTTCCTAATTTGTTGCATTTATATAGCACCTATAACATAGTAAAACATCCCAACGGGCTTCACAGGAGCGTTATCAGACAAACTTTGGCACCGAGCCACAGAGATATTAGGGCAAGTGGGGCTGGATTTTGAAGAATCTCTTAAACAAGGAGAGAGAGGCGGAGAGGTTTAGGGAGAGCATAGGGCCCCAGGCATCAGATAGCACTGCTGACAATGGTGGGGAGATGGAAATCAAAGGTGCCCAAGGAGGCCAAAATTGGAAGATCGCAAATATTTCGGAGTGTTGTGGGGCTGGAGGAGTTTAGAGATTGGGTGGGATGAGGTCATGGATAGATTTATACACAAAGATGAGAATTTTAAATGTGAACCGATGTAGGTCAGCGAGCACAGGGGTGATGGGTGAACGGGACTTGGTGAGAGTTCAGATACGGGCAGCAGGAGCTGAAGTTTATGGAGGCTAAGTCGAGAGGCTGGCCAAGAGAGCATTGGAAGAGTCGAGTCTGGAAGTAACAAAAGCACGGATGAGGGTTTCAGCAGCAGATGAGCTGAGGCAGGGGTGGAGACGGACGATGTTACGGAGATGGAAGCTGATCATTAGCTCAACTCAGGATCAAATAGATCAGAGAGGTGGCGAACAGTCTGGCTCAGCCTCGGGCAGTAGCCAAGAAGGATAAAGTTGGTGGCTTTGGAATGGAGTTTATGGTGGGACTGGAGACATTAGCTTTGGTATTCCCAATATTCGTTGGAGGAAATTTCTGCTCTTCCAATACTGGAGTCGGACAAGCAATGCGACAAACCAGAAGGCAGTGGAGGGGCCGAGAGAGATGGTGGTGAGGTAGAGTTGGGTATCGTCAGCGTACATGTTGAAACTGATGTGTTTTCAGATGTTGCCGCCGAGGGGCAGCACATAGGTGAGAAATAGGAGGGTGGCAAAGATTAATCCTTCGGGGATTCCAGAGGTAACGGAGTCACCAGGACACCGCAAACCTGTTTAGCGTGTCCGGTGAATCACACGTTTGGAAACGGTGCAGTCTACGTCTGTGCACGCCAAAGGTCAGCTTGGTATCAGATGGATTGGACACAGGTAGCACTCAGTCTAGAAAATCCCACATCATATTAATCGCACCTCTGCAGTGCCCTGAGCTAGCTCAATGTGTTCATCTTAGAAATTTACAGCACAGAACGAGGCCATTTTGGCCCATGGTCGCCGTGCCGGCCGACAAACAGCTATCCAGTCTAATCCCACTTTCCAGCTCTAGGTCCGTAGCCCTGTAGGTTACGGCACTTCAAGCACATATCCAAGTATTTGTTTAAAGCGGTGAGGGTTTCTGCCTCTACCACCCTTTCAGGAATGAGTTCCAGACCCCCACCACCCTCTGGGTCAAGAAATTTCCCTTCAAATCCCCTCTAAACTGCCCACCAATTACTTTAAATCTATGCCCCCTGGTTGTTGACCCCTCTGCCAAGGGAAACAGGTCCTTCCTATCCACTATCCAGGCCCCTCATAATTTTATACACCTCAATCAGGTCTCCCCTCAGCCTCCTCTGTTCCAAAGAAAACAGACCCAGCATCTCCAATCTTTCCTCATAGCCAAAATTCTCCAGTCCAGGCAACATTCTATTAAATCTCCTCTGCATCCTTTCCAGTGCAATCATATCTTTCCTGTAATGTGGTGACCAGAACTGCACGCAGTACTCCAGCTGCGGCCTAACCAGTGTTTTATACAGTTCTAGTATAACCCCCTTGCTCTTGTATTCTATGCCTCGACTAATAAAAGCAAGCATTCCGTATACCTTCTTAACCATCTTATCTGCCCTGGCCTGCTACCTTCAGGGATCTGTGGAGCTGCACTCTGTTCCTCTACATTTCTCAATGTCGTAACATTTAATGTGTATTCTCTTGCTTTGTTAGACCTCCCCAAATGCATTACCTCTCACTTCTCCGGATTGAATTGCATTTGTCACTGTTCTGCCCACCTGACCAGTACATTGATATCTTCTTGCAGTCTGCAGCTTTCTTCTTCAGGTGGATAAGGTGGTTAAGAAGGCATAAGGAATGCTTAAATTATATAATACTCTGGTTAGGCCACAGCTGGAGTACTGCATGCAGTTCTGGTTGCCGTACTCTAGGAAGGATGTGATTGCACTAGAGAGGGTGCAGAGGAGATCTATTAGGATGCTGCCTGGAATGGAGAATCTTAGTTATGAGGACAGATTGGATAGGCTGGGTTTGTTCTCATTGGAACAGAGGAGGCTGAATGGAGACCACATTGAGGTGTATAACATTTTGAGGGGCCTGGATATGGTGGATATTAAGGGCCTATTTCCCTTGGTGGAGGGGTCAATTACGAGGGGGCATAGTTTTAAGGTGGTTGTTGGAAGGTTCAGAGGGGATTTGAGGGGGGGGCTTCTTCAGGCAGAGGGTTGTGGGGATCTGGAACTCACTGCCTGGAAGGGTGGTGGATGCAGAAACCCTCACTTGAAGTGCAGTAAGCTGCAGGATTACGGACTGAGAGCTGGTAATTGGGATTAGACTGGATAACCTCTTGTTAGCTGGTGCAGGGAATCGAATACGGCCAGGATGATCTCCTGGACTAGTTTCGACCGCCTGGATGGGTCGGAGAGGAATTTCCCCAGATTTTTTCCCCCAATTGGCCTGGGTTTTTAAATCTGGTTTTTGCCTCTCCCAGGAGATCACATGGCTCTGGGTGGGGTGGAGTGTAGAATGTTGCGATACAAGGGGTGTCGCAGTTGTGTGGGGCGGACTGGTTGGGCCGGATGCTCGGGCCGGATGCTCTTTACCTTTCCGCCATTGTTCATAGGTTTACATGCAACTGTCTGGGCTGCTGACGGAGGGCCGTGTGGCTCTTTGTCGGCTGGCGTGGACACGATGGGCTGAAATGGCCTCCTACGCTGTAGATTTCTATGTTTCTATTTTAGTGTCATCTGCAAACTTCTTAATCATACCCCCAAAATTGAAGTCCATGTCATTGATATATACCACAAAAAGCAAGGGACCCAGCACTGACCCCTGCGGAACCCCACTGGAAACAGCCTTCCAATCACAAAAACACCCATCAACCATTACCCTCTGCTCCCTGCCTCTGAGCCAACTTGCCACTTAGCCCTGGATCCCATGGGCTTTTACTTTCGTGACCAGTCTGCCATGTGGGACCTTATCAAAAGCTTTGCTAAAATCCATATAATCCATCATATGTACTGCCCTCATCGGAAAATTCAATCATTAGTCAGACACGACCTTCCCTTAACAAATCCACGCTGACTGTCCTTGATTAAGCCCCGTCTTTCCAAATGAAGATTTATCCTGTCCCTCAGGAATTTTTCCAATAATTTTCTCACCACTGAGGTTAGGCTGACTGACCTGTAATTACTCGGTCTATCCCTTTCTCCCTTTTTAAACAAAGTTACAACATTAGCAGTCCTCCAGTCCTCTGGCACCACACCTGTCGCCAGAGAGAACTGGAGAATGATGGTCAGAGCCTCTGCTATTTCCTCTTTTGCTCCGCTTAACAGCCTGGGATACATTTCATCCGGGCCTGGGAATTTATCCACTTTCAAAGCTGCTAAGCCCCTTAATACTTCCTCTTTCACTATGTTTATCTCATCTAATATTTCACACTCCTCCTCCCTCAATGAAAAGTCTGTATCGCCCCTCTCTTTTATGAAAACAGGTGCAAAGTATTCATTAAGAATCATACCCATGTCTTCGGCCTCCACATAGATTTATTTTATGGTCTCTAATAGGCCCCACTCTTTCTCTAGTTATCCTCTTGCTCTTAATATATTTATAAAACATCTTTGGGTTTTCTATGATTTTACTTGCCAACATTCTTTCATGTTCTCTCTTTACTTTCCGAATATCTTTTTTAATAGCACCTCGTTCTTTCAGGAAAATGTACAAAGATATTAGTGGGCTATATCATACTGTCTTTAATTGCAGAGATATCTATATTTTGGTGAACATTCCAAAATTTTCCGAAACGAAAAACAAATGATTATATTTTTGTAGAATCTATTACCTCAAAAGATCCAGCGATTGTGAACTGTTGGAGTACATTTGAGCTGTGGGATTGTAGGACACGTTTGTGCAGAAAAAAACTAAACTGCTTCAATTTATGCAGGAAATACTATTAAAAAAGTCACTGTTCCATCTCCTATTTGATTTTATAATATTCACACGAGCATGCGGAATGTTGTTTTTGTGAGTGTTTATACAGCATGAATCATACCTGCACCTCATTGGGCCCGATTTTGTGGTAGAAATAATGACAGCGCCCAGTTATTGATGTGGAAATCAGACAGCAACTGCACGATGCATAGTTAAACACGGAAATTCAGAGGTTGCTGTTCGAGATGCCCTGCTCCTCCAAAAGCTGCATGATAACAGTATTACTCACCATTCAAATACATTGAACAGCGTCAAGTTACTGCACTTACCTCAGAGGTAGGAACTAAACTCCCCAGAAAAAGTTAGGGCTTGTCCATTTCAGTGCAAGTGCTCTTTTAAAGGCATGGCAAGTGTTAATTACTGCCAATCAACCTCTCTGGCACTGAAAATTAACATTTACAAACGTGGAGTCTCATTCCTTCAGATTTTAATTATCGGAGACTATAAAAAAAGTCAAAATTGAAATAAAATGTTTTTGTTTACTTTTTCCTTCCATCTCTCTTTTCTCTCGCTCTTAATCCAGTCTTTCTCTCCCTCTCTTTATTTCACATTGAATTCAATATTCTAACTGACACTTCCTGGTTCAGACTCTGCGCTGCTCATCAACGATTCTTCAATCTGATTGATTAAGGAGATACCCTGTTGCTGGTCCAGTTCACACAAGTCCCAGATGGTCTGTAGAGCGCCCTGCGCTTTTTGGATCTGTAATTTACAGTAAGTTCCAGTGTAAAATCACATCGAGTGTCTATGGGCAAGTGCCACGGGGAACAAAATCCGGCCCACGGAAAACTGAGGTCTGGATTGTTTCAGAAACCAAACTGGTTCACCAAGGAAGGAAGGAAGCCTGCCAGCCCTGCCTAGTCTGGCCGATGTGGTTGACTCTTAATGCCTTCAGGGCAACTAGGAACAGGCAATAATTGCTGGCCTTGCTAGCGACATCCACACCCCAAGAGTGAATTAGAAAAGACTGCCTACCCGTCAGTGGTGAAGGCTTGCAGAGCGTGCTGTACTGGTTCTGTTGGTAGGAAGTGCTGTTGCGGTTGCTGAATGCTGGAGAGCATGCCATAACAAGTTCCTCTTTAATGATACAGCCTTTGGGATGATCCTCTGGGAGCTCATTTAATCTCAGCTCCAGAGAATGCTTTAATAGGTCCGCCTTCTCACTCGACTCATTCAGCCTGGATTGTGCCTAAGATTAAAAACAATTAGATTTTTTGGATATACAATGTATATTACTTCAATCTAAAACGTTACACACAAACCAGAACCACATGACCTATTTCGATGGCCACACGTTTATCCAGTGAGCAGCTGAACCATACAAAGGAGGTCCCACACATGGCGATAGAATCGTTGAATTCCAGAGCACAAAAAGGCCATTCAGCCCATCTCGTCTTTGCTGGCTCTCTGACAGAGCAATCCACTTAATCCTATTCCCCTGCCCATTTAAATCTTTCTTCTTCTGCAAAGATTTACCCATTTCCAATTAAGAGCTCTTACAGAAAGAAAGACAAAAAAAGACTTGCTCAGCCTCCGGGTGCCCCAAAGCACTTTACAGCCAAGGAAGTACTTTTGGAGTGTAGTCACTGTTATAATGTGGGAAATACGACAGCCAATATTGCACAGCAAGCTCCCACAAACAGCATTGTGATAATGACCAGATCATTTTTTCTTTTTCACTGGTGTTGGTTGAAGGCTAAATATTCGCTCGGACACCAGGGAGAACTCCCCTGCTCTTCATCCAATAGTGCTGTGGGATCTTTTACATCCACCTGAGAGCAGTTGGGGCTTCCGTTTAATGACGCATCTGAAAGGTGGCACCTCTGACAGTGCTGCACCTCCTCAGTACAGGAGTGCCTGGCTGGATCTCCCCTCAATGTTCTGACTCAGGACTACCCACTGAGCCACGGCTGATGGATTCTGGTAGGGCAGTCCACATCCAAGAACCTTTCCTTTGCTCGTGGTGAAGATCTCGAGTCACCGACCAATGAAAATAGTTTCTCCTGATTTACCGCTCAATTTTGAATGCCTTCATCAGACCTTCTCTGTTCCTATGAAAAGTTTTTCTAGTCTGTCTTCATAAATAAAGCCTCCCAAAAGGGTGGGACTAACAAATCTAGAACCCCCTGGATGTCAAGGGAAATACAGGGTGGGATAAAGAAAAAGAGGGAGGCTTCTGACAGATACCGAGGGCTCAATGCTGCAGGAACTCTGTGCAGGGTGCAATTAAAAATATTAGGAACGCAAAGAGACAGCATGAACAAATGTTGGCAAGTAAAATCAAAGAAAACCCAGATGTTTTAAGAGCAAGAGGATAACTAGACAATGAGTGAGGCCTATTAGAGACCATGAGGGTAATTCTGTGTGTGGAAGAAATGAGCATGGTCCTTAATGAATATTTTGCAACTGTTTTCACAGAAGAGAGGGGCGATGCAGACTTTGCAATCAGGGAGGAGGAGTGTGAAATATTAGATGAAATAAACATAGTAAGAGAGGAAGTATTAAGGGGTTTAGCAGCTTTGAAAGTGGATAAATCCCCAGGCCCGGATGAAATGTATCCCAGACTGTTAAGAGAAGCAAAAGAGGAAACAGCAGAGGCTCTGTCCATCAATTTCCAATCCTCTCTGGCTACAGGTATGGTGCCAGAGGACTGGAGGACTGCTAATGTGGTATCTTTGTTTAAAAGGGGAAAAAGGGCCAGTCAGCCTAACCTCGGTGGTGGGAAAATTATTGCCAAAATTGCTAAGGAATAGGATAAATTGTCATTTAGAAAGACACGGATTAATCAAGGACAGTCAGCATGGATTTGTTAAGGGGAGGTCGCCTCTGACTAACTTAATTGAATTATTTGAGGAGGTAACAAGGAGGGTCGATGAGGGTAGTGCGTATGACGTAGTGTATATGGATTTTAGCAAGGCTTTTGATAAGGTCCCACTGGTCACGAAAATAAGAGCCCATGCGATTCAGGCCAAAGTGGCAAATTGTATCCAAAATTGGCTCAGAGGCAGGAAGCAAAGGGGAATGGTTGTTGGGAATTTTTTTGACTGGAAGGCTGTTTCCAGTGGGGTTCCACAGGGCTCAGTACTGGGTCCCTTGCTGTTTGTGGTACATATCAATGAGTCAGACTTGAATGTAGGAGGTATGACTAAGAAGTTTCCTATAGAAGAGCGGTCAACAACCAGGAGGCATAGATTTAAAGTAATTTGTAGGAAGTTTAGAGGAGAAATGAGTGTACATGTCTTCACCCAGGAGGGTGGTGGGGGTCTGGAACTCACTGTGTGAAAGGGTGGTAGAGGTGGAAACCCTCACATTTAAAAATTGCTTGGATGTGCACTTGAAGTGCCGTAACCTACAGAGCTATGGACCAAGAGCTGGAAAGTGGGATTAGGCTGGGTAGTTCTTTGTCGGCCGGTACGAGCACGATGGGCTGAATGACCTCCTTCCGAGCTGTAAATTTCTATGATATAACTTAATCGCTGAATTAGTGCTCAGTTAGCTGATACCATGTCTTTAATGTCCTGTGAACCTGTCCCCCAAATCCCTCTGCACTTCCACAGCTCCGAGCCTACTTCCTATATTGGATAGATGTCCGCACTGTGTAACCCGGACCGGGGCCCGTGTCACACAGTGGGGGCCGGGGCCCGTGTCACACAGTGGGGGCCGGGGCCCGTGTCACACAGTGGGGACAGGGGCCCGTGTCACACAGTGGGGACAGGGGCCCGTGTCACACAGTGGGGACAGGGGCCCGTGTCACACAGTGGGGACAGGGGCCCGTGTCACACAGTGGGGACAGGGGCCCGTGTCACACAGTGGGGACAGGGGCCCGTGTCACACAGTGGGGACAGGGGCCCGTGTCACACAGTGGAGACCGGGGCCCGTGTCACACAGTGGAGACCGGGGCCCGAGTGACACAGTGGGGACCGGGGCCCGTGTCACACAGTGGGGACCGGGGCCCGTGTCACACAGTGGGGACTGGGGCCCGTGTCACACAGTGGGGGCCGGGGCCCGTGTCACACAGTGGGGACAGGGGCCCGTGTCACACAGTGGGGACAGGGGCCCGTGTCACACAGTGGGGACAGGGGCCCGTGTCACACAGTGGGGACAGGGGCCCGTGTCACACAGTGGGGACAGGGGCCCGTGTCACACAGTGGGGACAGGGGCCCGTGTCACACAGTGGGGACAGGGGCCCGTGTCACACAGTGGGGACAGGGGCCCGTGTCACACAGTGGGGACAGGGGCCCGTGTCACACAGTGGAGACCGGGGCCCGTGTCACACAGTGGAGACCGGGGCCCGAGTGACACAGTGGGGACCGGGGCCCGTGTCACACAGTGGGGACCGGGGCCCGTGTCACACAGTGGGGACTGGGGCCCGTGTCACACAGTGGGGACTGGGGCCCGTGTCACACAGTGGGGACTGGGGTCCGTGTCACACAGTGGGGACTGGGGCCCGTGTCACACAATGGGGACTGGGGTCCATGTCACACAGCAGCCAAGACCATGGCACTGTGGGTGGCTCTGCTGCACAGGAGGGCAGGAAAAAGAATGGGAGAGCTATAGTGGTAGGGGATTCTATTGTAAGGGGAATAGATAGACGATTCTGTGGCCGTAATCGAGACTCCAGGATGGTATGTTGCCTCCCTGGTGCAAGGGTCATGGATGTCTCGGAGCGGGTGCAGGACATTTTGAAGGGGGTGGGTTGTCGTGGTGCATATAGGTAAAACACGGGATGAGGTCTTACAAGCTGAATTTAGGGAGCTAGGAGTTAAATTAAAATGTAAGACATCAAAGGTAGTAATCTCAGGATTGCTACCAGTGCCACGTGCTAGTCAGAGTAGGAATCGCAGAATAGCTTTGATGAATACGTGGCTTGAGGAGTGGTGCAGAAGGGAGGGATTCAAATTCCTGGGACATTGGAACCGGTTCTGGGGGAGGTGGGACTAGTACAAACCGGACAGTCTGCACCTGGGCAGGTCCGGAACCAATGTCCTAGGGGGAGTGTTTGCTAGTGCTGTTGGGGAGGGGTTAAACTAATATTGCAGGGGGATGGGAACCTATGCAGGGAGACAGAGGGAAGTAAAATAGGGGCAGAAGCAAAAGATAGAAAGAAAAGTAAAAGTGGAGGGCACAGAAACCCAAGGCAAAAATCAAAAAGGGCGACATTACAGCAAAATTCTAAAAGGGCAAAGTGTGTTAAAAAGACAAGCCTGAAGGCTCTGTGCCTCAATGCAAGGAGTATTCGGAATAAGGTGGACGAATTAACTGCACAGGCAGCAATTAATGAATATGATATAATTGGCATCACGGAGACATGGCTCCAGGGTGACCAAGGCTGGGAACTCAACATCCAGGAAGGATAGACAGAAAGGAAAAGGAAGTGGAGTGGCGCAATAGCAAGGAAGGACATTAGCCTGGATGATGTGGAATCGGTATGGGTGGAGCTGCGGAATACCAAAGGGCAGAAAATGCTAGTGGGAGTTGTGTACAGACCACCAAACAAGTAGTAGTGAGGTTGGGGACAGCATCAAACAAGAAATAAGGGATGCGTGCAATAAAGGTACAGCAGTTATCATGGGCGACTTTAATCTATATATTGATTGGGCTAACCAAGCTGGTAGCAATATGGTGGAGGAGGATTTCCTGGAGTGTATTAGGGATAGTTTTCTGGACCAATATGTCGAGGAACCAACTAGAGGGCTGGCCATCCTAGACTGGGTGATGTGTAATGAGAAAGAACTAATTAGCAATCTTGTTGTGCGAGGCCCCTTGGGGAAGAGTGACCATAATATGGTAAAATTCTTTATTAAGATGGAGAGTGACACAGTTAATTCAGAAACTAGGGTCTTGAACTTAAGGAAAGGTAACTTCGATGGTATGAGACGTGAATTGGCTAGAATAGACTGGCAAGTGATACTTAAAGGGTTGACGGTGGATAGGCAATGGCAAATATTTAAAGATCACATGGATGAACTTCAAGAATTGTACATCCCTGTCTGGAGTAAAAATAAAACTGGGAAGGTGGCTCAACCGTAGCTAACAAGGGAAATTAAGGATAGTGTTAAATCCAAGGAAGAGGCATAGAAATTGGCCAGAAAAAGCAGCAAACCCGAGGACTGGGAGAAATTTAGAATTCAGCAGAGGAGGACAAAGGGTTTAATTAGGAGGGGGGAAATAGAGTATAAGAGGAAGCTTGCCGGGAACATAAAAACTGACTGCAAAAGCTTCTATAGATATATGAAGAGAAAAAGATTAGTGAAGACAAACGTAGGTCCCTTGCAGTCGGACTCAGGTGAATTTAGAATGGGGAACAAAGAAATGGCAGACCAGTTGAACAAATACATCAGTTCTGTCTTCACGAAGGAAGACACAAATAACCTTCCGGAAGTACTAGGGGACCGAGGGTCTAGTGAGAAGGAGGAACTGAAGGATATTATTATTAAGTGAGAAATTGTGTTCGGGAAATTGATGGGATTGAAGGCCGATAAATCTCCGGGGCCTGATGGTCTGCATCCCAGAGTGCTTAGGGAAGTGGCCCTAGAAATAGTGGATGCATTGGTGATTATTTTCCAACAGTCTATCGACTCTGGATCAGTTCGTATGGACTGGAGGGTAGCTAATATAACACCACTTTTTAAGAAAGGAGGGAGAGAAAAAAATGGGTAATTATAGATGGGTTAGCCTGACATCAGTAGTGGGGAAAATGTTGGAATCAATTATTAAAGATGAAATAACAGCACATTTGGAAAGCAGTGACAGGATTGGTCCAAGTCAGCATGGATTTATGAAAGGGAAATCATGCTTGACAAATCTTCTGGAATTTGTGGAGGATGTAACTAGTAGAGTGGACAAGGGAGAACCAGTGGATGTGGTGTATTTGGTGTGCAAGAGATAGGTGTGCAAAATTGAAGCACATGGTATTGAGGGAAATGCACTGACGTGGATAGAGAACTGGTTGGCAGACAGGAACAGAGAGGCGGAATAAACGGGTCCTTTTCAGAATGGCAGGCAGTGACTAGTGGGGTGCCGCAGGGCTCAGTGCTGGGACCCCAGCTATTTACAATATACATCAATGATTGAGATGAAGGAATTGAGTGTAATATCTCCAAGTTTGCAGATGACACTAAACTGGGTGGCAGTGTGAGCTGTGAGGGGGATGCCAAGAGGCTGCAGGGTGACTTGGACAGGTTAGGTGAGTGGGCAGATGAAGTATAATGTGGATAAATGTAAGGTTATCCACTTTGGGGGCAAAAACACTAAGGCAGAATATTATCTGAATGGCGGCAGATTAGGAAAAGGGGAGGTGCAACGAGACCTGGGTGTCATGGTTCATCAGTCATTGAAGGTTGGCCCGCGTCACACAGCGGGGACCGGGGCCCGCGTCACACAGCGGGGACCGGGGCCCGCGTCACACAGCGGGGACCGGGGCCCGCGTCACACAGCGGGGACCGGGGCCCGCGTCACACAGCGGGGACCGGGGCCCGCGTCACACAGCGGGGACCGGGGCCCGCGTCACACAGCGGGGACCGGGGCCCGCGTCACACAGCGGGGACCGGGGCCCGCGTCACACAGCGGGGACCGGGGCCCGCGTCACACAGCGGGGACCGGGGCCCGCGTCACACAGCGGGGACCGGGGCCCGCGTCACACAGCGGGGACCGGGGCCCGCGTCACACAGCGGGGACCGGGGCCCGAGTCACACAGCGGGGACCGGGGCCCGCGTCACACAGTGGGGATCGGGGCCCATTCTACCGCCACCAGAGGGTGCATCTGTTGGAGTCCCAAGGGATCCCAGCATCCCTTGGGAGCACTACGTATCAGCAGGTGATAGAGAATACAAGCAAGTTGCAAAGCTGGGAGAAAACACAGACAGCAGTTAGATTGTGGACGTGTGAACTGGCACAATGCATTCGGCCATCAATCACACTTGACATCTCAGGACTTTGGGCTGAGAGCCAACCATGGGCTAACAACACATACTGTTGAGCCAATAGTACCAAAGAGGGCGAGTTCATTGTTGTAAATTGATCCGTTATAAATTCAGCCATTTTCAGACATGTGCTCCAGTACAATAAAGAGCTGGAACTTTGCCAAGAACTGCTGCTTCTGTTGCTGAAATAAAGTTACTTTAACCTACGACCGGATTTCGAATCTCACTGAAAATTAAGAGATCTAACAATTTTGGTGTCACGAACAGGATCACTGAGGGAAGAAGCTGAATTTTGGACATCGGACCTACATACTGAAGTAAGGACTCCTCTTTATAAAAGTCCTCGGTCAATTGTCTAAATTCGCCTCTCCTTCTACGCGATTCCGAAAGCCTCCGGTTTGCGAACCCTCCGGTTGGTAATTGGCTCGAGGTCCTATAGACGTCTAACTTCGGCAGTGCGTTAGTTAATTAATTACCGACCCACTGATTCGGCTGGAAAGCCTACGACTCGAGACCCCAGTAAAGAAATCAGTACTATGGCAGCAGGAGATAAGAGCAAAGAATTGCCTACAACTGTTAAAGGCAGGAGGGCCCCACCTGAGATTTTGATAGACGAAATCCTCCAACAGTTGAAAGAATACATAGAGCGACAATTCGACTTATCTAAAACCTGTATCAACATTGAAGAAAAGTACGGTATCTCCAAAGGACAATGGTCCTTGGACAAGATCAAAAGGGTCTAAGGAAAAACGACCGGAATGAAAAATAAAGAGCGAATCCGATGGTCCCTAGCCATTATGGGACAGATCCGACAGCAGAATGAAATCATGACGCGTTCCCAACATGATAGGGACCTGACCAGTACAAAGGACCAATTGCAAGCTGTTTGTGCACAGCTGCGACAGAAAAGACTTGAACTTGAAAAGTCGGAAGCGGAAGTTAAAGATCTTAAAGGTGAAATTAAAGAATGGAAAAAATAATTCGGTCAAGAGACAGTAATGGGAAAAGGAAAATGTATCGGTCAATTCCCAGGGTACCCATGTTTGGATAAATTAAAAGTGCAAACCCGAGGACACGGCCGAGGAATAGATACGGATTCTGAATTCTCTGACGATACAGGGTCGGAGGATGAGGAATTAGGGGTGCGCTTTGCCCCATTTAAAAAAAAGACGAGTTGTAGTCAAATCAGAAGAGACTGTGGCTGAGGACGGAAACAAAAGAATGAAGAAAAGGGTGTGTGGAAAATACTTAGTTCATGATCCGGCAGACCCAGAGAAAATTGATAAATGGTCCAAGGAGTTGCCCAATCCAAAGAAAGGGGGAGTGAAAACGTGGGACCAATTGGACCGCCTAAGAAATATATATCAACTTCATCCCTGGGACGGAGTGCAAATTTTGACCATAATGGTGCCAAAAGCACAAGGAAGAAAATTGCACGACAAGGTAGAAGAAGCTTTGGGGCAGGATGAGCAAGAATTAAATGCAGGGTGGGAGGCGATTAAACACTGGCTGCAAGCCTTTAGTCCAGCTAAAACAGACTGGGGAAAAATTGCAGCCTGCCAACAGAAAGGAACAGAGGAGGTCCTGGAGTATGACAAGCGGTTTCGATGCACGTGGCTTGAACATTCGGGTATGAATAATACAGATGAGGAAATGGATGAACAAGTGTTTGGACCCCTGAAAGCAGCTTTCGTGGCAGGTCTAAAGCCAGAACTGTCCAAAATGCTTAAGGTAGTGTTACCGGACTGGGAAGGTAGAGGAACTACCTTTGCAGCATTGGTGGATCGATGTAACCAATTCGACAGGGATATGGGAGCTCAAGCTGTACAGGCTGTGGGATGGAAATTCCAGGATTCCGATAAGCAGTCATTAGGAAAATTACCCGGAAAATGTCATTATTGTGGGAAAGAAGGTCACTGGGCCAAGACATGCAGGGCAAAACAGCAAGGTCGTGGCCGGGGAAGAGGACGCAGCCAGGGATACAATTCAGCCAACAAGCCTGGCTTGTCACAAGATAACGACCTCATAGAAGCACTTAAGCGACTGACAATACAACAACAAAAAGAGTTGCTTGGGATAGCAAAAAACGATAAGAGCCCGCCCTGGCTCCTCTCCTCGCACTAATACAACAGAGGGGAGATGGGCTATATATAACTGTGAGGGTGGGCGATAAGGATATGGACTGTCTTTTAGACACAGGGGCGGAATTAACATGCTTAACCCTACAATATGGAGACTCTTTGCACGTACAGCCTATGGAATTGGGGGCCATAAAATGGAAATTAAAAGGACAACACCGATACTTATAGGGCTGGGTCCACATGAACTAACCACGCGGGTCTGGATAGGCCCAGTAGATCAACCCCTTTTGGGAATGGACATTCTAATCCAAGTAGATTCATCGTTGCATTTTGAGGATGGTCGGGTGACATGGTCAATTAGAACCTTGAAGAAAGAAGAATTGAAGGAACACCCGATATGGGCTAAAGATAAGAACGATTGTGGCCTACTCCAGATGGAGCCAGAGTCATTTACCGGGACCAAGCCTCCATGCACTAAACAGTATCCCATCAGTCCAACTGCCATCACGGGAATCCTACCTGTTATTCAGCAATTGGAGAAACAAAGGGTGCTCATTAAAACGCATAGCTCCTCCAATAGCCCCGTGTGGCCGGTACAGAAATCTAATGAGACTTGGTGTTTGACTGTCGATTATAGGAAAGCTAACCAGTGTATTGATCAAAAAGCTCCTTTGGTCGCAGATCCCTCCACCATTTTTAATGCCCTCAAACCGGAACATAAATATTTCTCGGTTATCGATATGGCCAATGGATTTTGGTCGGTGCCTCTGGCACCGGAGGTTCGACAGTGGTTTGCTTTCACTGTCCAAGGACAACAGCATACTTGGACCCGGTTATCGCAGGGTTTCCACAACAGCCCTACGGTATTCCACATGGCTTTACAAAGCCATTTGCGAGAATTACCTCCCCTGTCATCCACAGTCATCCAATATGTAGACAATATCCTGCTAGCTTCAAACACGGAAGAACAGCATGAACAAGATCTACGAGCTCTGCTGGACCACCTTTGGCTGAAAGGACATAAAGCCAGCATCGACAAAGCACAAATATCCCAAGAGGTTGTATACCTGGGACAAAAGATTTCACAAGGAAAGAGAGAACTTACCCAGGTGCTAAAAAACCCACCACTATTCAGGAACTACGGTCTTTTTGGGATTGTGTAATTTTAACAGAAATTGGATTGACTCCTTCACACAGCTTGCTCAGCCACTGAATGATATATTGGGGCCAAGTTTCGGCCTGAGTTGCTCCTGTTTTTTTGGAGCAACTGGTTTAGAATGGAGCATCTTAGAAATTGCAATTCTCGGCATTTAGTTTGCTCCAGTTCTAGTCAGTTAGAACTGTTTCAGTTTGGAACAGATTTTTTTTTCAAAGGGGGCGTGTCTGACCACTTACGGGGGAGGGAGGGGAGAAGGCGGGAGGGAGGGAGGGGGAGAAGGGGGGGGGGAGAAGGGGGGGGGAGGAGGGAGGGAGGGACAGGAAGGAAAGAGGGAGGGAGGGAGGGGGGAGGGAGAAGGGAGGGAGGGAGAGAGGGAGGGGGAGGATGGAGGGGAAGGAGGGAGAGAAGGGAGGGAGAAAGGGAGGGGAGAGGAGAGAGGAGCGGAGAGGGAGGCTGAATGGGCTCAGCTGGGCCAAAGACTTCAGGCGGAGCCCGCCCCCAGCACCGGAGTTAAAGGTAGGTGGCCGGGGGTTAGGTCAGGTCTGGGAGCGGAGCGAGAGTCTGGTCGAGTCCGGGGCGGGGGAGTGGGAGTCGAGTCAGGTTGAGTCGGGGGGTGGAGCGGGGGTCGGGTCCAGGGGAGGAGTCGGGTCGGGGAGGGGGTCGGAGCGAGAGCTGGGGGGGGGGCGGGGAGGGGGATTTGACAGAGTCAGCTGAAGGGAGCAAGCAGAAGCTGGGTGTGGGAGGTGCAGCCTGATCCACCCCGCCCCAGTGAGGCCATTCGACCAGGGCTCGGGGCTGCGTGCTTCGGGCCCCTCCCACAGTTTTGGGCGCCTGGAGCTACTGCACTTGCGCTCCCACTGTAGCGCGCATGTGCAGAGGTCCCGGCACTGTTTTCAGCGCCGGGACCTGGCTCCGCCCCCCACAGCTCGTGCTGCGCCGCGCCCAGCTCCAGAGGACCTGCAGGAAGCCGGAGAACCTGTAAGTATTTTTTCGGCGCACTTTCGAGCGCGAAAAACGGGTGTCCAGGTCGGGGCTGCGCCGTTCTAGGCACGGCCCGAAACTTGGGCCCCTTAAAGGGGAAACGTGCCTCTAAAGAAGCCATCACCCTCACTAAGGAACAGCAAGAGGCCTTCCCCAGTTTGAAAGGTCTTGTGTTCGGCACCGGCTCTGGGAATCCCCGACAGTGGTAAGCGATTTACCCTGTTTGTCCATGAGAAAAAAGGATACATGACAGCTATACTGACACAAGAACATGGGGATCGGCAAAGACCTATTGGCTATTATTCGGCAAAACTGGATGCGGTAGCCCTCGGATGGGGAAGTTGCCTAAGGGCCATGGAAGCTACATGTTGAGCGGTAATGATCACTGCGGGTCTAGTCCTCGACCAAAAGCTGATTGTCAAGTGTCCCCACACCGTACACGCTTTGCTGTCTATGAATAGAATGTCTCAGGTGACGGCAGCTAGATGGACCCGCTGGACAGCAGTTTTGGAAGCTCCTAATCTCCATATTGTCCGGGCCAGCCCGGTTAATCCCGCAACTACGCTCCCGATGTCAGAATCGAGGGAGCAAGGTGGGGGAGAATGTGAAGAGCATGACTGCGTGGAGATTTTAAAAGAAACAGAAGAAGCAGCCTTAGCAGCAGAGGAGCCTCTGCACAACCCAGACCTCATCCTGTTTACAGATGGTTCCTCCTTTGTTGACAATGGTACCAGAAAAGCAGGATGGGCAGTTACAACCTTATATGAGGTAGTGGCAAAAGGATGTTTACCCTCAGGAACGTCAGCACAACAGTCTGAGTTACTGGCCTTGTCTGAAGCATGCCGAATAGCAGAAGGACAGACAGCTAATGTCTACACAGATTCGCGTTATGCTTTTGGAGTCGCTCACGACTTTGGTCAGTTATGGCTGAAAAGAGGATCCCTCACTGCTGCTGGTATACCGATCCGAAATGGAAAAGAAGTCCGAGACTTACTAGAAGCCCCGGAGTGTTGCTGACAAAGAAACAGCTAACCTTCATTGCCTATAATGGCACCTATTGGGTGTGTGGCCACAAGGCCTACCCTTGGCTGCCCCAGAATTGGACGGGATCCTGCTATTTAGCCTACATTGTGCCATATATGTATCATATAAAGTCCCTGTCGGAACATTTACGCTGTCCTAAGAGAGCTATCACAGAAACAGAGAGGTTCTTTGCCATTCTGATCCCCAGGTATGGGACCACCAGACTGGCAAGGGAATCCATTAACATGGCATCCGTTGTGGAACGTGTAACCAATGATACCTCAGAGGCCCGAGTTAAAATCAATGCAGAAATGGTAGCAATCCGCACAGTAGCCCTACAGAATAGGCTGGCCCTTGATTGCATCCTGGCTGAAAAGGGAGGTACTTGCGCCCTACTCGGAACTGAGTGTTGCACGTATATCCCAGATAGCTCCGAAGAAATTACCCACTTAGTGAAGCATATCCAAAAGGAGGTAGAAAAACTTAAGCAACCCCCATCATTCACTTTGTGGAGCGGAGTCACTTGATGGCTAGGTTCAATAGGAACTTCATTGGTGGAAGGTTTAATTCTATTTGTTGTAATTATTTTACTTTTATATTGTTTGTTTATGTTGATTAAATGTTGTTGCGACCAGGCGGCTATAGCTGCTGTCCCACAGGTGAGACACCTTGCAGGTCCCAGCAGACCGTCTGTACGTGGCACAGGGGTAGGTTATGTTTAAGGGAAGGTTGTTTACTGGTTGAATTAAGACATTGATTTGGATTAAATTGGAATGAGGTTAATTAACCTACTAAAACCAGACTTTCATTGTGGCCACGATGGAACTCGGGTTGGTGTAAATTTGTGTGGAAGCTACTAGTCCGGACATGTGGCGAAACACATCTGCAAATTTTAGGAGGAAACTCCATTAGCATGTATGAAATTATTTTGTAGAATGTTTAACCATTGATACCTGATGTTTTATGATTCAGTTTTTGAAAGAATCAAAGGGGGGATTGATAGAGAATACAAGTGAGCTGCAAAGCTGGGAGAAAACACAGACAGCAGTTAGATTGTGGACGTGTGAACTGGCACAATGCATTAGACCATCAATCACACTTGACATCTCAGGACTTTGGCTGAGAGCCAACCATGGGTTAACAACACATACTGTTGAGCCAATAGTATCAAAGAGGGTGAGTTTATTGTTGCAAGTTGATCCGGCCATAAATTCAGCCATTTTCAGAAATGTGCTCCAGTACAATAAAGAGCTGGAACTTTGCCAAGAACTGCTGCTGCTGTTGCTGAAATAAAGTTACTTTAGCCTATGACTGGATTTCGAAACTCATTGAAAATGAAGAGATCCAACAGCAGGCCTCTCATGCTGTGCCAGCACTCTGGAGTCAGTATAAAGAGACTAAGGTCACACTTACTCAAGTCTGCAGTACATAGTCACATTGCTTTATTTGACACATAACAACTGGCGACGAGTAATAGATAACGAACCATCACGCAAAAATACAGAGAACTGTTAGTATCCTGGAGAAATTCTCAGAAGGTGACGATTGGGAAGTCTTCGTGGAGCGACTCGACCAATACTTCACGGCCAATGAGCTGGAAGGGAACGAGAACGCTGCCAAACGAAGGGCGATCCTCCTCACCGTCTGCGGGGCAACAGCCTATGGCCTCATGAAGAACCACTATGGATTGTACCAAGAGATGGCCCCACACTGTTCGACATAAGCTGGCTGGGAAAAATCCGCTGGAACTGGGACGACATCCGAGTGTTTTCGTCCGTCGACGACGCCTCATGTGCCCAGGTTTTGAAAAAGTTCCCGTCATTGTTTGAACCAGGCATCGGAAATTTCTCTGGGGCGAAGGTGCAGATCCACTTGGTTCCCGGTACACGGCCCATCCACCACAAGGTGCCATACAGGATGCGAGAGAAAGTGGAGATCAAGCTGGACAGGCTGCAACGAGAGGGCATCATCGCGCCGGTTGAGTTCAACGAGTGGGCCAGTCCGATTGTTCCGGTTCTCAAGGGCGATGGCACGGTCAGAATTTGTGGGGACTATAAAATAACGATTAACCGTTTTTCGCTGCAGGACCAGTACCCGCTACCCAAGGCAGACGACCTATTTGCGACACTGACAAGAGGGAAGTCGTTCACCAAGTTGGACCTGACCTCGGCCGACATGACGCAGGAGCTGGCAGAATCTTCGAAAGGGCTCACCTGCATCAACACGCACAAAAGTCTGTTCATCTACAATAGATGCCCGTTTGGGATTCGATTGGCCGCGGCTATTTTTCAAAGGAACATGGAGAGTCTGCTAAAGTCGGTTCCGCGCACCGTGGTTTTCCAGGACGACATATTGATCACAGGTCGGGACACCATCGAACACTTGCAGAACCTGGAAGAGGTTCTAAGTCAACTAGATCGTGTGGGACTCAGGTTGAAACGCTCAAAGTGTGTTTTCCTGGCGCCAGAGATTGAGTTCTTAGGGAGAAGAATCGGGGCAGACGGCATCAGACCCACCGACGCCAAGTTGGAGGCCATCAAGAACGCGCCGAGACCACAGAACGTTACGGAGCTGCGGTCGTTCCTGGGACTTCTCAATTATTTGGGTAATTTCCTACCCGGGTTAAGCACCTTGCTAGAACCTCTACATGTGTTGCTACGCAAGGGAGATGACTTGGTATACGGGAAATCACAAGAGATTGCTTTTGGGAAAGCCAGAAATCTGTTATGTTCCAACAAACTGCTTGTCCTTTATGACCCTTGTCAACGTTTAGTGCTAGCTTGCGAAGTGTCTTTGTACAGGGTCGTGTGTGTGTTACAAGAAGTAAACGAATCGGGAATATTGCAACCGGTCGCTTATGCGTCCAGGAGCTTGTCCAAGGCCAAAAGGGCCTACAGCTTGACTGAAAAAGAAGCTCTGGCATGCGTTTACGGGGGTAAAAAATGCACCAGTATCTGTTTGGGCTTAAGTTCAAATTAGAAACTGACCATAAGCCGCTCATATCGCTATTCTCAGAGAGCAAAGGTATTAATAACAATGCCTCTGCTCGCATCCAAAGATGGGCCTTACGCTGTCTGCATTTAACTATGTAATTCACCACAGGCCAGGCACAGAGAACTGCGCTGATGCTCTCAGTCAGCTACCATTGCCCACCACCAGGGTGGAAATGGCACAGCCTGCAGACTTGCTCTTGGTGATGGATGCATTTGAAAACGAAAAGTCATCCATTACGGCTCACCAGATCAGGACCTGGACCAGCCAGGATCCTTTACTGTCCCTTGTAAAAAAAAAAACTCAATGGGAGCTGGTCCAGCGTCCCAGAAGAGATGCATGGTGAGATCAAGCCGTTCCAGCGGCGCAAAGATGAAATGTCCATACAGGCGGACTGTCTTTTGTGGGGTAATCGCGTGGTTTTGCCCAAGAAAGGCAGAGAAATGTTCATACACGACCTACACAGTACCCACCCAGGCATAGTAATGATGAAAGCTATAGCCAGATCCCATGTGTGACAGCCCGGCATCGACTCAGATTTGGAGTCTTGCGTGTGCCGATGCAACACTTGCTCTCAACTGTGCAATGCACCCAGGGAGGCACCGCTAAGTTTGTGGTCATGGCCCTCCAAACCATGGTCTAGGATCCACGTTGACTTCGCTGGCCTGTTGAGGCAAAATGTTTTTGGTTGTTGTGGATGCTTATTCAAAATGGATTGAGTGTGTAATAATTTCAGTAAGCACGTCCACTGCCACCATCAAAAGCCTACGAGCCATGTTTGCCATGCACGGCCTGCCTGATGTCCTTGTCAGCGACAATGGGCCGTGCTTCACCAGCACTCAATTCAAGGAATTCATGACCCGCAATGGGATCAAGCTCATCACATCTGCCCCGTTCAAGCCTGCATCTAATGGCCAGAACGTGCAGTCCAAACCATCAAGCAAAGCTTGAAACGCTTGTCGGAAGGCTCCCTGCAGACCCGCCTGTCCCGAGTCCTGCTCAGCGACTGCACAAGACCCCACTCAGTTCCCCCTGCCGAACTGCTCATGAAAAGGACACACAAAACAAGGCTCTCTCTAGTCCACCCTGAATTCCATGATCATGTCGAGGGCAGGCGGCATCAATATAGCATGTACCATGATCGCGCAAATTTGTCACGCGATATTGAAGTCAATGACCTTGTATTTGTACTCAACTATGGACATGGTCCCAACTGGCTTGCTGGCACTGTCGTAGCCAAACTTGAAAATGGACTAACTAGTAGAAAGCATTTGGACCAAACCAAACTGCGATTCACAGACGGCCACGAGCAACCTGAAGCGGACACCACCAACTTCGACCCTCCGATACACATACAAGTGGCAACCGACATCACAGTTGACCACGAAGCTGAACTCATCATCCCCAGCAAGGCCAGCAACACAGCAGCCCAGCAAAGGCCCAACCAATTCACCTGCACCTGTGTTTGTACTCAGACGATCGACTAGGGAGCGGAAAGCCCCAGATCGTCTCACCCTGTAAATAAGTGTACTATTAACTTTGGGGGATGGGGTGGAAGTGATCTTATGTGTGCGACACCTTGCAACCAGCATTCTACCGCCACCAGAGGGCGCATCTGTTGGGAGTCCCAAGAGATCCCAGCATCCCTTGGGAGCACTGCATACAAGCAGGCCTCCCATGCTGTGCCAGCACTCTGGAGTCAGAATAAAGAGACTACGGTCACACTTACTCAATCACATTGCTTTATTTGAGACATAACATATCCAATATAGGAAGTCGGCTGGGAAGGGCAGAGGGATTTGGGGGACATTAAAGGCAGCACCTCAGGTTGATGAGGATGTAAAAAATATTAATAGAATTCCTGGCTTTATCTCAAGACAAATAAAATATTAAGCTCAGAAGCAGAGCCTGTATTACTATACGAGCCAGTTAGCGTAGAATGTGCAGTAATAAAAACAGAAAATGCTGGAAATCTCAGCGGGTCAGGTAGCATCTGTGGAGAGAAAAACAAAGTTAACGTTTCCGGTTGCCAGCCCTTGGTCAGAACTGACATCTGACTGACCCGCTGAGATTTCCAGCATTTTCTGTTTTTATTCCAGATTCCAGCATCTGAAGTATTTTGCTTTTGTATTAAGTGTGTGCAGTATTGGACCCCACAATATCGGCAGGCCTTTGAGAGTGGAGGTACCATGTCGATTCACTAGGAGTCTGCCTGTACGAAGAAATATAAATGCAAAGACAGACTTGAAACATTGGATCTTTTTTCATGAGCACAACGCAGATTACGGGGCGATACAATCGACAGAATCAGACTGTTTCCAGTTGTTCAGGGGTCAAGAACGATGGGCCAGAAATTAAACACAAGAGATTTCGAACAGAGCGCAGGAAAATATTCGCGAGACAGAGCCACAAGACGATGGAATTTACTTTCAGGGTTAGAGTTTGAGGCAGAAACGGTCACAGATGACATTGGCTCGGTGGATGAAGTGAGGGGGTTGAAGGGGTAAGGGAACGGGATGGGTAAATGGCTGGGCCTATTTCCGGGGTGTAACTATACACTAAAGCAGAAGGAAGAGATGGAACACACGATGTGGCACAATGCAAACACCATTCAGCTAGAGCCAATAAAACACATGCTGATGGAAGGAGACGGCATATATGTTTTCTGAATTCTCCCTTTCTGTCTCCCATTGTAAATTCCAGCCGTTCGATCTCCACAACCTTATCGCACAAAGAGTCTGCTGCTTTAGCACTTCACCACAAATTTTAACCACACAATAAAGGGAGAGAAAAGTCGAGGGTTCAAAACACTGTCTTTGTAAAAATATAAATTTCAAAATCTATTCTTTACTGTTTGAAAGAAGCGTCAATATTCCCTCACCAAGAGACGCCTGCAGTGCCGTCAGTGACCACAAGGGGAGGCCCTGCACTGTAACAGAGGCCTGACTTTACACTGCCCCGGAATCTCATCACAACTGCACAGATCCAGGGAGACACGCTCGCTTTCAACAACTCCTTTGTAGAATTTGTGGCAGAGACAGGCCCATTCGGCTTAAGCCAGTGTTCACGCTCCACACCTCCAGCCTCCTCCCACTTCACCTTCTATTCCCGCATGTAGCTATCTAGCTTCCCATAAGTGTACGCTAGTACTTCCAAACTGCAAACCAAACCTTCTATGCTCACCCGATTATTGGCTAACCCGAACCCCACCAAATAAAAATTCTAAGGAGACAGAACTTTTACAGATGCAATCAAAGTGAGAAATATAATTCTATTATTTAGGAACATAAGCAGCAGTAGGACACCCGGCCCCTTGAGCCTGCTCCACATTTAATAAGATCATAGCTGAGATAAACAAATGAAATGGAGGCAAATCAACTCAAAGTGGAAGTTGAAAGGAATGGGTTGTAGAATTACGAGTGATAGCGAACAATAAATAGTGGAGTGAATGTTAAGCGGCAATCAGTGGCAGTGTGTGAACACATTGAACCCAAGAGTGGAATGTCATGTAGCAGCCTGACTGTCATCAAGTACATGACAAAGAGAATTTCAACTCCAAAAGAGCTTTCGCCTCCGATTCTTTACCTCGGACAGAGCTTTCTTATCGTGAACTTTCCCCGAGCCCAGCAGGCGAAGGACGTTTTTCGCCCCTTCCGACACAGCATGTTCCACACGGAAATGATGCCGCAACTCTTCAATCCTCAGCTCAAGGAGACTTAACTCCGGTTTGCCTTTAAAAAGAAATAACAGGCCATTGAGGTACGCAAACATCGCTGAAGGAGATTTATCCCTTCCTCAGACAGGGCTGGGCCCAGCTCATCTTCATGCACCTCATGCTGTGGTTAATGGCACCTCAGGTCCCACAGATCAAAGTCACAACCCAGTTCCTGCAGATTTTCACTTATTTCAAGGTTGCTGATACTAATAGTTCTTGGAATTCTCACTCAGGATTCAGCCACCGACAAGGAATCACTGAGAACAGCCCTTCCCAAATATCTGGGCTACAAAATTCAAACAACATCAACCAGATTGCGAGAATTAGATGGTGGCGAATTTCCTGTATATTTGTACCCAGACAGACCTTTAAACAGTAACATTATCTTTCAGTTATTTCCATGAGGTTCTTCTCATCACTAAAGTATAAAACTCTAACCTAATAATTATCCAAAGGTAATAGTGAATGGGAATGGGTGACAGCCAACAGGGAGCAGGGTGCGAGAGCGCGCGCAGGGAGCGAGAGCAACGGTGTGCAGAGAGCAGGGTGTGAGAGTGAGTGTACAGGGAGCAGGGTGCGAGAGTGAGTGCACATGGAGCAGGGTGCGAGAGTGAGTGCACAGGGAGCAGGGTGCGAGAGTGAGTGCACAGGGAGCAGGGTGCGAGAGTGAGTGTACAGGGAGCAGGGTGCGAGAGTGAGTGCACAGGGAGCAGGGTGCGAGAGTGAGTGCACAGGGAGCAGGGTGCGAGAGTGAGTGCACAGGGAGCAGGGTGCGAGAGTGAGTGCACAGGGAGCAGGGTGCGAGAGTGAGTGCACAGGGAGCAGGGTGCGAGAGTGAGTGTACAGGGAGCAGGGTGCGAGAGTGAGTGTACAGGGAGCAGGGTGCGAGAGTGAGTGTACAGGGAGCAGGGTGCGAGAGTGAGTGCACAGGGAGCAGGGTGCGAGAGTGAGTGCACAGGGAGCAGGGTGCGAGAGTGAGTGTACAGGGAGCAGGGTGTGAGAGTGAGTGTACAGGGAGCAGGGTGTGAGAGTGAGTGTACAGGGAGCAGGGTGCGAGAGTGAGTGTACAGGGAGCAGGGTGTGAGAGTGAGTGTACAGGGAGCAGGGTGTGAGAGTGAGTGTACAGGGAGCAGGGTGTGAGAGTGATGGTGTATTTAGCTCCTCGTTCCTAGTACTCCCCCAACAGGATTGCTTGCCTACTCTTGCCGATGTTGTTAGCCCCAACATGGACCACAACGTCTGGGTCCTCCACCTCCCCTCCAATATTTTACAAGCTGGTTCTCGATATCCCTCAACCTGGCATCAGGTAAGCATCATGCCATGTGGGACACTATCTCACTTACAAAGTATGCACTCCCCCTCCCCCCCGACATTGAATCGCCTGCAACTACCACAATATGGTTTCCTTCATCTTCCTTTTGGACAGTCTCCTTCCCCATGGTGCCATAGTTAGCATTCTGGCTGTCCTTATTCTCGCATGTAGCAAGTTTCTCTATCTTACCTGGGTATCTGTAATCTTCCTTGGGTTTCCCTTTCTCTGTACACTGTTGGTCACACCAACTTTATTCTCTACGAGATGTGACCGATGTCTGGCGCAAACTGTTCAGATACTCCTCCCCTTCCCTTCTGTCTCAGAGTGTCTCCAGATCGCACTCCAGCTCAATGAGTCTGTTGTAATTTTTTTTAACACACTAACTTGCATTGAACACAAACACTGGACATCTGCTCTACGCTGGTGTCTATACTCCACATGCACCTCCTCCCACTCCGATTACCTCTCCCACTCTGTCCCCGGATCCCTCTATTCCTGGATCCCTTCAAGCCTCCCTTTAAATACATGAACAGTCCCTGCTTCGGCCATCCACACAGCAGTGAACACCAAACAGTCAGGTCACATTCCCCTGCAGTGCAGTAGCTCAATGTATAGTGAATGGTGCTCCATGGTGGAGAGAGTGCATCAGCAGCTGCCCAAGCCCAAGTGAGTGTGCCCTCGATAACGGGCGAGGGAACTACCGCAATACAGGTGCTCAACGCTTCGACTGTTCAATCTGAAATCTCCCCCCCGCCACCGGCCGATTACCTCCCCCCTGTCGACACCACCACACCGCACACACACCGCCCCCCCCCCCCACCCCCGACACCGCAGCCCCCCCATCGACACCACCACTCCGCACGCAGCCCCCTCCCGACACCGTCCGTTCCGCCCCCCCCCGAATACTGTGAGCACCCCCCCCCTCCGACGCCGATACTGTGAGCCCCCCCGATACTGTGTGACCACCCCCCCGATACTGTGTGAGACCACCCCCCCGATACTGTGTGAGCCCCCCCCCGCCCGATACTGTGTGACCCCCCCCAGATACTGTGTGACCCCCCCCCGGATACTGTGTGAGCCCCCCACCGGATACTGTGCGAGCCCCCCGCCGATACTGTGAGACCCCCCCCAGATACTGAGACCCCCCCCGCCGATACTGAGACTCCCCCCCAGATACTGTGTGACCCCCCCGCGCCGATACTGTGACCCCCCCCCCGCCGATACTGAGACCCCCCCCCAGATACTGTGTGACCCCCCCCCGCCGATACTGAGACCCCCCCCCAGATACTGTGACCCCCCCCCAGATACTGTGTGACCCCTCCCCGCCGATACTGAGACCCCCCCCCAGATACTGTGAGACCCCCCCCGCCGATACTGAGACCCCCCCCCAGATACTGTGTGACCCCCCCCGCCGATACTGAGACCCCCCCCCAGATACTGTGTGACCCCCCCCCGCCGATACTGAGACCCCCCCCAAGATACTGTGTGACCCCCCCCCGCCGATACTGAGACCCCCCCCAAGATACTGTGTGACCCCCCCCCGCCGATACTGTGACCCCCCCCCGCCGATACTGAGACCCCCCCCCCGCCGATACTGTGAGACCCCCCCCCCCGCCGATACTGAGACCCCCCCCAAGATACTGTGTGACCCCCCCCGCCGATACTGTGACCCCCCCCCGCCGATACTGAGACCCCCCCCCCGCCGATACTGTGAGACCCCCCCCAAGATACTGTGAGACCCCTCCCCCCGCCGATACTGAGACCCCCCCCAAGATACTGTGTGACCCCCCCCCGCCGATACTGTGACCCCCCCCAAGATACTGTGAGACCCCTCCCCCCGCCGATACTGAGACCCCCCCCAAGATACTGTGAGACCCCCCCCCCCGCCGATACTGTGAGACCCCCCCCCCCGCCGATACTGTGACCCCCCCACCGCCGATACTGTGAGACCCCCCCCCCCGCCGATACTGTGACCCCCCCCCGCCGATACTGTGACCCCCCCACCGCCGATACTGTGAGACCCCCCCCCCCGCCGATACTGTGAGACCCCCCCCCCCGCCGATACTGTGACCCCCCCACCGCCGATACTGTGAGACCCCCCCCCCCCCGCCGATACTGTGACCCCCCCCCCCCCGCCGATACTGTGAGACCCCCACCCCCCGCCGATACTGTGACCCCCCCCCCCCCGCCGATACTGTGAGACCCCCCCCCCCACCGCCGATACTGTGAGACCCCCCCCCCCCGCCGATACTGTGAGACCCCCCCAGATACTGTGAGACCCCCCCCCCCGCCGATACTGTGACCCCCCCCCCCGCCGATACTGTGAGACCCCCCCCCCCCCCGCCGATACTGAGACCCCCCCCCCCGCCGATACTGTGACCCCCCCCCCCCCGCCGATACTGTGACCCCCCCCCGCCGATACTGTGACCCCCCCCCCGCCGATACTGTGAGACCCCCCCCCCCCCGCCGATACTGTGACCCCCCCCCCGCCGATACTGTGACCCCCCCCCCGCCGATACTGTGAGACCCCCCCCCCCGCCGATACTGTGAGACCCCCCCCCCGCCGATACTGTGACCCCCCCCCCCGCCGATACTGTGACCCCCCCCCGCCGATACTGTGAGACCCCCCCCCGCCGATACTGTGACCCCCCCCCGCCGATACTGTGAGACCCCCCCCCGCCGATACTGTGAGACCCCCCCCCGCCGATACTGTGAGACCCCCCCCCGCCGATACTGTGAGACCCCCCCGCCGCCGATACTGTGACCCCCCCCCCGCCGCCGATACTGTGAGACCCCCCCCCCCCCGCCGATACTGTGACCCCCCCCCCCGCCGATACTGTGACCCCCCCCAAGATACTGTGAGACCCCCCCCCCCCGCCGATACTGTGAGACCCCCCCCCCCCGCCGATACTGTGACCCCCCCCAAGATACTGTGACCCCCCCCCCCGCCGATACTGTGAGACCCCCCCCCCGCCGATACTGTGACCCCCCCCCCGCCGATACTGTGAGACCCCCCCCCGCCGATACTGTGAGACCCCCCCCCCCGCCGATACTGTGTGACCCCCCCCCCCCGCCGATACTGTGAGACCCCCCCCCCGCCGATACTGTGACCCCCCCCCCGCCGATACTGTGACCCCCCCCAAGATACTGTGAGACCCCCCCCCCCGCCGATACTGTGACCCCCCCCCCGCCGATACTGAGACCCCCCCCCCGCCGATACTGTGACCCCCCCCGCCGATACTGTGACCCCCCCCCGCCGATACTGTGACCCCCCCCCCGCCGATACTGTGACCCCCCCCCCCGCCGATACTGTGACCCCCCCCCCCGCCGATACTGTGACCCCCCCCCCGCCGATACTGTGACCCCCCCCCCCGCCGATACTGTGTGACCCCGCCCCCCGCCGATACTGTGACCCCCCCCCCCGCCGATACTGTGAGACCCCCCCCCCCGCCGATACTGTGAGACCCCCCCCCCGCCGATACTGTGTGACCCCCCCCCCCGCCGATACTGTGAGACCCCCCCCCCGCCGATACTGTGACCCCCCCCCGCCGATACTGTGAG